>NC_056732.1:327830648-328176482 GCF_019279795.1 Protopterus annectens
GGCTTATAAGGGCCTCAAGGCCAATAGCCTAGTAACCTCCTATGATCCTAAATTTCATGGACAGTCCCCTTCCCCTAGCACATAATTCTTCTACTTGCAAGAGATGCATTTACATCAGTAAGCTGGAATCCATGCTCTCTCACACCACAGTCAGTACTCCTGACAAAGAGGAGATTGCCAGTACAAGCACCACACCACCCACATCACAGAGCTACACACCCACCAATGCAGGGGTCCTCAACAGAAACTTACCTAAACAACAGAGACCTCCAAAACACACTCACAAACATTCCACACACAACACCAATCACATCACACACAGCACACCAGTGTCTCACAAACACAGCCCATTAGACAAAACAATAAACCAACGCAGTACACAAGGCATAACAATAAACCAAACATACTAGACATTGGCGACTCAATATAGACGCACACCGGTGTCCCTCTCACCAGGCTCAACAAGGAGAAGCTCATGGTCAGCTGTTTGCCAGGCGTTAGAATCCATCACATCACACATGCACTCAAGTCTCTCCACAACAGGTGCAAGTATGACACTGTCATTGTCCATGTTGGTGTGAACGACTTGAGATGTACCTCCCTGGACTATATGAAGAGAGACATGATTGAGCTCTCGGAGTATGTGCTCCAGGCAGGTATGACCCTAGCCCTACGCAGCATCCTACCTTCACCAACAACGGTACTACAATACCAACAAAATATGTTTGACTTCAACAAGTGGCTTAGCTTCTAGTGTCTTTCTAAGGGGATTCAGTATCTGTCTGCCTGGGATGACATGGTTAACAGGCTGTGATGCTTTGCAAGAGATGGCCTCCACCTGTCACCCCTAGGGTACCAGAAATTTGGCCAAAGCTCTTGCCTCTCCCATTATGCCTTTTTTAGGCCATGTCCCAAAGACAAATCTTCCAACATAAAAGATCTGTCAAAAAGCAAATTGAAGGTCATGCTGCTCAATGCTAGAAGCTTTAATCTGAAAATGCACTCACTGGAGGCTCTCCTCACACTGGAAGATGCCAATGTCTGCTCAGTCATGGAGACTTGGTTCAGGGCTGCAGACAGCAGCCCTGCCTTACCAGGCTATACCTCATTCCACACATTCCGACCACAAAATGTGGTCAGAAAGACTAAGGGTGGTGGAATCTCTACCTTCATTAAGGACAGGCACACCTCCAGACTGGTTTACCAACATGACGCACTGGAATTACTCAAGGTGCAACTGACAGTTGGTAAGATACCCATCCAAGTTATAGCCAGCTATAGACCCCCCCACCATGTCTCAGGACACCCACACCTCCTACGTGGACCTACTTGATTCCATCAAGGTACCCCCTTAACAACCTGATCCTTGGTGGCCACAACTACCCCACCACAGACCGGGTGAACTATTCCTGCACTAATGCACTCACCGAACGATACCTTGACTTCATCAATTCTAATGCAATAGATCAGCTGGTCTTATCCCACACAAGGGGAAATAACACACTGGACTTGGTTCTCACCAACATGGGCGACAGCTGCACCACTCCCATAGTATGTTCTTCCCTGGTGAGATCAGATCATCGGTCTCATTCAAAATTTCTATCCCACCCAACCCCTCCCCAGCCATAACCAGGCTAAAAAACTTCTCAAAAGCTGACTACAATCTCCTAAGAGAGGTAATCAGCAGCTACACCCCCCAGATGATGCAGACAACTATGCTGAACAGTACGCCAGTGCAGTATATAAGCACCTATACAACTGCATGGACTCAGCCATACCCAACGTAACTAAAATCTGCTCCTCAAGGAAACACAAACCTATCTGGTGGCCATCCCCTATTGACAGGCTTTACAACGAAAGGAAGAAACTGTTGTCCAAGAGTAAAAATGAACAAATTTCAGATCACAAAAACTCCCTTCTCTGCATCAACAAACAAATCAGATCACTAGTGAAAACCTTCAAAACCAATTACGAGTTGAAACTAGCCTCCAAAACAAAGGGAAACCACAAGTCCTTCTTCAGTTACATTTGGAACCTCCATGGCAAAGCCCGAGTTTGTTCCGAACTAGTACTTAATGGTACCACTTACACTGATCCTGTTCACTTAGCCAACCTGCTGGCTGATAGATTCAGCGCAAACTTCACCCCCTTATCGCCCCCCAAAGGCCCAGTCGACATCCCCGATTCTTGTCCAACACCTCACATCTCTGTAGAGCAAGTGTTAAAGGCCCTATCCAAGGCAAAGAACACAGCTTCCATAGGACCTGATAGTATCGCAGGCTGTATTCTGCACCATCTCTAGCAAGAACTAGCTTCGCCATTGAGCATCCTATTCAACCACAGCCTAACTACAGGCTTCATTCCAGCACAGTGGAGAACTCTCACTGTCATCTCTTTGCACAAAGGTGGTGTCACTACAGACCTGGGAAACTATTATCCCATCAGTTTGACAAGTCTGATCTGTAAAGTCATGAAGTGTATTATTATGGATCTCATAAACAAGGACACAGGCAATCTCTAAGCACTTGACCCCACCCAATTCGGATTTGTCAGGGGCAGATCTTGCCTACTGAACCTAGTTGACTTCTCTGACATTCTTTGACACTGTCACC
This sequence comes from Protopterus annectens, assembly GCF_019279795.1. NCBI lineage: Eukaryota > Metazoa > Chordata > Ceratodontiformes > Protopteridae > Protopterus > Protopterus annectens. The sequence continues at coordinate 327,833,261 of NC_056732.1, forward strand.
AAGGCCCTGGATGAGGGAAAGTCAGTACATACAGCTTACCCTGACCTGGCCAAGGCCTTTGACACAATCCCCCACTCGGGTATCATTGAAAAGTTAACACAACTTGGTGTTAATCCGTATCTAGTCAGATGGGTGGCCAACTGGCTCACAGACAGGACCCACAAGGTCAAAATAGATGCTGCCACCTCCGACAGCAGAGCTGTTAGTAGTGGTGTTACCCAGGCATCTGTTCTGGGATCCCTACTGTTTGGCATATACTTCTCAGAGGTCCAGGCAAAGACAAAGAACCTATGGTTGACAAGTTTGCAGATGACTAAGTTGGGTGCGGTCATTGACTCCCTAATGGATGTTAACATACTGCAAGAGAGTCTCACAGCTACATATCACTGGTGCCAAAGTCATGGCCTTAAGTTAAATGCAAAAAAATGTATCACCATAACATTCGGCAAAAACATGGCCCCTACTGATTACTACATCAACGGCAACCCCCCTAAGCACACAATCTGTGGTGAGAGACAGTACAGTTGTGTACATGTACCATAAAGGTAGATGTTCGAGTGTACTCACTGTTGCAGTCATTACACTTGGGTTATCTGCCTGCAGGTCGCCCTCAGTCGGCCCGAATACCAGAGTCTTGGGATTTTTGCATCTGTTGCTGTCGTCTCTTCCATGATGTCAGGTCATCAGGGGTACAAAACATGCAGCAGATGCAATTACATAATTTTTCTTGCCCCAGATCTCAGGAGCCCCCAAAATAGGAAGCTATTACTTGGTGTGGAACACCTCCAGTAAAAAGTAAATACCCCTGCCATAAAATATGGCCATAAAGAGGAAAGGTAGAAAGGATATAGAAAACCAGGAGGATGGAGGGAGGGAAACCAGGACTGCAACAGTGAATACACTCGAACATCTACATTTATGGTAAGTGTACACAAAGTACAGTTTTGTACCTACCATAAATGTAGATGTTCGAGTGCTAATACAGCTGCAGTAATCACAGATGGGTTTTCAGCCGTCAGGGTCCTCGGTCGGCCGAATTCCAAAGTCTTGGTCCGCCGGTTGTTGTCGCTTACTCTTCTGACGTCAGGAAGGCCAGAGTATATAAGACACAGCCGACGCCATGTTCTTCAGTCTTTCTTGCCCCAGATGTCAGGTGCCCCCAAAAGGAAGGCAATACATAAATAAAGCTAATCCACAAATGCAAGCAAATAAAACATAGCAGGATAACCCAGTCAGGAGGTATGAAGAGGTTTTTAGGCCCCATGGCCTTACCAAGAGGGGAAGGAGGAGGAACCTGTACTGCAGCTGTATTAGCACTCGAACATCTACATTTATGGTAGGTACAAAACTGTACTATGTTCATCGTGCATACAGCTGCAGTAATCACAGATGGGTAGAGTCCCAAAGCTATGCATAGGGTGGTAGGTACTATGAGGAACTGGGTTGAGCCAGAATGCCCTGCAAAACAGCAGTGGCAAAGCCTGCTCTTGTTCTGGAATATAAGGGCAGATGGCAGTGTTTTGTGAAGGTATGTACAGAACTCCAAGTGGCTGCCTCCAAGATATCCTTAGTAGGCACACCTCTGAGGAAGGCTGTAGAGGTGGCTGTGGCCCTGGTGGAGTGAGATCCGATACCAGTAGGGACAGGTTTCCCATGATAGGAGTAACAAAAGCATGCAGTGGCCAATCCACTTGGAAATGGTCTGTTTGGTAACTGGTTTCCCTGGAGCCCCTACGGCATAGGACACAAAAGTTGTCTGATTTCCTGAAGGACTTTGTTCTGTCCAAATAGTAACGTAGCTGCCTATGGATGTCTAAAGAGTGAAGCAGCCTTTCCCCTTTGTTTTGAGGGTTAGGATAAAAGGTAGGAAGGTGTATGGCTTGGTTTAAGGCTACCCTAGATACCACTTTAGGCATAAAAGATGGGTTGCTAAGGGAAACCCTGTCCTGATGGAAGATGAGGAAGGGCTGCACCGCCATGAGGGCCTGTAGTTCAGAAACCCTACGAGCTGAAGTGATGGCCAGAAGGAAAGCTGTTTTCCAGGACAAATATTGTAGATCTGTTGAAGCAGCAGGTTCAAAGGGAGGCAATGTTAATTTTTCTAGTATGTAATTAAGGTCCCAGGCTGGTATTGGTTGTTTCCTTGGAGGTCTTATATTCTTAGCCCCTCTGAGGAACTGCCGTAAGAGTGTGAGAATAAAGGAGGATCCGTGTTTAATTCTGCAGAAATGGCTGAGGCGTGTATTTTGATTGAAGAAAATGAAAGTCCACTGCTCAGTAGTTCAGCTAGGTACTGTAAAACCTGAGGCAAGTTCAATTTTCTAGAGTCCTGTCCTCTTTTCTCATTCCAACAGCAAAACCGCTTCCATTTTGCGGAGTAAGCTTTTCTAGTAGATGGTCTCCTGGCCTCCAAAATGACATCCTGCACCTCCTTGGAGAGTAGGGTTTGATGTGGTGTTAAGGAATTTTCCATGCAGCGAGGTTGAGTGTTTTCAGCTGGCTGTGAAGGGTTTTGTAGTTGTTCTGTGTCAGCAGAAGAGGTATGAGAGGCAGGGACCAGGGAGGAGTATGTGTTAGGCTCCTCAGGAGTGGATACCAGTGTTGCCTTGGCCAGTCTGGAGCAATCAGTATCATCCTCGGTTTGTCTGTTCTTGCTTTCAAAAGCACCTTGGGCAGAAGAGGCAGAGGTGGGAATGCATAAGCTGTCCATGTTGTCCAACTGAATGAAAGGGCGTCCACTTTCCAGGCCTTTGGATGGAAGGTCCTTGAACAAAACCTTTTCAATTGATGGTTTCTGTGGGAGGCAAAAAGATCTATATCTGGCCTCCCCCACGCTTGGACTATCTCCGTAAACACCTGTGGATGTAGCTTCCATTCGTGTGGATCTGTCATATTTCTGCTCAGAGTGTCTGCCAGTGTGTTTTCCATCCCTGGCAAGTACTGTGCTTGAAGTTCGATTTGTCTTTCCAGAGCCAAGTTCCAAAGAGTCATGGCTAGTCTGCACAAGGGGTATGAGTGAGTTCCTCCTTGTTTGTTTATGTACCACATTTACTGTGGTGTTGTCTGTTCTTATGAGCAATTGTCCTGGATGCAGGAAGTCCTTGAAAGCTGTAATTGCATTTATTACTGCCAGCATTTCTTTTTGATTGATGTGAAGGTGCTTTTCCTTTTGGGACCATCTGCCCTGAATGCACCTGTCCTTCATGTGCGCCCCCCAGGCGTAATCTGAGGCATCTGTGGTTATGACTTGTTTTGCTTGAGGCTTGCAGAATGGGAGGTCTGTGTTTACTTGACATGCTTGGACCCACCATAGGAATTCCTTTTGTAGACAGGGAATTATTGGAATAATTGCTTCCAAGCTGTGACTGTGTTGAGACCATAGATTTTTTAGGTACCATTGAAGTTTCCTCATATGCAGCTTTGCACACGGGATTAGAAGAATGCAAGATGCCATGAATCCCAGAGCCTGCAGGATTTTCCTTGCAGTAAGCCTGGTACTTTTTGCTAGTATTTTGAAGTACTGAGATAATTGCCCTTGTTTTTCTGGCGTAAGGTATGCCATCTGGGTGTTTGTGTCCAAGCTGGCACCCAGGAAGGTTATTTTCTGAGAAGGTGTTAGCTTTGATTTCTCCTTGTTGATGGTGTATCCCAGAGAAAGCAGTAACCGTGTCACATATGCCAGATGTTCCAGTAGTATATGTTTGCTGTCCGCTTGGATCAGGCAGTCGTCCAGATAAGGGTAAATTTGTATCCCTTGAAGTCTGCAATAGGCAATCACTGATGCCAGGCACTTGGTGAATACTCTGGGCAGTAGATAAGCCAAAGGGCAATGCAGAGAATTGATAGTGGATTGAACCTGCAAGAAATCTGAGGTATCTTCTGCAGCTTTGTCTGATTGGGACATGCAGGTATGCCTCCTTGAGGTCCAATGTTACCAGCCAAAACTCCTTGCCCAGCATGGGAAGAAGTTGCTGTAATGTGAGCATCTTGAATTTTGGTGCAGTAGAAATGTGTTTAGGATGGATAAGTCCAGAATGGGTCTCCAGTCGGTTCCTTTTCTTGGTACCAGGAAAAGTCTTGGATAAAAACCTTGACCTTGTTGGTGCGTAGGTACCTTTTGTATAGCCCTCATGTTTAGGAGCTTTGAAATTTGCAGTTGTGCCTCTACCCTTTGATTTTGTGGTAGGTTTGGCATGCCTCTCATTTTTGGAAGAGTGTGAAATTGAAATTTGTAGCCTCTGTTTATAATGTCCAGTATCCATTTGTCTGTTGTGACAATATGCCAATTGCTTGCAAATAATGCTAGTTTCCCTCCCAAAGGTGCTGCCAGTTGAGACTTGCTCGGCATGGAAATGAGGAAGTCATTGAGTTTGTTTTCTGTATTGTTGTGCACGGTCTTCACCACCTCTTGGTGCTGGAGATTGCCATTGTCTGCGTCTATATGACCCTTGTGATTGTCCTCTGCCCCTTCGCGTCTGTATCTGCCTCTTTGGGGCTTGTCAGTGGCTGGAAAGGACCAGTTTTTTGATGGCCAATTCCTGCTAAATCGTGGTGGCTGAACCTGTAAGAAAGCTTTGACAGTTTGCATAGATTTGGCTTTCTTCCATTTTCGTAATATATCCTCAGCATTAGTACCAAAAGAACATCCTTTTGTAAAGGTGCATCAAGAAGTTTTGCTTTCACATGATCAGGCAGATTTTGTTCCCTAAGCCAGGCATGTCTGCGAATGACTGATCCTGTAGCAGCCACTCTACTGGAGGCCTCTAGGGCATCATAACCACATTGTAAAGTGTGTTTACCCACTTGTTCTGCGCTATGCATAATATCCTGTAACTCTTTAAATCTGGTTGTTCAGGTTGAGACATTTTGTTTTTAATTGTGATAACAGGAACTGTTGATATTTAATCATATGAAACTGGCAGTTTAAGGCCCTCATGGCTAGGGTGGCCGAGGTATAAACCTTCTTACCCCACCTTTCTAGAGATCTAGATTCCCTTTCTGCAGGAAGTGGATTCTTGGCAGTGGAGGCCTTTATTCCCTTAGGGCCTTGTGAAATGGTTTCAGGGTCAGCATTATGGCCTTTGTAGAGAAATTGGTGAGAACTGGGTACTCTGTAATATCTATCAGGCTTAACTGGTGCAGGAGGCAGTGAATCAGGATTAAAACAAGCCTCCGAATAGACATCATCCAGTACCTCCAAAACAGGGGGAATAGCCAGAGGTCTGGTGCTGAGGTAACCAGAGAAATTCCCTAAGTCTTTTCTTGGAGTCTGAAAAGTCTTGGCCTTCCCAATGGAAGTGTTCCCTCAAGGTGTGCAAGGTTTCCCCAAAAGAAAAATCCTGAGGGGGGGATACAGAAGGAATAGACTGCTCTGCATCTGAATCCTCAAAAGGGGAATAAGAGTGTTCCTCAGCATCAGAATGCTCTGATAAAATGGATCCCTGATCAGAAGAGGGGGAATCTTCCTCCACTCTGGGTCTCTTGTCAGGAGGGGGCTGAGAACCTCTGATAAGAGTTATTAGATCCTCAGCCATTTTAAGCATCTGTTTCTTAGGCATGGGTCCAGGAGATGGGCCTTGAGCAGCAGGCCTAGTGTGATGCCTGGCTGCTTTGGATTTAGTAAAGGCCTTAATAGAAAAAGAGGATGAAGGCCTAAATACACCATGGGTGGATGTAGATCTGTCCACATTAGTAGGCTCGACATAAGCTGGGGCCGGTTGTAGTCTGGGAAAGGGCCGATGACCCAGCGGTCTCGGTACAGAAGACACCGCGAAGAGGCCGGTAGTCAGGGACTGCAAAGGCGTCTCACTGAGAACCGGACCACGTGGAGCCTGTTTCGGCGTGGTGTCGGTGGAGACCGCGGGCCTCGCATGTCGGTCCTTTTCCTTGCGTTTTTTGGATAAAACGGTAGTCGGAGTGTCCGACGACATTTTATAGTCAAAAGCTTTACCAAAAGTGTTGCTTGATAGTGCGTTTATTGAAGGTAGCGCAAAAGCGACAGCCCGAGACGTCGTGGTCTGGGCCCAAACAAGGTATGCAAAGGGAATGGAAATCCTTATGCGGTATTTGCTTCCCACAAGAAATACAATTATTAACTTTTCTGACATCGGTCTGAGGCAACAAAGATTCTAACGGGTACTTAGCTTTAATGAAGACTTGGTTCCAAATATTTTCGTAATTCAGGAGCTGGCCGACCGGCACTTGCGAACTGCTTCTGCAACGCCAGGGCAAAAAGACTGAAGAACATGGCGTCGGCTGTGTCTTATATACTCTGGCCTTCCTGACGTCAGAAGAGTAAGCGACAACAACCGACGCCGGACCAAGACTTTGGAATTCGGCCGACCGAGGGACCGCCTGACGGCTGAAAACCCATCTGTGATTACTGCAGCTGTATGCACGATGAACATCTGTACTATGTTCTTTGTGTTTCACTGTTGCAGTCATCACACTTGGGCTGATTCCCAAAGCTGAGGAAGGGTGGAGGCAGTCAAGAAGTGTTAGGGCTGGCTAGCAAGTCTTGTAAGACTGCTGTAGCAAATCCAGCTCTAGATTTAGAAAAAATAGGTAAGTGGTAATGCTTGGTGAAGGTGTGTACAGAACTCCAGGTTGCAGCTGCCAGGATGTCCCTGGTAGGGACTCTACTGTGAAATGATGTAGAGGTTGAAGTAGCTCTAGTGGAATGAGTTCTGATCCCCAGAGGGGTAGGTTTTCCATGGTGCTTGTAGCAGAAATGGATGCAGTGTGCTATCCATTAGGAAAGGGTTTGCTTTGAAATGGCCTTGCCCTCTGCCCCTGTAGCAAAGCTGACTAGCAGCTGGTCAGATTTTCTGAAAAGCTTAGTCCTGTCAAGATAGAACCTGAGCTGTCTGTGTACGTCCAAGGAGTGCAGGATCCTTTACCCTTTATTCTGAGGAGTAGGGAAAAAGGCTGGCAAATGGATGGATTGGTTTAAAGCCACACTGGATACCACCTTGGACATAAAGGAAGTTAGTCCTCAGGGAAACCCTATCAGCATGAAAAATAATGAAGGGCTCCACCGCCATTAGTGCCTGTAACTCAGACACTCTTCTTGTTGAAGTAATAGCTAGTAGTAAGGCTGTTTTCCAGGAGAGGAATTTTAACTCTGGTGAAGCAGCAGGTTCAAAGGGGGGAAGTGTGAGCTTCTCCAGTACAAATTTGAGGTCCCAGGTAGGGGTGGGAGCTTTCCTAGGGGGCCTTAAATCGTTATCTCCTCTCAGGAACTGTTTGATGAGAGGGTGAGAAAAGTTGGGCACAGATGTGTCCTTTCCTTGAGACTGACTCCAAGGAACAATATCTTTTACACTTTTCAGCATAGGACTTCCTAGTACTAGGCCTTCTGGCCTCAAGGATGACGTCCAGCACCTGTTTGCTGACAGGTTTGCCACCTTTTCAAATGCCCAAAGTGGGACTTTTTTTGTAGAAACATGCAATTTTGCAGGACAGACATACCCACGGGGAGTGCAAAGGACAGAACTTCACTGTTTTGTCCAAATAAAAGCTTATTCTTGTAGCATATGAGTTGCTTATGCTATTTCATAAAATATTTAGGTGTTTCAGATACAAAATAACTATTTTATGCAACTATTAAAGAAAACCTGGTAAATATTTTTTGCCTTAAATCTCAGGACATTTGCCATTTTTTAGATTTTTTTCTCAGGACAAAACTGCCCAAAGTGGGACTGTCCCTCGCAAAGAGGGACAGGTGGAAACCCTAATTGCTGAGGGATGCTGGTGGTGCATTTAGGGAAAAAGCCAGGTTGCGAGGTTTAGGGTTTGCAGCTGTGGATGCAAAATCTGTCCCTCCTGCTGAGACAGTAGGGAAGGTGTGTGATGCAGGTGCCAGGGTGGCACTGCTGTCAGACTGTGTAGGAGTGGGTACCAGTGCTGGCATGGCCAGTCTGGTGCAATAAGGATTGCCCTTGGCCTCTCCTGTTTGATCTTGAATAGTACTTTTGTGAGCGGGGCAGAGGAGGAAAGGCATAAATTGAGAGGTTTTCCGATGTAAAGGACTTTGGCATCCACCTTCCAGGATCTGCCGTGAGGGTTCCTGGTGCAAAATTTGCTCAATTGGTGGTTTTGGGGGAGGCAAAAAGGTCCACCTCCGGTGTTCCCCACCTCTGGGTTAGAAGTTTGAATGAGCTGGGGTCCAGTTTCCACTCGTGAGGGTCCAGTAGATTTCTGCTTAAGTCATCTGCCAGTGAATTCTGCTTGCCTGGCAGGAATTGAGCTTGTAGGTGCATTTGGATGCTCAAGGCTGTGTTCCACAGAGCCATAGCTAACCTGCAGAGTGGGTTCATAGGTAGGTACTAGGCTATCGGCCCTAGGGCCCATACAAGCCTAGCCAAAAAATGTACCCTGGCTTTTGCCACCCAAGAAAATAATTTTCCTGTGCCCCTGTCGAGCAGAGCCACAGAAGCGATCCCCGGGGTGAATTTCCCATTTCCCATCCAATCATCAAGATTTTTCTTGAAGAGTGCTAATGAGGAGCTCTGTTTGACATAGATAGGTAGTCTGTTCCAGAGTATGGGAAGTCTCTAGGGCAGGAATCTATCCCTCCAGAATGTTCTGTTTATTGTGATGACAAGGTTTAGGTCCCTAGAGCGTGTAGCTCGGAGGGATTGGGATTTCTTTAAGTGGAGCATGTCAAACAGCTCTGGGTTTGACATAGCTTTGTATGTTAGGCAGAGATCGCCCCTGAGTAGGCGATATGCAATAGAGTAAAGCTGTAGTTTTTTGAGACGGTCTGCATAGGGCATCTGTTTGAGGCCAGTAATCCTCTTTGTGAGGTATATCTGTGGTCTTTCCAGTTGTAGATGTCTTGTGAGGTACATACCAAAAGGGGCGTTGCACTCTATAATGGGTCTAATGAGTGATCAGTAGAGGGGAACAATGACCTCTTTTTTTCTGGATGAGAATCCTTTTGTGATGAGATGAGCCACGTAGAAAGATTTCCTGACCACTGTGGCGATGTGATTATCAAAGGAGAAACTACTGTCCACCTGTGTCCCAAGGTCTCATCACATTTTCGGCATTAAGTAGACTACCAGCTATGTGGTAGTTCATGGGTACAGAGTTTTTAGCAAAGGGGATGACAATACACTTTTTGGCATTGAGCTTCTGGCCATGGCTTTGACACCAGGTATCTGTCTCAGTGAGGCCCTTTTGTAGTTTGTCCACATCGTTAGGAGTTTCGATTATGGCTCCTAGTTTGCGGTCATCTGCAAACTTTGTTAGCCAAAGACCTTCTGTGCTGGCCTGCACTTCAGAGAAGTAGATACCAAACAGAAGAGGACCCAGGACTGAACCCTGTGGTACTCCACTTGTCACTGGTCTGATGCCGGATTTGGAATCCGCTACTTTCACAGTGTGGGTTCTGTCAGTGAGCCAGTTGGCAACCAATCTTGTGACATAGGGATTTATACCTAGTTTAGTGAGCTTATCTATAATTCCAGAGTGGGGGATGGTGTCGAAAGCCTTGGTGAGATCTAGATAAGCTGTGTGAACCATTTTACCCTCATCTATGGCTTTGGTGACTGCTTCAAAGAAATCAATCAGGTTTAGGAGACATGATCTGCCTTTTACAAATCCAAACTGGGTAGGGACAAGAGTTTGGAGATTACCAATGTCTTTGTTTATGAGTTCCACAATGATACGTTCCATGGCCTTGCAGACCAGGCTCATCAGGCTAATGGGGCGGTAGTTCCCGGGGTCCGTAGTAGCTCCCCCTTTGTGGAGTGGGATAACCGTCACAGTGCGCCATTCAGTGGGTACAAAGCCTGAGGTGAGGCTATGATTGAACATGGTACTTAGGTAGGGTGCCAGTTCATTCTGTACGGGTAAGAATGAGTTCCGCCATGCTTGTTTATGTACCACATAACTGTGGTGTTGTCTGTCTTTATCAGGAGCTGTCCTGGAAGGATAAGGTATTTGAAGACTGTCAGAGCATTCTGTACAGCTAGCATCTCTTTTTGATTGATATGCAGGGGAATTTGTTCTGGGCTCCATTTGCCTTGAATGCATTTGCCTGCCATGTGAGCTCTTCATGCATAGTCTGATGCGACTCTTGTCAGGGTTTGAGCAGCGAGGGGTTGAATGAAAAGAAGTCCCTTGTTGTGCTTGCATGCTTCTGCCCACCAAAGGAACTCTGCCCTTAGACAAGGTACGATAGGAATCACTGTTTCCAGGTCCCGAGAATGTTGACACCAGAGACTTTTTAAGTACCACTGAAGTTTCCTCATATGCAGTCTTGCATACGGAATTAGCAGAATGCATGAGGCCATGAACCCTAGGGCTTGGAGTATTTTCCTTGCAGATAGCTGGGTTTTGTTGGCCAATAGTTTGTCAAATGGACCTGCTTTTCTGGAGTGAGGAATGCCATCTAGGAAGTTGTGTTCAAGCTTGCTCCCAGGAATACAAATTGTTGGCTGGCACCAGTTGTGATTTCTTTGATGGTGTATCCCAGTGAAGTTAGAAGTCCTTTTACAAATGCCAGGTGCTGAAGTAGCAATTCCTGACTGTCCGCCTGAATCAGGCAATTGTCCAAGTATGGGTAGATTTGAATATTTCTCTGCCTGCAGTATGCAATGGCTGGAGCCAGGCATTTTGTTAATACTCTGGGCGCAGTAGACAAGCCAAATGGAAGTGCAAATAACTGATAGTGCATACAGCCTGCCCTGAAACATAGATATTTCCTGCAAGACTCCCTTATGGGGGTGTGCAGATAAGCTTCTTTTAAGTCTAGGGTGACTAACCAGACATCCTTGACTAGCATAGGAAGAAGCTGTTGCAGTGTAAGCATTTTGAATTTTGGGACCACCAGAAAGGTCTGGGGAACTGATAGATCCAGGATAGAGCACCATAAGCCCTCTTTTCTGGGCACAAGGAACAGTCTGGAGTAGAAACCCTGTCCCCTTTGTTCTACTGGAACAGGTTGAACAGCCCTGATATGGAAAAGGGAAAGTACTTGCTTTTGAGCCTCTGCCCACTGGTTTGGAGGAAGGTCTGGCAACCCGCTTGGAGTTGGCAGTGAGTGGAAGTAAAATCTGTATCCCTGGGATACAATGTTTAGAACCCATTGGTCCTGAGTAATGGACATCCAGTTTTTTGCATGAAGGGTGAGTTTTCCTCCTGGGGTGCAAGTACTTGGGCATGGCTGGGTAGGATGACTGGAAAGTCATTGTGAACTTTTTCCATATGGGGGTGGCTTACCACTCCATTGTTTAGATCTCTGCATACCCTGAGACCGTAGTCTTGGTGGTCTGTTTCCCCTGGGTTTGGTCTGAGAAGGCCTGAGGGGGACTGGAAAGGACCAGTTTTTTGAAGTCCAATGCCTACTGAATCTAGGTGGCTGCACCTGTAAGATGTCTTTGACGGTTTGCATAGGTTTAGCATTTTCTTCCATCTTTTCAAGAATAACTTCTGCTTTTGTACCAAACAACCACTCCTGATTTAATGGAGCATCTTGTAATTTTGCTTTGACATGGTCAGGCAAGACTTGTTCCTTTAGCCAAGCATGCCTTCTCAGTACAGACCCAGTCATAGCAGCCCTGCAAGATGCTTCTAAGGCATCAAACCCACAGTGCAAACTTGCATTAACTCTTGTAAATCTTTATTTTCTGCACAATCTGGAAGTAACACCATTTTTTGTTTAGTTCCATAATATGTTGCTGGTGCTTCAACATGTGAAAATGGCACTTCAAGGCCGTGATGGCAAGAGTTGTAGAGGTATATACTTTCTTACTCCATCTGTCTAAAGCTCTATAATCCCGGTCTGAAGGGGTAGGGTTTTTGGCTGTAGTAGCCTTAATGCCTTTGGGTCCCTGGGAAATAGTCTCTGGATCCGCAGTAGGATTCTTAAAGAGAAAGTTGAGAGAGTCAGGTACTCTGTAGTACCTGTTAGGATTTCTAGGAGCTGGTGGTAAGGTGTCAGGAGTAAGACTGGACTCCAAGAAGGCATCATCTACAATATGCAGGACAGGGGGTATAGCTATAGGCCTGTGCTGAGGCAAATCTAAAAATTCCCTGAGTCTCTTTTTGGAATGAGGATAGTCCTGGCATTCCCAGTGGAAATGCTCTCTTAAGGTATGCAAGGTTTCTCCAAAAGAAAAATCCTCTGGAGGGGAGGCAGAGGGAATGGATTCCTCTGCATCCGAGTCCTCATAGGTAGATAGGGTATATCCTGGTAATCAGAAGGCTCAGAATCATCAGACTCCTGGTCTGTAGAATCAGAAGGAAATTCAATTATTTGTCTTTTGGCAGGGGAAGGCTGGCTTCCCCTAATTAGAGTAATAAGGTCTTCAGCCATTCTAAGCATTTGTTTTTTTGGCATGGGAGCTTGAGCATGTGCTTTGGACGTCGGTTTTCTAGGCGTAGTGCAAACTCCAGGCCTGAGAAACTCGGTAGTTTTAGTTAGAAATGAAGTTGTCCGTTTAATACGAATATCAGCAGGTTGGAATACACCCTCAGAAGCCGGTGCCTGCACAGCGGCTCCAGACCCATAGGTTCATAGGTAGGTACTAGGCTATTGGCCCTAGGGCCTATACAAGCCTAGCCAAAAAGGTACCCTGGCTTTCGCCACCCAAGAAAATTATTTTCATGTGCCCCTGTCAAGCAGAACCACAGAAGTGATCCCCGGAGTGAATTTCTTATTACCCATCCAATCATCAAGATTTTTCTTGAAGAGTGCTAATGAGGAGCTCTGTTTGACATAGATAGATAGGTAGTTTGTTCCAGAGTATGGGAAGTCTCTAGGACAGGAATCTATCCCTCCAGCATGTTCTGTTTATTGTGGTGACAAGGTTTAGGCCCCTAGAGCATGTAGCTCGGAGGGATTGGGATTTCTTTAAGTGGAGCATGTCCAACAGCTCTGGGTTTGACATAGCTTTGTATGTTAGGCAGAGATCGCCTCTGAGTAAGCGATATGCGACGGAGTAAAGCTGGAGTTTGAGTTGGTCTGCATAGGGTATCTGTTTGAGGCCAGTAATCCTCTTTGTGAGGTATTTCTGTGGCCTTTCCAGTTGTTGTAGAGGTCTCGTGAGGTACATACTAAAAGGGCGTTGTACTCTATATAATGGGTCTAATGAGTGATGAATAGAGGGGAACAATGACCTCTTTTTTTCTGGATGAGAAACCTTTTGTGATGAGGTGTGCCACGTAGAAGGATTTCCTGACCACTGTTGCAATGTGATTATCAAAGGAGAGACTACTGTCCACCTGTGTCCCAAGGTGTCATCACACTTTCGGTGTTAAGTAGACTACCGCCTATGTGGTAGCTCATGGGTACAGAGTTTTTACCAAAGGAGATGTCAATGCACTTTTTGGCATTGAACTTGAGACCATGGCTTTGACACCAGGCATCTGACTCAGTGAGGCCCTTTTGTAGGATGTCCACATCATTAAGAGTTTCGATTATGGCTCTTAGCTTGCAGTCATCTGCGAATTTAATTAGCCAAAGACCTTCTGTGTAAGCCTGTACTTCAGAGAAGTAAATACCAAACAGGAGAGGACCCAGGACTGAACCCTGTGGTACTCCACTACTCCACCTCCATCCGAGGCAGAGACATCCGCAGGTTCCATACTCGAAGAAGCATCTCACAGCATACCGGACTCCGAAAGGGTCTCACCAGAGGCCTGCAAATCTGTAAAAACGGGCATCAGGGCCTGCAAAGGCACCTCACTGAGTACCAGCGGGCTGGCGACTAGCTTAGCGGAAGCGTTGTCGGCAGTTTTTGACCTATGCGGTCTGTCTCCATCTTTGTTCTTTTTCAGAAGATCGGTAGTCGGATGGCTTACCGAAGCCATCTAGGAATACGGAGAACGAGAGCGAAAGAATTTAGCTACAAAAATAGCCCGACGACGGATAGTTCGGGCGTTAAACAAGGCACAAAACCAACAGTGAGGGACGTCATGGTCTGGGCCTAAATAGGTGATGCAGTAAGAATGAAAATCTCTGTAAGGTATTTACTTTCCACAGGCAAGACAATTGTTAATTTTTCTGACATCGGTTAGAGCAAGAAAAAAGAATCCTCAACGGGGTACTTAGCTTTAGAAGACTTCAGGTCTGAAACTCGAAAAAACAAAAATTTCAGGTAGCGGCCGACTGGTACTCGTGAACTGCTTCTGCTATGGGCTCCTTCTCGTCAAGAAAGACTGATGTAATGGCGTCGGCTGCATGTTTTACACCCCTGATGACCTGACGTCATGGAAGAGGTGACAGCAACCGATAGCAGAAATCCCAAGACTCTGGTATTCAGGCCGACTCAGGGCTACCTGCAGGCAGATAACCCAAGTGTGATGACTGCAACAATGAAACACGAAGAAAATCTGGGTACGCAGGTTGACAACAATCTCAGCTTCGACCATCATGTGGCGGCTGTGGTCAGGAAAAGCCTTTTACTTGGTTCATCTTATAAGTAAAGGGATTGCATCCAGAAAAAAGGATGTTATTACCTCTTTGTACTCCTCCCTTATTAGACCTATGATTTAGTATAATGCCCCGTTTGGTACGTACCTCTCCAAACACCTGCACCAACTGGAAAGGCCACAGAAATACTTCACAAAGCGAATCCATGGTCTCCAACACCTATCCTACGTGGACAGGCTGAAATCAGTATCACTCTACTCGGTATCATACAGACTGCTCAGAGGTGATCTGTGTCTCGCCTACAAGGCAATATTGGACCCTGCCCTACTAGAGATGCTCCATATCTGCAAGTCTAACTCATAGAGCATTACCTGCTTGATACGCCTAAATCTAATATGCAACATCAACAAAACCTGCTGGGGAGACAGGTTTGTCTCCCAGAGGCTGCCCAGTCTCTGAAACAGACTTCCCATACATGTCAAACAGAGTACCTCACCAGCCGTCTTCAAACGCAGTCTTGATGAGCGGATGGGAAACCACAAATTTATCCCAGGGGATCCACCTCTGTCCCTCACTGACAGGGGTGACAGGTGCTGACTAAGGTTTTATTTTTGGGGATAAACTCTTGGCTAGGCTTGTAAGGGCCCCAGGGCCATTAGCCTAGTAACCTCCTATGATGCTGTTTTCTTAAACCATAGAGATGTTGACCCCTTCTGTTTCTTACTGCAGGATTGCTGAGGAGTCCCATACTTGACTCCAGTGACAGACAGGCTTTACCATCCTGCTTAAAACTCAATAATTCCTTCTTTACAGATGGCTCAAAATGGAATGAACCACAACAAGAGACATTTGTAAACAATGTTTTGATGTTATTCATGAAGTCACATAGGTGCAGCCAGGCTAGGCATCTCATGGTGATGCCTATACTTGAAGCCTTAGCTCCATTTGGGCATCATTTGTATGAAGAGGTTGGAGACATTTAGTACTGTATAATTATTTACATAACTCTGCCATGGAGGGAGCTCTTCACTGAGAGTAACGACTGGTCTACTAGATCCCTCACGACTGGTCTACTAGATCCCTCTGAAAGTGGTTCAAGTGTATAGCATAATTTAATGTTCTTATGGCAAAAGTGGCTGAGGTGTAAGTACAAGAACCAGTAAAGTGAAATGGAGAACTGCTGTGTAAAAAAATAAAAGGGGACTGAAAGAAGCATGAAAAGTCAATGGTAACGACAGCTGAATGAGAACATTCCCTGGTCACCCTAGAAAGACTGGCCAAATGCATTCTGACATTTTCAGGGTAAGTAGTTCCCTGTTGGAATATATAGGGTTGAAGAACAGAAGGCTGCAGGAAATAGATATTTTAACCAGGCACCAAGAGGAAATAACTGGTATGCAAACTGCTGAAAAAGAGATGAAAGACAAAATGGTGGAACAGCAGTTAAAATATGAACAAATAGCACAGAAATTGGATGAACTAAAGGATATGTCACACAGTGATAACTTGAAGTTTACAACAGTACCAAAACAAATCAAACAGAAGTGCTGGAAAGACTTGAATGACTACATACTGTCTTTCCATTGCTAACATAAAAAGAGCACACATAGCAAATATTCTGATTAAACTGTAGATTCAACAGCTAAAGGAGGAAATGAAATTCTTTCTACTTTAGAAACCAGAATACAGGGAAACCCATGGAAGTATTGCAATTCCAACAGAAGTGTGTAAAAGAGAAGAAATGTGTGGTAATGTGCCTTTGTGGTGAAAATAAGCAGTAGCAGTAGTTACAGAAAAGTGGGGGGTCTTCTTGATCCAAGGTCATACAGACCCACTTTGGTTCTAAACTGAGACTACAAAATGTCTGCAGAGCTTTTGTAAAAAAAAGTCAAACGTATTGCCACACATCAATACCAAATACTTAATATCCCTGCTATAAATCAGCACCACTGGACTGGACAGATAAAGCCCTAATTACAGCCTAGCTGACCTGCTCTGAGAGGCAGCTTGGGTGACTGATGGCTCAGGCAGCAAAGAATGGGTGTGCTCAACCTCGGGGTGGGGGTATTATAAAGCTGGTTCAGCTGTGGATCCTTTACTGAGATGCCTAGTGACTGACACAACTTGATTAAGTAATCTATTTCTAAAATGAGAGATACTCTTGTTGTCACAACATGCAACTAATCATCTATGTATGGGAACACTCAGAACCTTTTCTGCCCAATTTATTTGAATTTGTTTATCACGGTAGGGCACTGATAAATTCTGACCAAATTCAGTTTCAGCTCGGGATCAAAAACTGACCAGACATACAAAACAGACTAGAGTACAATAATACTTAAGTGACAATATAACAGTCCAGTGGTAGATTATTGCTTTGGAGACATAGCACATAAATGTACTAATTTACAATATGTACAAACATTTTAAAACATTTAAGCAATTACAGTAAAATAAATTAGATACGTTAAAAGAAGCAAAACATCTTAACAACTGAGTCAGAGTGGAGGAGTGAAAGTAGGCTTAAGTGATGTGACCTGAGGGGTAACAGGTACGTCTTCTTGATACACTTGGTAATCACCTTGAGGCTGTGGTAAGAGATTTGAATGGAAAATGATTAGCCCACAGACAGAAACAGAGAAACCTCCTGGATAGCTTTGCGAGTCTGACATGGAGGTAAGTATCCTGAAGGTCTATTCAGCACATCCAGTCTCCTTCCTAATGATATGTCAGAATGGATTGTAATGTCATTACCTGAGACTCTGCCTTCTTAACATGAGGATTTAAGCTGCTGAGATCTAAAATAGGCCTGAAACCCTTTGCTTTCTTTGGAACTAAAACAAATCCTGAATAGACACAGAATCCTCTCTGGTCTGGTAGGACCTCTTGCATTGCTACTTTTTGAAGGAGCCAAGATGTCTCCTAGGAAACTACTTTCTTTTGTTGGTGGGGTACTTGTGGGAGAGACAGGGGATGCGTTTTTTGGCTTTGATGTGAAAGGCACGGTGTTGTCACTGAATATGAGGATGTTCACTCAGCTGTCCTGTGTGATGGCCCATCAAGCATCTATGTGGAGACAGTCCACCATGACTGCATCCAGAGTGGAACAGTCAGGGGTATTGCAAAGCCTTGTTTGAGAATGGACCCCTGATTTTGTGGGCTACCTCTGCCTCTGGTGAATCCATTATAGGGTCCTACTATTCTCGCGGAAGCCCTGTCCTTAGAGAAATTGGAAAGAAAGATGAAGGGATTTCCTAACCCAGACACCTTTGCTATCCTTTTAATTCTTAGAAAGGGATCTCTCATGGGTCTCCAATCAAACTCCAAAAGCAGAAAACGTCTTGCCTTCTTGTTTGCTCTTCAGCAATTTTTCTTACACTGTAGGACTGAAAAAAGATCTTCCATCATAAGAGATATTTACAAAGAACATTTTAAAGTTGTCCAGAAAATCACACTGATGCAACCAGGTATGACAGTGCACCACAGTACCTGTAACTGCACCATCTGCTGTACTGTGAAGCAGCCTCATAGATTGGCGACAGATAACATGCCTGAAACCTGAGAGTTAAGTTGCTTTATGGTGTCTTGTTGTAGGTGATCACCTGAAGTACTCTAGGGTTGGCTCTTCTAGGTCAATCAGGACCCCCCTCACGTGAGTTATGTATTTCCATACCTAAAATGAGAAGGTTTCCAAGGTATAAGCATGCTTCCCAAAATGGGCCAGTATCCTCGATTCTTTGTTAGGATAGACAATAAAACTTTCTTCAGATAACTCTGATGCAATAACAACTAAATCAATAAAAAGGCCCTAAACTCTAATATCTGGCTTGCAGTGAATGGGTTCCAACAGGTTAGGCTTCTGTCATGCCCTTTCTGCTACCACTTCAATTAAACAGTTAGAGGGAAAAAAACACCAAAGAAACACAGGGTGCAGACCTGAAAGCCATGAACACTTCCCCTTCCATGGAAGGGAGGTCAGTGGGCCAAGTAGCCCTCTGATGCATCAATTCTAGGATCTCTCCAAAGCTCGAGTCCTCAGGATGGGACTGAGGAGAACCTTTCCCTTCATAGACATCCACATCTGTGGTGAGAGATTCCACTGAGGAATTAGTGTCTCTCCTACACAAAGATGCTCTGAAAACCTTGGGGGGGATGAAATCTTCCAGGGACACAGAAGTATCTTGAGAACCTTGCTGAACGCTAGACTTGAGGTGTTCAGTGCTGCTCTGCCTCTTGGGCTAACAGTCTCAGGCAAATATCCAAGGTAGAGCTTAACCTGAGTTAGCATCCTTTTCCTGAAGAGGACTGAAGAAGATCCTCTCAAAAAACTCAAACGCTGGCACACACTCTGATAGCTTAGAGGATAACCCAAGGAGGAGAAGGCAGACAGCCACAACCAAGGAACCCTCAACAACAGCAGATCAATCGGCTCCAACTCAGAGATTGGTACTGACACACTGACCAATGAGGTTCATAACGATATCAAACAGGTCAGCACAAAGGATGGACTCTAAGGAAACGGAGTACACTGTGTTGGATTCAGGGTTGGCACCAATGAGAGATGATTCAGGACTGTCACTGGTTCGTTCACCACTGGCACCAGATCATGTGCCAGGTAAGCAGCAGTCAAAATTGGAGTAGGAGGGCCATCCTGATCAACCATGGAAATAGAGGGGGATGGAATGACACCCATGCCTATTTGAGCTTTGTTAAAGGCTCTAATTATCTAGTCCCAATGTCCTAATCAAAATACAGAAAAGTACAGTTTTGTACCTACCATAAATGTAGATGTTCGAGGGCTATTACAGCTGCAGTAATTACATGTGGGTTTTCAGCCGGCAGGCGGTCCCTCGGTCGGCCGAATTCCAAAGTCTTGGTCCGGCGTCGGTTGCTGTCGCGTACTCTTCTGACGTCAGGAAGGCTAGAGTATAAAAGACACAGCCGACGCCATCTTCTTCAGTCTTTCTTGCCCCAGATGTCAGGTGCCCCCAAAAGGAAGGCAATACATAAATTAGTGTAATACACAAAAGTAAGCAAATAAAACATAGTAGGATAACCCAGTCAGCAGGTATGAATAGGTATTCAAACCCCAAGGTCTTACCAAGAGGGAAGGAGGGTGGGAAACCTGTACTGCAGCTGTAATAGCCCTCGAACATCTACATTTATGGTAGGTACAAAACTGTACTATGTTCATCGTGCATTACAGCTGCAGTAATTACATGTGGGTAGAATCCCAAAGCTATGTATAGGGTGGTAGGTACTATGGAACTGGGTTGAGCTAGAATGCCCTGCAAAACTGCAGTGGCAAAGCCTGCTCTAGTTCTGGAGTATAAAGGCAGATGGTAATGCTTTGTGAAGGTATGTACAGAACTCCAAGTGGCTGCCTCCAAGATATCTTTTAGTAGGCACTCCTCTGAGGAAGGCTGTAGAGGTGGCTGTGGCCCTAGTGGAGTGAGATCTGATACCAGTAGGTAATGAAGCTTTCCATGATGGGAATAACAAAAGCGTATGCAGTGACCAATCCACTTGGAAATGGTCTGTTTAGTTACAGGTTTCCCTTGACCCCCACAGCATAGGAAACTAGGAGTTGATCTGATTTTCTGAATGACTTGGTTCTGTCCAAGTAGTAACGTAGCTGCCTATGGATATCTAAAGAATGAAGCAGCCTCTCCCTTTGTTTTGAGGATTAGAGTAGAAGGTAGGAAGGTGGATGGCCTGGTTTAGGGCTACCCTAGATACTACTTTAGGCATAAAGGAGGGGTTAGTATGCAGGGAAACCCTGTCCTGATGGAATATGAGGAATGGCTGCACCGCCATGAGGGCCTGTAACTCAGATACCCTCTGAGCTGAAGTGATGGCCAGGAGAAAAGCTGTTTTCCAGGACAAATATTGTAATTCTGCTGAAGCAGCTGGTTCAAAAGGAGGCAATGTCAATTTTTCAGTACATAGTTAAGGTCCCAAGCTGGCACTGGTTGTTTCCTTGGAGGCCTTATGTTCTTAGCCCCTCTGAGGAACTGTCGCAGTAGGGTGTGAGAATAAAGGAGGATCCATATTGAATTCTGCAGATATTGCTGAGGCATGTATCTTGATTGAGGAAAAGGAAAGTCCCTTGCTCAAAAGTTCAGTTAGGTACTGTAAAATCTGAGGCAGGTTAAATTTTCTAGGATCCTGTCCTCTTTCTTCATTCCAACAGCAAAACCGCTTCCATTTTGCGGAGTAAGCTTTTCTTGTAGCTGGTCTTCTAGCCTCCAAAATGACATCCTGCACTTCTTTGGAGAGTAGTGCCTGATGTGAAGTTAAGGAATTTTCCATGCAGCTAGACTGAGAGTTTTCAGCTGACTGTGAAGAGTTTTGAAATTGTTCTGCGTCAGCAGTAGAGGTGTTAGAGGCAGGGGCCACGGAGGAGTGTGTGTTAGGCTCCTCAATAGTGGATACCAATGTTGTCTCGGCCAATCTGGAGCAATCAGTATCATCCTTGGCTTGTCTGTTCTTGCTTTCAAAAGCACCTTGGGCAGCAGAGGTAGTGGTGGGAATGCATAAACTGACCAAGTTGTCCATGTGAATGAAAGGCGTCCACTTTCCAAGCCTTTGGGTGGAAGGTCCTTGAGCAAAACTTTTTAATTGATGATTTTGTGGGAGGCAAAAGGTCTATGTCTGGCCTTCCCACGCTTGAACAATCTCTGTGAATACGTGTGGATGTAGCTTCCATTCGTGAGGGTCTGTCATATGCCTGCTCAGAGTGTCTGCCAGTGTGTTTTCCATTCCTGGTAGGTACTGAGCCTGGAGTTCTATTTGTCTTTCCAGAGCTAGATTCCAAAGAGTCATGGTTAATCTGCACAAGGGGTATGAATGAGTCCCTCCTTGTTTGTTTATGTACCACATTACTGTGGTGTTGTCTGTTCTTATGAGCAGCTGTCCTGGATGCAGGAATTCTCTGAACGCTGAAATTGCATTTATTACTGCCAGCATTTCTTTTGATTGATGTGAAGGTGCTTTTCTGTTTTGTGCCATCTGCCCTGAATGCACCTGTCCTTCATGTGCCCCCAGGCGTAATCTGAAGCATCTGTGGTTATGACTTGTGTAGCTTGAGGCTTGCAGAATGGGAGGCCTTTGTTTACTTGGCATGCTTGGGCCCACCATATGAATTCCTTTTGTAGACAGGGAATTATTGGAATCTCCACTTCTAAGCTGTGACTGTGTTGAGACCATAGATTTTTTAGGTACCATTGAAGTTTCCTCATGTGCAGCTTTGCACATGGGATTAGAAGAATGCAAGATGCCATGAATCCCAGAGCCTGCAGGATTTTCCTTGCAGTAAGCCTGGTACTTTGTGCAAGCATTTTGAAGTAATGAGATAGTTGCCCTTGTTTTTCTGTTGTTAGGTAAGCCATCTGGGCGTTTGTGTCCAAGTTGGCACCCAGGAAGGTAATTTTCTGAGAGGGTGTTAGTTTCGATTTCTCCTTGTTGATGGTGTATCCCAGAGAAAGCAGTAAGCGTGTCACATATGCCAGATGTTTGAGAAGTCTGAGTTTGCTGTCCGCTTGGATCAGGCAGTCGTCCAGATAAGGGTAAATTTGTATCCCTTGAAGTCTGCAGTATGCAATCACTGATGCCAGGCACTTGGTGAATACTCTGGGCAGTAGATAAGCCAAAGGGCAATGCAGAGAATTGATAGTGATTTGAACCTGCAAGAAATCTGAGGTATCTTCTGCAACTTTGTCTGATTGGGACATGCAGGTATGCCTCCTTGAGGTCCAATGTTACCAGCCAAAACCCTTGCCCAGCATGGGAAGGAGTTGCTGTAATGTGAGCATCTTGAATTTTGGCACTAGAAGAAATGTGTTGAGAATGGATAAGTCCAGAATGGGTCTCCAGTCGCTTCCTTTCTTGGCACCAGAAAAAGCCTTGAATAAAAACCTTGTGCTTGTTGGTGCGTAGGTACCTTTTGTATAGCCCTCATGTTTAGGAGCTTTGCGATTTGTAGTTGTGCCTCTACCCTTTGATTTTGTGGTAGGTTTGGCATGCCTCTCATTTTGGAAGAGTGTGGAAATGAAATTTGTAGCCTCTGTTTATTATGTCCAGAATCCATTTGTCTGTTGTGACAATATGCCAATTGTTTGCAAATAGTGCCAGTTTCCTCCCAAAGGTGCTGCCAGTTGAATTCTGCTTGGCATGGAAATGAGGGAGTCATTGAGTTTGCTTTCTGTACTGCTGTGCACTGTCGTCACCACTTCTTGGTGTTGGTGATTGCCATTGTCTGCCTCTGTAGGATCCTTGGGGTTGTCCTCTGCCCCTTCCGCGTCTGTATCTGCCCCTTTGGGCTTTGTCAGTGGTTGGAAAGGACCAGTTTTTTGACGGCCAATTCCTGCTGAACCTTGGTGGCTGAACTTGTAAGAAAGCTTTGACAGTTTGCATAGATTTTGCCTTTTCTTCCATTTTACGTAAAATATCCTCAGCATTACCACCAAAAAGAACATCCTTATGTAGGTGCATCTAGAATTTTTGCTTTCACCTGATCTGGAAGATTTTGTTCCCTTAGCCATGCATGTCTGCGAATGACTGCTCCAGTGGCGGCTGATCTGCTGGAGGCCTCTAGTGCATCATAACCACATTGTAAGGTGCTTGCCCACTTGTTCAGCACTATGCATCATATCCTGCAACTCTTTTAAATCTGGTTGTTCAGGTTGTGACATTTTGTTTTAATTGTGATAACAGAAATTGCTGATATTTAATCATATGAAACTGGCAGTTTAAGGCCCTCATGGCAAGGGTGGCCGAGGTGTAAACCTTCTTACCCCACCTTTCTAGTGATCTAGATTCCCTTTCCGTAGGTAGTGGATTCTTGGCCGTGGAAGCCTTAATTCCTTTAGGGCCTTGAGAAATAGTTTCAGGGTCTGCATTATGGCCTTTATAGAGGAACTGATGAGAATTAGGAACTCTGTAATACCTATCCGGCTTAACTGGAGCAGGAGGCAGAGAATCAGGATTTAAACAGGCCTCCGAGTATACATCATCCAAAACCTCCAAAACAGGAGGAATAGCCAGAGGTCTATGCTGAGGTAACCAGAGGAATTCCCTAAGTCTTTTCTTGGAGTCTGAAAAGTCTTGGCCTTCCCAATGGAAGTGCTCTCTCAAGGAGTGTAAAGTTTCCCCAAAGGAAAAATCCTCAGGGGGGGATACAGAAGGAATGGACTGCTCTGCATCCGAATCCTCAAAAGGTGAATAAGACTGTTCTTCAGCATCAGAATGTTCTGATAAAATGGATTCTTGGTCAGAAGGAGGAGAATCCTCCTCTACTCTGGGTCTCTTGTCCGGAGGGGCCTGTGAGCCTCTGATAAGAGTGATCAGGTCTTCAGCCATTTTAAGCATGTGCTTCTTAGGCGTGGGCCCAGGTCTTGGGCCTTGTGAGGCAGGCCTAGAAAGATGCTTGGCTGATTTGGCTTTTGTAAAGGCCTTGATGGAGAAGGAAGATGAAGGCCTAAATACACCATGGGTGGATGTAGATCTATCCACATTGGTGGGTTCGACATGAACAGGGGCTTCGGTAGTAGTTTGGGAAAGGACCGAAGAACCAGCGGTCTCAGGTACAGAAGACCCCGCCGAGGGAGTGTCGTCGGTAGTCAGGAACTGCAAAGGCGTCTCACTGAGAACCGGCCCACGTGGAGCTTGTTTCGGCGTGTCGGTGGAGACCGCAGCTCTCGACTGACGGTCCTTTTCTTTGCGTTTTCTGGACATAGCGGTAGTCGGAGTACCCGACGACATTTTATAATTAAACGCTTTGCCAAAATAGTGTTGGGCGAACTCCGCCCGACGCTTGATAGTGCGTTTATTGAAGGTAGCACAAAAGCGGCAGCCCGAGACGTCGTGGTCTGGGCCCAAACAAGGTATGCAAAGGGAATGGAAATCCTTATGCGGTATTTGCTTCCCACAAGAAATACAATTATTAACTTTTTCTGACATCGGTCTGAGGCAAGAAAAGGTTCCCCAACGGGGTACTTAGCTTTAATGAAGACTTCGGTTCCGAATTCTTTCGTAATTCAGGAGCTGGCCGACCGGCACTTGCGAACTGCTTCTGCTTCGGGCACCGCGCGGCAAAAAAGACTGGAGAAGATGGCGTCGGCTGTGTCTTTTATACTCTAGCCTTCCTGACGTCAGAAGAGTACGCGACAGCAACCGACGCCGGACCAAGACTTTGGAATTCGGCCGACCGAGGGACCGCCTGCCGGCTGAAAACCCACATGTAATTACTGCAGCTGTAATGCACGATGAACATCTTCTAATACAGGATGCTCTGTCCCCAGACAAACAATATAAAGGTTGTATGTGTCCTGGGATGGAATTTTGTGGTAACATTTACAGCACAGTAAAAAAGAATGTGAACACGGCAACAGAGTGCAGCAGAAACCAGTTACACAATCATTAAATTGTCGTAACAAAAGGCTGTAATAACTACAGACCCAAAAGGGTGAAACTTGTACTACACATTTTGTCTATACAGGAAATGTTGAAGGAAAAAAGGTATCAGTCCAGGCAGCTAATAAAGGAGTAGGCCTTAGCCTACGATGGAGTAAGGGAGGAGGTTGCTAAAACTCTTAAATAGTTAGAAATGTTTGTTGCCATTTTTCTTTTTTGAAAAAAGTGAGGGAGGAAAATAAAAGCTGATAGAACTGGCTAGATTAAGAAGAAGAATAGTGGAAGATAAAAATTTATCTGAAAAAAACTTTGGAGGATCATGTCTGTTGCAGATGGCAGCAAATGTGATCTGAGGGACTGAAGGAATATAGTGCATTATGGGAGATGGTTGGAGCTTGAGTGCTAGAGGGGTGCTGTCTCGGATCCATAACTAAGGGAGATAACCCATCAGTCAAGGTGCATAGAGAGGACAACAAAGGTTTCTCTATTATCTTCTCTCCTAACCTCTTACTGACACTTCACTGGATTAGCATGAAGTCACACCCAGGCAATGTGCATACTATTTCTGTATTATATATAATCTTTATAGCCTTGTAATTTTTGTGACAATCTCCAAACTGTAACTCTGCTTGTGTTACTCAACAGAATATACTTGCATTTTTGTCCTACAATGGAATTATTGAATACTGTAGCCAATGTAAATTGCACAGTGATATTAGCTGCTATGTTCTTCTTCTTTCGGCTTCTTCCGGTTAGGGGTCGCCACAGCGGAACTCTGGTCCGCTAATGACTGGCAGTAGATTTTTACGGTGCCCAGGTGCCAGCTCAACGCCCAACCTTCAATGAAGGCACACCCATTCTATGCATGTCTTTCGAACACAACTCGACCGTGGGGAGGACATGCAGACTCCACACAGTAGGCGCTCCAGCCGAGAATCTAACGGGAGAACCTCTTGCTGTGAGGCGACAATGCTACTGCTACACCATTGCGGCTTGCAGTTTTTTAAACAAATTTGTGACTGATGCTTTTCTCCCCAGACTTCTACTGAAAATGGAACAAAACCCAGTTAGATAACCAGATAAAAGCCCAAATAAAAAAATAAAATGGATATGTAGATATGAAATCATAGACTGACGAATTCTGCACGTTTTACAATGAAACAATTTCACTAATATAAAAAAAAAAATTAAAAAATCAAAGCTCAGAGATGCACTATAGCAATGAACATCTTGCCTGAATAACTATCTTGTATGAATATCAGCTGCCTCTGCTTGCTGGTTTATTTTTACAGGAATAATAGCAACAGACTGAAATGGGAGTTATTCTACACTGTGTACAAAGAAAAAGTTGAAAGTACTGATCCAAGATACAGTTAGTTGAAAACTTCAGTGGCTATGTTTTTAAACTTACATCAACTCCAAGGTCGAGAAGATACTTGACAACATTGATCATTCCATTTGAAGCCGCAGCATGTAAAGGACTGTAACCCTTCTTGTCTTTGCAGGTCACCTCTGCTCCATGTGTTACCAGCATCTTTACAACCTCAATATGTCCTGCAATAAAAATAAAAGAGTAGTAAAGTAATTAACACAGGGTTTTAAATCAGATATACCTGTTGCTCATGCTGCTGCAGAGAGACTGACCAACTGCCAGCTGTGATATTGAGAAAAGATAAAAAAAAAAAAAAAAGAAGTTATATCTTACCATAACGTTCCATCTGCATTGTTGATCCTCGTTCAGTCATTACGTATGGGTATTGGTTCCGACCTCGGAACCGAGCCGGCCATCTTCCAAGCTTGTGTCAGCTACAAACTCTCGAGCTAAACTCTTACCCAGAATTCCCCTCTCCCTGTTACCTCAGATTGAGTTTGCAAGTGAAAAGAAGGTAGAGGCTACCTCTGGTCAAATGACCTAAAAGAACCAGATGGAGAGATCTACTAGAAGCCACAGGAGGGAGGGTCGTAATGACTGAACGAGGATCAACAATACAGATGGAACGTTATGGTAAGACATAACTTCTTTATCTGATATTGTTAATTCTCGTTCATTCCTTACGTATGGGACAGAGTCCCCAGCTACCTCTATTCCTGGGAGGCTCTCATGGAAGGACATTCCTGAGCACCATAGAACCAAAAGATGCTCTTCCCCTGGAGGTCAAATCCAATTTGTAATGATTGATGACGGTATGAGGCTTAGCCCAAGTTGCAGCTGCACAGATGTCATGTAAAGAAGCTCTGGCATGGAAGGCAGCAAAAGTTGCCACCGACCTTGTCGAATGAGCCTTTATGGTAGTACGCAATGGGATATTATGTTGTGTATAAATGAAGGTGTCACAGTCTTTCAACCATCTAGCCGATGTGACCTTGGCAACAGCAGATCCAAATCTAGGTCCAGAATAGGCCAAAACTAACTAGTCAGATTTACGAGAGGACCTAGTCCTGTTCAAGGAGAAGCAAATTTGTCTGTGAATATCTAGGGTATGTAGGCAATACTCTCCACTGTTTGAATGATTGGGAAAGAAAACTAGCAATTCAGTGGTTTGATCAATGGACATTTCAGAGATCACTTTTGGCAGAAATGAAGGATTAGTTTTCAAAGAAACTATCTCTATGAACAATCAGGTATGAACTCTTGATGCATACGGCTTGAAGCTCAGAGATACATCTGGCAGAAGTAACGGTTACCAAAAACAAGGTTTTCCATGACAAATATTTGAGGTTGCAAGAAGAAGTTGGTTCGAAGGGTGGCATTGTCAGAGCTTGTAGAACTAATGACAGGTCCCATGGTTGAATAGGTTCTCTAAAAGGGGGCTTCAAATGATCATTTGATGATGGTCTTGCATAATTTGTGTGACATAAGAGAGGAGTCTTGGACACCCTCATGGAAATTCGACATTGCAGCCAAATGAACTCTAATGGTAGAGGCCGATAGACCCAATTGAAATAGGTCGGCCAGATACTCTAGTATTACTGACACTGGTGCTGAGAAGGGATCTACTTGTTTTTCTTTCAGCCAACAGGTAAATCTTTTCCACTTGCTTAGGTAAGTAATTCTAGTGGAAGACTTATGAGAAGTAATAAGAATGTCCCGTACTCGTAGAGAAAGATCATTCTCTGCCTGGCAATCAAGGGAATTGGAGGAGCCAAGCTGTGAGCTTCAGGCTGTCCAAGTTGGGATGAATCAGGTTCTGCGGATGTGAGATCAACTCCGGGGTTGGATGGAGAATCTATGGTTGATCTAGCAGGTGAGGCCAAAGGAAGGGGAACCAAATCTGACTAGGCCAATTTGGTGCTATGAGGATCACCTTGCTCTTCACCTGACGGGCTTTCTTCAGAAACTGGAGAATGAGGGGGATAGGTGGGAATGCATAAAGAAGACTCGAACCAATCGTGGACTAGAGCGTCCCTGAGTGACTATCCCAAAGGGGGAATCATGGTGAAGTAGTTGCCGCATTTGTAGTTGGTTGGGGATGCAAAGAGGTCACAGCAAGGACGGCCCCAGCGGTGGAAGATCTCCGCCGCTATCAAGGGATTCAGGGACCACACGTGAGGTTGCAGAATGCACCTGCTGAGTCAGTCTGCTATCACGTTGGCACTCCTGGGAATGTGCATTGCTAGAAGAAAACGGTTGGTAACCACCGCCCATTGCCATATCCTCATAGCCTCTCGACAAAGGGGGTAAGATTTGGTTCCACCTTGTTTGTTGATGTACCAGACCACCGCCATGTTGTCCGATTGTATCGCAATTGTCCCAGACGGCAGCAGGGGATGGAATGCTTGCAACACCAGAAGCACCACCCTCAGCTCTAGAACATTTATATGCAGTTGGACCTCCAATTTGGACTAAGTGCCTTGGACTGTCTGTCCCTGATATAGCCCCCCACCCCCCACCCCATCAGGGAGGCGTCCGTGGTCATTATAGCCTTGGGCTACTGGGGGCAGAAGGGGTGAGACCATTGTGACGGGTTGTGGTTCATCCACCAATTTAAATCCTGTTTGCACCTGTGGGGTTACTTGAATCTTGGCTGAAAGAGGATGCTGAAAAGGATACCATTGGGTGAGTAGTAGCCATTGTAGAAGCCTCATATGAAACCTGGCCAGGAGGACAATGGTGAGGGAGGCTGCCATGGAACCCAACAGCTGTAGTACAGAGTGAGCTTTGGATTTCTCCCTTGAAAGGATTGGGATCAGTTGTTGCTTTATCCTTAGAATTCCATGCTCTGGAATGGATGCTCTGCAATTTCTTGTATCCAAGATGACCCCTATGAATTCTGTGGACTGAGATGGGGTGAGATTGGATTTTTGCCAGTTTATGGTTATGCCTAGCCTTTGTGCAGCGAGGAGAGAGTATGCCAGGGCTTCTTCCAATAGATGTCTGGTGGGGGTGGAGATGAGCCAGTCGTCTAGGTATGGAAACACCTGGAGTCCTTATAGTCGAAAGTGAGCTGTGATGACTGCCATGCAGTTTGTGAACACTCTGGGGGCTGTAGAGAGTCCGAAGGACAGCACTCTGAACTGGTAGTGACTGGCTCCCACACGGAAGTGCAAAAATCTTCTTGACGGCCTGTCCACTTTTATGTGGTAGTACACATCTTGAAGCTCTATCGAGCACATCCAATCGTCCTTTTCCAAAAGCGGGAGGATAGACTGTATTGCGACCATCTGGAATTTTTGTACTCTTACAAACTTGTTCAATACACTGAGATCCAAAATTGGTCTCCAGTCCCCGGTTTTCTTTGGCATCAAGAATAGTCTCGAGTAGAATCCGGATCCTATCTCGTCTGCAGCGACTATTTGGATGACCTTTTCTTAGCAGCTTTTCTATCTCTAGTGTTGCTTCTTCCCTTTGACTGGGTAAAACATCGGGAAGGTTTTTTGAAGGGGCAAGACAAAGATCGAAGGGGATATGACAACCTCTGGTTATAATCCTTTGTACCCAAGAATCGGTGGTGATGATTAGCCAGGCAGAAGGGTACAAGGAGAAACGACCCCCAACCACCTCTAGAGGAAAGGAGTTGGGCCACTCTTCAGGAGTGCTGGTAGGATTGGCTATGAAAAAGTCCCTGGAACCCTGGCTACGTGAACCCCCTTTGCCCCGAAATGGGCGTCTTCCCTGTGAGTTTCCTCCTCTGCCTCTAGGGGAGAACTCGGCCTGTGTGTCACAGAAAGGACCCCGAGACTTATTGAACCATATCTTCCCACTTTTTTGGTTTCGGGAGAAAGCATGTTGAGGGGAAGAATAACGGACACTTACGGCAGAAAGGGTCTTACCGCCCTGTTCACATCTGGCCAGTGTGCTTTTAGCTTTGGGTCCAAACGACGAAGAGGCTTCAATGGGAGCGTTAAGAAAGGAAGCCTTAAAGGGTTCCGTGAAATTGCACAAGCGCACCCAGGCTTGTCGTCTCAAGACCACAGCTGAACCCGCTGCTCTAGCTGTTCCTTCTGATGTGTGAGATATCAGTCACATGGAGGAGTTAAATATTGACTCAATGGGGGCCAGCTGAGAGGCCACTTTGTCATGGACGTCATCAGACACAGCACCAGCCAAAGTTTCAGAGAGCTCAAAAATTAAATCCCTTTGAAGCCTGGTAAAGTGTGCCATGTAATTCAGGGACCTGATAGCAAAGGTCGCTGAAGCAAAGGTGTGCTTCCCTATCCTGTCCAGGGCCCGGGACTCTGTTGGGCGGATGGACAGTCTGGCTTTCTTCTTTTGCCAGATCCTTTTTGATTGCAACCACCACCACCAGAGCATCCACAGAAAGACCTTTAGACCAATGGGGATCCGTAGCAGGAGGGGACAAAATCTTATCTGGCCTCCGGGGAATAGCCTCGATGGTGTCAGGAGCCTTCCACGCATGCTGCACGATGAGCTGGGCAAGTTCATCGGCAGGTGGACTAACCCAGGAGGTAGGGGGCCAGGCGCGAAAAGCCTGCAGGAACACAGACTCCTCAGAGGTCAGATTAGAGGGCTGCCAGTCACCTCTCTGTTTAAGGATTTCGAGGATATCACCAAAGGATACCTCTCAGAGGGTGACTGAGAGGATCCTTCCCCATCATCAAAGTGTGTCTTCAGTGAGGGACTACTCTGTGGGAGTCTATGTGCTTCTTCTTGCACAAATTTTTCCGGTGAACTTCCTCAAAGGGGGAAGCTGGGGAAGACAATGGAAAGGGGGTTTCCTGTGGGAATATGTCCTAAGGCCCTTGCGCCCGGTGTCCACTAGGTGCGACTTGTGAACATAGCTGTCCAGAGGAGGGCGAGGAGATAGACAGCACAGTATCGTCAGCAGAAGCCATAGCCTTCGCCATCAGTTGGAAGGCTGGTCCACCTGAAGAGGGGTGAGTGCCCAGGACATGGGTCACCCCTCCCCTAAGTGGCTCAGCCTGCCGACCCAGAGTCCCCGGATGGCTGTGAAACAAAAAATTACGTGTGTCACAACTATCATCCTGGGTCGTAGCAAAACCCTCCTGCCACGAAGGCAACTGCAGTTCCTTAGTGAGGTCCATAAAGGGAACCGTAGAGGGGGAAGGCTGTGCTATATCAATGGACCTCAAAGGCAATGAAGAAGAAGAATAAGAAGGGGTCTTTTGTGATGGGTGATCACCTCCCAAAGAAGGATAGGTCCTGGGGTGCGGGATACCTCTGGCCAGAAGCACTTGATCCACAAGACACAACACGTCGTGTTCAGAAAGGCTTTGAGTGGACCTCACAGAGACAGCCGAGGGAGAAACAGGTCTGTCCACAGAAGAGACAAGCTCGGTGCCCACCTCACCAATCCGCACTGAGAACAACGGTGCTGAGAGAGACTGGACTACAGGTGTCTGCATCGAGGAAATCACTGGTGCCAAGGTCACGGTCTGCACTGACAAAAAGATTGGTGCCGAAGTGGTTGCCGGTACCGAAGCTGGAACCGACAAATTGGTGCCAATAACTGAGGCATCGGTTCTGAGTAAGATGTCGGAGCCGACGTGGTCAAGGTCTGCGCCAACTAAACAGTCGGTGCTGATGCTGATGTAGCAGTCACAGTAGTCTGAACCGAGGAGCCCCTAGGTACCGATATAGTAAAGGCTACAGTACACGGAGCCGACATCACTGATGGCTCTGAAGACCTTGGTGCCGAAGGTCTATGCACTGAAAGTGCTGGAGCCGACTAAGTGAGCTTTGAAGCAGAAACCTTAGCCTTCTTAGGTCTTGGTTGGCGGAAAGGCAGAGACTTGGCCTTTGTAGGATCATCCAATATATTCTTATGGGCTCTAGGAGGGATTGAAGCCTCCGACCCAGAAATAGCCTCTGAAAAGGAAGATTTAAGAAGTCCCTCCAGCAACAACTTATTTTTCCTCTCAAAGTTCTATTGGAAAAATTTTTACAAATACCACAGGGCGGGTCAACAGATAAGTGAGACACACCCAAGCAATAAACACACAAATAATGTGCATCTGATGTAGGTAATTTGTATCCACAATCTGAACACCTTTTAAATCCTGGACTACCTTTTTTATCTGTCATGATAGAAAAGGAGACAGAAGAAAGGGTACCAGCAATGGTACGAAAGAATACCCGAAGGTAATGAAGAAAAGAAGGGTTTACCAACAATGGTAAGGGAGAAAAGATATAGTCGTTAAATGCGATAGGGTAAGACACAACAAATTAGAAACTTTTCTGACAGAAAAGGTTATATTAGACTAGTCTGTCAACAAATATCTATACTTAGCTCAAGAGAAGCAGCTTAACACGACCGAATGGCGATGCGGCAAACGAAATCTGAGGTGAAAGGGGAATTCTGGGTAAGAGTTTAGTTTGAGAGTTTGTAGTTGACGTGAGCTTGGATGATGGCCGACTCGGTCCCGATGTCAGAACCGATACCCATACGTAAGGAATGAACGAGGATTAACAATATCAGATGAGTTTATTCCCATTTATCGTCTGCACTTTTGATTTAATATCTATGTAAATCTGTACAACTGTTTTTTACTCTCCTCCTTGTTGTGCGATACAGCTGAATATCTGTTAGTGTTGACCACAGTTTGTAGTGAAATCCTTTGTCTAGAGGCCTGTTTTCTTAGTGAGAGAAAGTGAACATAACTGGTTTAATCTAGCCAGGGCATTCTTGCATCTGTTATTGTTTGGATAATTGGTCTGGTTTCTGTGCCTTAAATAGCTAATGTTTTAAATCAGACATGCTGTTGCTCAAGCTGCTGCAGAAAGACTGACCTTCTGAGTTTATTCTCATTTATCGTCTGCACTTTTGATTTAATATCTATGTAGTCTGTACAACTGTTTTTTTTTCCATCCACCCTCCCAGTTGTTGTGGTGGTCTTTTTGTCTTGGTGGCTTTGAGTTACCCATTCCTGGTATAAAGCTGATACTGGACACCACCACCCCCAGTCACATTACATCAGCTCATTCTACTGTTAATAGTGAGAACTAAGCAAAAGCCCACCACTTTAGCTTCTGCATATTGAATTATCTCAAAAAAAAAAAAAAAGTGTTTCCTGCCTTTCCTGGAACTAGTGTAGTCCAGATACAGATTTGGTGTATCCAGGACTTTTTGTAAGCTTCTGAGCAGTGAGCTTCAATTTTTTTCCCTTACATTTGCTAGTTCTCTGCTCTCCTGCACTTTTACTAGCTTATTAGTCTAGCACTTTACCAGATTTCTTGTAGAAATTATTGTAGCACACAACAGTGCTACCAGCACTAAACGTTCTACAAGGAAACAGCTCAGTACTTATGATTAATGCCCATCCCTCCAGGCATGTCTAAAGTTCAGTCCCCTGTGCTTTCTCCTATTAGCTTTGTGAGCCTTAGGCATCCTGAGGCAATGTAGCAACTCCCTCATGTACACTGACAACCCTCTCCTCTTACCTCCCAACATTCAGACTTGCGAGAGCTGCACTTATATATCCAAACTGGAAGCCATGCACTCTGCAGCCAAGACCGGAATAGCTGGTCAAGAGGAGAAGGTCAACACTTGCACCACACCAAATGAAACACATAGCCCTCCAGAACACACACCAACACTGCCTTCACAAAAAAACACAAACCACACACCCACCTTCGCAGAGGCTCTCAATAAAAATCTACACAAACAGCAGAGACCTCCAAGGCAGAAATGCACTCGACCACCACAACACAACACTAATCATGAGACACAACTCTCCTGAACAGTGTGCCACTCAAACAAAGCCCCCAATTCAAAAAAGTATGCCCAACACACTAGTCATAGGTGACTCTATAGTGAGTCACACTGATATCCCACTCACTAGGTTGAATAAGGAGAAAGTAACAGTTAGCTCCCTGTCAGGTGCCAGGATCCACCACATAACGCAAGCACTCAGGTCCCCCAACAACAGATACAAGACCTCCCTGGACTACACAAAAAGAGACATGGAGGATCTCTCGGATTATGTAGCCAGGACGGGTATGACCCTAGCCCTGAGCAGCCTCCTACCATTACCTAGAATACCACCACAGTACAAGCAGAAAATGACTGACTTCAACAATTGGCTAAGTTTCTGGTGTCATTCTAAAGGGATCCAGTATCTGTCTGCCTGGGATGACATGATTGACAGACCTAGATGCTTTGCCAGAGATGACCTGCATCTGTCACCCCTGGGCTTCCAGATACTGACCAAGGCTTTTGCCACCCCTATACTGCCTTTTTTAGGCGGTGTTCCAAAGACCAAATTACCACTGTAACAGTTAAAAAAAAAAAAAAAAAAAAATGCACTCACTCGATGCACTCCTTAAAATGGAGAACATCGACATTTGTGCTGTAACAGAGACCTGGTTCAAGGCAGCAGATAGCACCCCTGCACTACCAGGCTATAACTCATTCCATACCTTTCGGCCCCAGAACTTGGACCGAAGCTCCAAAGGCGGTGGTGTTTCCATATTCATAAAGGATGCACACACATCCAGACTGCTAGCCCAACATGACACATCAGAGATACTTCAGGTGCAGCTAAGCTTGGGTAAGACAGAGATTCAGGTTGTAGCCTGCTATAGGTCCCCCAACCATGACCCAAGACTCACACTCCACGTTCCTAAGCACCCTGGAGAATATTAGGGTCCAACCTAACACTCTCATACTGGGCGACTTCAACTACCCTTCCATTCCATTAACTGGGAAAACTACTCATGTACCACTACACTTGCCCAACATTTCCTGGCATTCATTAATTCCAATGCCCTGGACCAGCTCATTCTTATCCCCACTAGAGGTAGCAACATCCTTGGCCTGGTCATTACTAAACTAACATGGGTGACCGCTGCTCTGTACCAATAGTCAACTCCTCCCTGATTAGAGCCGACCACAAACTAATCACCTTGGAAATCCACATCCCTGTCACCCCCCGCAAAGGTAACCACCATGAAAAACTTCTCCAAAGCTAACTCTGGGCTCCTAAAAACAGAGCTGGCTAACTTCACGGCACCCATGCAACTGGAGAACAGCTGCATGACCGCCGAATCCTACACTAATGCCCTGTACAAACACGTACACAAATGTATGGATCTCGCCATACCCAATCGAACCAAGATGCTTGCCTCCAAAAAAAGGAAGCCAATCTGGTGCTCCCAAAGGAGAAAACTGATGAGAAATAAGGTGAAGTCCCAAGACTGGAAAAACTCCCTTATCAGCCTCAACAAAAAGCTGAGATCCCTCATCAAATCCTCTAAAGCTAGCTATGAAAACAGAACTGCAGCAGATAGTAAAGACAATCACAAGGCCTTCTATAATTATATAAAGAATCTCCACAGCAATACCCAGATTTGCTCGGAGCTGTTGCACAATGGCACCTCTTATAGCAAGCCAACAGATATTGCCAATATAATGGCCAACAGATTCAGTGCCAGCTTTACTCCTCTCTCCCACAACAAAGGACCAATCACAATACCAGTAGATTGCCAGGCACCCAAGTATTACTTCTGCACAGGTTAAAACAATACTGTCCAAGGCCAAGAATACAGCTTCTATGGGACCTGACAATATCCTTAGCTGTGTGCTACATGAACTACAGAGTGAACTGGCACCTCACCTGTGTGCCCTATTCAATCACAACCTCTCAGGCTTTGTCCCTACCAAATGGCGCACTGCTACAGTCATCCCTCTCCACAAAGGAGAAGTGACTACAGACCTTGGGAACTATCGCCCCATTAGCCTGACAAGTCTGATAAGCAAAGCTATGAACACATCATCATTGACCTAATAAACAAAGATATAGGGAACCTCCAAACTCTGGATCCCACACAGTTTGGTTTTGTGAAGGGTAGATCATGCCTGCTCAACCTGGTCGACTTCTCTGAGTCAGTCACCAGAGCTGTGAATGAAGCCAAGGTGGTTCATACAGCCTACCTTGATCTGGCCAAGGCCTTTGATACCATTCCCCATTCTGGAATCATAGAAAAACTCACTAAGATAGGCATTAACCCCTATATCATTAGGTGGGTTGCAAACTGGCTCACAGATAGAACCCACAGTGTGAAAGTAGCTGACTCCAACTCAGAATGTCGACCAGTCATGAGTGGAGTCCCACAGAGTTAGGTCCTAGGTCCTCTCCTGTTTGGTATCTACGTCTCTGAAGGTCCTCTCCTGTTTGGTATCTACGTCTCTGAAGTTCAGGCCAACATGAAGGGACTCTGGCTGATAAAGTTTGCAGACGATTGCAAGTTGGGAGCCATAATTAACTCCCCAAGTGATGCTGACATCCTACAGAAAAGGCCTCCGAGACCAATGACCGGTGTCAGAACCATGGCCTTAAGCTCAATGCCAAAAACTGTCGTCATCCCCTTTGGGAAAAACCCAATTCCCATGAATTACCACATCGATGGTAGTCCACTGAACACAGGTGTCATAAGAGATCTGGGAACACAAGTTGAAAGCAACCTCTCCTTTGGCCACCACATTGCCAGTGTGGTCAGGAAGTCCTTCCATGTGTCACATCTCATTACTAAGGGTTTTGAATCCAGGAAGAGCTCATTGGCTCCCTCTAATCTTCCGTCATTAGGCCAATCATAGAGTACAATGCCCCATTTGGCATGTACCTCACTAGACATGTACAACAGGAGAGGCCACAAAAATACCTCTCAAAGAGGATCTTAGGCCTTAAACACTTGTCCTATATGGACAAACTCAAAAAACTCCAACTATTCTCTGTCTCATTTCACCTACTTAGAGACAATCTCTGCTTGACATACAAAGCCATGTCTGACCTAGCTCCGTTAGAAATGCTACATCTAAAATAATCCCAATCCCATCGCACTACACACTCCAGAGACCTCAACATCATTACCACAATCAACAGAACAAACTGGAGGGAGAGGTTCATAAACCAGAGACTGCCCATGCTATGGACTAGACTTCCCATGCATGTCAAGTGGAGCGCCTCACTGGCCCTCCAACAGAAATCTTGATGAGTGGATGGGAAATAGAAAATTAACCCCGGGGATCACTCCAGTGGCTCTACTTGACAGAGGCACTGGGAACGAAGGTCAGGTGGCACGATGCCAGGGTAATCATATGGGCTAGGTTTGTAAAGGCTCCAGGGCCATTAGCCTAGTACACACCTATGAACATGCAAGCTCTAGTTTTGCACAGTTTTAAATATGAATGCCATCATTAACCTTCCCTTCTTTTTCTTTCTTTCTTGAACAGCAATAATTCTTTATCTCAGGAGATCTCCTTTCAGCATCATTTCCCACTGTCTCTCAAGTATTTTAACATTTTTTTACCAATGTAACAGACTCACTCTTTCCCAGCAAATGCATTTTCCACTTATACCACATAGTTCACCATATTCTGAACTAAGAATGATCTTGGGCATCACGAGGGCAGAGCTCCTTTTTATCTTTATTTAGATTATGGGATATGTACTGTCCCTTCGACATAAGAAACAGCTACCACAGCAACTGGTCTGCAATGAAGGTCATTTGCTTTAGGTTAACTATTTTCATTTCTTCTGTTATGCCCAGGTCAGAAGGGATTTTTTTTTCTAGCATCTTCACTTCAGCATAGTCCTGGCTCACATGAATGGAGGCGAATATATCCATTGCCAGTATACATCATGTCAGGTGCCATTTGAATGTATGAGACTTTCAAATGCAAGTCCTACAGGCGTAACCAATGAAGTACGAAAAGTTCATTATCTACATTAAGACTGAGATAACCTTACCTCTGAGCATTCTCCTTATTCAGACTTACAAAGAGTTCTTAGCCAGCTATTAAGTATCAGGGGTGGGGTGCAGAGGTCCAAAGCCCAATACACTATGGTTTGGTCAGTTCTTTTAATAATTTCAAAGCTTTATCTCTCATTCCAT
Source organism: Protopterus annectens (assembly GCF_019279795.1). Classification (NCBI taxonomy): domain Eukaryota; kingdom Metazoa; phylum Chordata; order Ceratodontiformes; family Protopteridae; genus Protopterus; species Protopterus annectens. Next base: position 327,871,369 of record NC_056732.1, read on the forward strand.
CTGAACCTGAAACCTTTGGGTAATTCAAATTTCCTATTTTTTTTTTTATAATAATCTTTCATCCAAAATCTTCTGCACTACTGGACAGATCAGTGTTTCCTAAATCATTTGAACACAGAGGTTCAGTTATAGAAAAGTTCTGATTAAGTAGAAAATCTGTGGCTTTCTTAACTTTACTGGTGATGTAGTTATCCAAATTCTCTTAAGACATTTCCTTTTCTGATGACACAAAAGTTGCCTTGTCATTTTCCTTCATGTTCTAGACTAAATGATCTTCATAATTTTGTTGTACCTTATTTATACTCACTCTGATCTTATTAATAATAGTCATTTTAGACTTCAAGAGCTTATTGCTTCTGACCCTACTTTTCTTAAGACGTTTATTTAGAAATGATGTAGTTACCATAACTTGGCATCTGTGTTGTCCAGTTTCATTCTTCCCCACTTCTGGGTTTAGGATCAGACATTGGATCCAAACCAGCCACTTTTACAACACTGTGATCAGAGTCTCAAGCCCCTCCCTCTCCCATAATGCCTCATGCCTGCGCTAACCCTCAGGTCAAGTTTGCTGCCTTGTGAGCAGTTTACCAAGCGGGTAAATACTTTTCTTCTAGATTACCTTTAAGAGGATAAGATAGCAATACTCTGCAGTTCAAACTAGGAACCTATGGTTCTCCTGAATTCCTCTAGATGACTCCAAGCAATTAGGATGGGAGGGAAGTGAGGAAGAATGAAATTGGACAACACAGACACCAAGTTAAGGTAAGTACATAATTTCAAAATCTGATGTCCATTTCATTATTTCTCACTTCTGTGTCAGAGTCCCCAGGTACGGTATACAAGCATTTGTGCAAACACGAATGTGTCGACAGCAGAACCCCAGGATCACCGAATGTCAAATCTGCAGATGTTGAACCAGAGATTACCGAATGCCGGCCAGGCTACTATTCCCCCCTCTCGTCCCATGGTAGCGCTTGTTGCAGCGGTTGTGCGATCGGGAATTTCGAATTCGATGTTGAGCGTGACATTCCGAGCATTTGACATTTAGGTTTGGCATTACGACGGATCGACCTTCGGTCGCGTGACCAAATGCATGTAAACCCCCAGCTACATAGTGTCCTGGGTGGCCCTCAAGGAAGGATATGCCAAAGTACCATGGAACCAAAGGATGCTCTATTCTGGAAACAATGCCTAGTTTATAGTGAGACACACAGGTATGGTGTCTGGACCAAGTTGCTGCAGCACAAACATCAACAGAAGTTCTGGCAGAGAAGGTGAATGAAGTGGCCATAGACTTTGCTGAATGTGCTTTTGGAGGGCATAGTAGCTGCATACCATTTAAAGAATAAATGGTAGAAAAAAAATAAAGACTAAATGGTAGAAATGCAAACTGTAATCTGTTTAGGGACAGTAATCTTTGACAAAGACTAGCCCAAGAGACTTTGTCCTGTGCAAATAGAAACGCAATTGCCTATAAACATCAAGGAGATGCAACATATATTCACTCTTGTTGGAATGATTTGGTAAGAAAACTGGTAATGGGAAAGTCTGGTTATTTGCCACTGTATGAAGGAAGGGTTCATTCTTAAAAATAGCCTATCTTTATGGAGAATAATGTATGGTGGCTTGGGGGACAATGTGTGCAATTCAGATACCCTTTTTGCAGAGGTAACTGCTACAAGAAAGGGTTTTTTCCACACTAAAAATGTATATGACAAGAATCAGCTGGTTCAGAAGGTTTTTGATTGATACCTTGGAGGACAACCGTCAGGTCGCCATGCAGAATAAGGATCTTTGACTGGTGACCAAGTAAAAAAGGCTCCCTTCATAAAAGCTTTACATAGCTTGGATGAAAAAGTAGAACCTCATCCAATGCGAAAGTTCGAAATTGCTGCCAGTTAAAACTCTATAGTACAGAAACTAGCTCCATTCTGAAAAGTGAAGCTAGAAACAGGACAATGTCTGATATGGAGGCTGAAAATGGAACAATATCTTGTTTGGATGCCCAAATACAGAATCTTTTCCACTTGCTACTGTAGACCTTTTTTGTGGATGTTTTTTGACAGGCAATAATAATCCTCTGGATGGGCAAGGCTAGCCTTGACTTTGTTAGAATCATTGGAAGTGGAGAAACCATGCAGTTAACCGAAAGAACTGGAGACTGGGGGTCTGATCTTCTGATGGGTGAGAGATCAGATTCTGACATGAATCCAATATCCAAGGAGGATATTTCAGATGAGACCATAGAAAAGGGAACTGGGGGGCGTGGCCAAGGATGAACACAGGATAGCAGCAGATTTCTTCAGCTCCACCAATTTCATTACACTGACAGGAATTAATTACTTAAAAAATTAATTTTTGAAGTAATTTTCTTTCTAAATATGTTTGTTTTATATAGTTCTTGAACTATATCTAAAAAAGAAAGGAAATCTTAACAATATTCCTGTCAGAAATCACTTTGGAAATTTTCCTGTCAGTTTATCAGTCTGAAATGAGTTCCAGTAAGACAAATTCTCAAGACTCCAGCATCAAGAAAGAACTTCAGTCTCTGATAATTATAATCCAGCAACTTACTGTTAAGATGGATAAAATGGATACTAAAATAGACACCTTCATAGAAAAAACTACAAAACAAATAGACTTGTTACATATAGACCTGCAACAACAGAAGATCCAGATGACAATCATAGAAGAAGCTGTGAATGACATGGAAAATAGAATACAAGAAGAGGAAATCAACATTGAGTTTCTGCTGAAACAAAATACACACTTACAAAGCTGGATGACCTGGAAAATAGATCGAGGCGCAATAACATTAGGATTTTTGGACTGCCAGAAAATATTGAAGGTAACAATATTACTTCTTTTTTAACAACATGGCTCCCTAAAACTTTAGACTTACCAGAAGCATTCTCTTTTGATATCGAAAGAGCACATAGATCTATAGCCAATACTAACTCTAACAAAAACTATCCTAGATCAGTTATAGTTAGATTTCTATCATCTTTTGATAAAGAGATGGTTCTTAAATCTGCTTGGGCTAAAGCTCCTGTTAAGATTAATGAGACAACTGTGCGTTTTGACAATGACTATTCTTCCATGGTAATAGCTAAAAGAAAAGTTTTTCTGCCACTAATAAGGGAGCTTAAAAAAGCACAGTTTAAAACATACCTTCTGTTTCCTGCCAAGCTTAAAATCTTCCTTCCTGATGGTCCTAAAATTTTCGATGACTTAGACTCTGCCTTACTGTTTATCAAAAAAATAAGATTTTGGATAAAATAGAAGAAATGGAATGGGCTAGTCCTTCATTAAAGAGACTGGCAACTGAAACTTCGTGGAAGACTTCAGAGAAGAAGAAGAGACTAAAAAACAAATGATCTGTTCTATGTTTTTTTTCTCTCATCATTTTATTTCATTATTAATCTTTTTAAATATAGTTCCTGCATTTCCAGAACGCAACAAATATTTTGAAAAAGATTTAATCAAAGTTATTCTCTGTGTGCAAAGAAATGTTTTGTTTCATAACTAGTCAAAATATCTGGAGATTTGATGGCAAGTTGTGATTCAACTTGTTTCTCTTTCTGAAAAGGAGAAGTAAGGTCAGTAATTTGATACATTTTTTTCTTTATCTTTTTTTTTTTTTCCTTTTCTTCTTTTCTTTGTTTAAACAATGACATTCTATTTAGATTATGTAGTGGGTAAAGGGTGGAGGAGGGCAGGGAGAGAAGAGTAATGAAAATATGATTAATAGAATAATAACATATTTATTCCTTGTAAAAAGTTTATATGTTCTTCAAATGCTATTCCTAATTATACTTTCTTGATTACACTGCTTATGCTTGTTTGTAAATAATCTGTCATGCTTTAACTAATAATAATTAGAACTAAATAATAGTAAATAATGTGTTTTATTTTTAACTCTATTAATATAAACAGTAAGTAATATTCCATTGTATATACTTCTTATAGCTTTCTCTTACATTTTTTTTCTGCCTTACACCCTTTTACTTTCTACTCTCTTTTTCTTTTCTTTATTAATATATAGAAATGCTTTTGATCATATAGACACAGTAAATAATAAGAATTGCATAAAATTGAGTTGGGACAAAATATTGAGTTTTATTACTTATTAATAATTTTGGGCTTAATTTCACTTACATAGAGGCTGTAATAACATGTAAAATACATTGTGAAGGTTTTGTCATGTTTAGATGCATTTACACTGCTAAATGAATGTTTGTCACTAGTTTTAAAAAGTTTCCCCAAAATGTTAAGAGAGACAATCTGGGATGTGGGCTGTCTCATGCACAGTGTCCATGAGCTACTTCAAAAGCTTCAACTCTCAGAATTCTCACAGAGAAGCTGAAAGCAGCTAGTCTCACCTTTGACCTAGATATCACACTGACACATCACAGATTCAGAAGTGACACTCTACCAGGAAATAGAAATGATACAAATGCGACTATGTGAAGGAAAATGAACTCTCTAACATCTAAATGTGAGTTATTTTATATAATTACTTAAATATCTATGTTATAATTCATAAAATATGTCAGTTATAATGAGTTTAAATGATACAGTTTCTTGTAGTAAGTAAATGTCTTATTTTAGAAGGCATAGGAAAGGAAACATTTACTCAAGTGTTTTTGAAAATCTACTTAACAGCAGCTTAATAATCTGTGTTAAAAACTTATGTTCCAAACATATACATTACTATAACTCATTTAAATTCATCTGATTGACAAGCATAAATAATTTTATAACTCTATACTGGAAGAAATTGTCATGTGATATATTTTAAAGCAGTAGTATAGCATGGTTGTAAAATCTGGTTACTAAAATGTGTTTGCTGTGCATTATTTTGTATAAAGCAGACAGATTTATTGTAGGGACAGCAAGTAAGATGGTGCTCAGTAAGGTTACAACTCAGTGAGATCAGAGATATATATATATATATATATATATATATATATATGTGTGTGTGTGTGTGTGTGTATGCATATGTATATATATATATATATATATATATATATATATATATATGTGTATATGTGTATGTGTGTGTGTGTGTATGTATGTATATATATATATATATATATATATATATGTGTGTGTGTGTGTGTGTATGTATATATGTATATAAGTGTTTCTGAGAATCTGCATAACTATGCAGTATGATTTATAACAATTTCTATGAATACAATATTTTATTCTATTGACAATAATGAGTTTGAGTAAATGTTCATATACAAGCAATTCAAGGTTTTTTTTGGAAGCTGTTAATTGCATTTACATGACAGAAAATAGATGCATCTTAATATATGTAATGTCTGAATCATATTAGCCAAAGTTTTTGATTTAAATGAATGTTAGAACTTATTTTCTCTCCTCTTGATTTCTAACATCAAGATTATTTGAATGCTATTTGAATACAAGTGTTTATATTACATGGATGTATATAGTAGTATGAACATTTTTTTTTTTTAAAAAAAAGGTTTATTTTAGTTTATATGATGTTGTTTTACCAAATGTGTAGTCTTGTCTTGCTAGATAATTGAATTGAAAACTGTTAACCTCAGTTAAATATAACTAGTATTAAATTGATAAGGTGGTAGCTGAGGTACTGCTGCTTAGGGTAGGGGGTTAACTTGAGTGGTAAATACTACTCTAAGTTGGAGTTTATAACTCCAGGCTGGATGCAAGGTTTAATCCTTACATTATTTTCACTTGTTCATTGTTATTTGTATATAGTTTTGACATCCACAATATATTTTGTACATTCATTGTCACTACAAACAAAATTGAATCCTATCTGAAATCCATAAGAGATTCAATAAATACAGCTATATTTAAAGGTACACTTAAAGGAGGAGATGTAACATTACTTATCTTGTTATTTGTTATTTTGATCATAAGATTCTTAAGTTTTAAAAATGCCAAAGGACATCTTTAAAAGGAATTTCTTTAAACATTAATGGATTGAATAATCCATGTAAAAGGGCAAGCCTAATAAGATACATTAATTTACATAAGGCCAACTTAGTCTTCCTGCAAGAAACCCATCTCTTGAAAAAAGATATTGATAAACTAGCCACAAACAAATATACAGTATTGGTTAGTTCAGAGCACACACAGAAAAAGAGGAGTGGCTATTTTATGGAATAAAAGTATGCCCATTCCTAAAACCATTAAGTCTTATCAGGATGACAAAGGAATGTTTTGTATGGTTACAATACAAATTAATGGGAAGACTTACACTTTAATTAATGTATATTGGATACCTGGAATTGGTATTAATACAGTGAAACATCATCTTGATAAGATCATATCATTCTCTATAGGAGATATTATTTTAGCTGGTGACTTTAATTGTATACTACATAAAAGTGATACTAACACTATAGGGAAAAGAAGAATTACATCTAATGCAAAACATTTAAATGATTTTGCTAATTCTTATAATTTGAATGATATTAATAATCAGATAGATTCAAAATTATTACCATACACCTTTTTTTCTAACAGATACAAAACTTATTCAAAAATAGATAGGGTCTTTATTTCTAACCAGATGGTAACAGATTTAATTAATTCCAAAATCATTTCATGTCCTATATCTGATCATAATTCAATTGTTTTTGAATTCATGATAAAAATACTCATAATGTTCAGATCAAAAGGATACCAGCATACTTAACTCAACTAAAAGACTATAAAGAATATATACTTTCAGAAGTAAAACATTTTTTAGACATAAATAATACTCCTGAAGTCTCCATTGCTTATGTTTGGGATGCCTTAAAATCATATCTATATGGACAAAGTATCAGATGGTATAATAATAAAAGGAAATCTTGGGATAAGGAATTGTTAGATATTCAAAGTAAATTAGACTCTTATAAACATAATAATAAAGAACATATTATGGACAAGAAAGTTATTGAAGAAATAAACAAACTGAGAAATACAAAGAAATTTTAACTCAAAGTTAAAATAACTTTAGAGAAATACAAGTTTTTGTCTTATTCAATAAGCCCCAAATACTTACATAGACTTAAAAATAAAACAAAAAGGTTGAATAAACAAAACCATATCAAAGAAATCTTTTCTCTAAGGAAAAAGAAGAATGTTTCTAGTATACCAGAAATACTAGATGAATTTAGAAATCACTTTCACAAAATTAACCATAATAACATTAACATGGAACCTAAAGATAAAATAAAGGAGTTTATAACCACAAACATGAATAAAAAGCTTAATAAACAACAGATTAAACTATTTGACAAAAGTATTTCATATACAGAGGTTATTACACAAATAAATAAGCTTAAATCAAACAAAGCACCGGGTAATGATGGTATTATACCAGAGATATATAAAATCCTTTCTAAAAGTACATATTCATTAATACATAAGGTTTTTATTTTGGCCCAAACTGAGTTAATAACCCCCCCCATCTTGGCAATATACATTTATTTCGCCAATTTTAAAACCTAATAAAGATCCAACTAGATGTTCTTCATATCGGCCCATCTCATTACTTAATGTTGATTATAAAATGTTTATGGGCATCTTTGCTGATAGATTGAAGACAATCATTCCCGGCATTATAGATATAGATCAGACAGGCTTCATTGTAAATAGAAACACTTTTGATAATATAAGAAGAACTTTAACATTAACAGATTTTGCAAATAGGAAAAAGAAAGATTTAACACTTATTAGTCTTGATATAAGTTCAGCATTTGATTCAGTAAGTTGGGACTATCTGTTTACCTTAATGAAATGCACAAACTTCTCAGATGCATTTGTAAATCTAATTGAGCATTTATACAAAGGAACGTTGGCTTATATTAAGGTAGGAACATATGTTTCACAAAAAATACCCATTCTTAAAGGTACAAAACAAGGATGTCCACTTTCTCCACTATTATTCACTTTAGTAATGGAGCCTTGGGCTAATTTGATCAGAAACAGTACTGACATAGAGGGTTTTGAAATAGATGAAAATACAACATCCAAAATTCAACTTTTGCAGATGATGTTCTAATTACATCAGCAGGATCTAATTCTTCTATGCAGTCTCTATTTGATAACATGATGAATTTTAAAAGTATTTCTGGTTTAATATTCAATGAAGAAAAAACTAAAATACTACCTATATATACGAAAAATATTCTCATTAGTGATTTTACTAAATATGTACCCAATTCAGGTCAGATAACTTATTTAGGTATAATACTATCTAAAGATATTAAATCTATTATATATAATAATTATACCACCTGTTTTCTTAATATACAAAATCTTTTTAATACCTGGAATAATATGTTTTTTACTATGGAGGAGAGACTTACAATTATTAAAATGATAATATTCCCCAAGATTTTATACTTAATACAATCAATAATACTTCCACCTACAAAAATAATTATCAAGAAACTGAATACACTAATGTTAAATTTCCTATGGGCACCTAACAGACCTAGGATTGCATTAAAGAAACATACTAATAGCTGGTCTCAAGGGGGTATTTCTTTTCCAGACTTTAATTTATATACTATCTCTTCTGTTGTAAAAGTTATTACTTTATTAATAGATCAGTCATATGTCATAAAATGGAAAGATTATTGGGAGCTAATTAGTATGCACTTCATGAAAATCTCCTTAACACATAAAAATATGATTGTAAATAACTCCATGTTATGGTTACTAAAGGAATTTTGTACTTCACCTATTACACCTAAACATATGGTTTGTTACCCATTAAATATTATTATTAGTTATCGTAACTTTATATTCATGCACCCTAAGTATAGGGAATGGAATTTTATTGTATTCCCTATAATGTATACTCAGGGTATGCTTTTGTCATCTACTTCTGAAGGAACTCATTTAGCTATAGATAATGATCTAAAGTACTGGTATCAGTTGATATCTGATAAAGTTAAAAATCTAGATTTCTTAAAACAAGAATTTGATCTAAGAGAAACTTGCTGGTTAGAGGTTCAGACCTTTAGACAACATCTCATTAATAAAATAGATCTAATGTCTATAACAGTTAAATAATCTATTCCAACACTGATTGATTACTTGATATTAAATTTACAACATAAAGTTTCTGATAAAGGTAAACTTTCATACATACATAAAATTATCAGACAAGAAACTTTTTACAGTGTAGATTCATACTGGAATTATTTCACTTCTATTAATGGGGACCTACCAAATCAACAAGATAAACAATATATATTGGAATCTGCTTATAGAACTACGTCTTCCATTGTCTGGAGACTTTATACATGGAAATTTTTACATAGATCTTTTTATACACCTTTGATGATGAATAAAATAAATAATAAAGATAATTTATGTAAGAGATGTAATGTAGAAATTAATGCTGACTGGGCTCATATGTTTTATGACTGTATAAAATTGAAAGAATACTGGAAGTCAATTAATGAATTTTTGCAGGCTCTTTTTACAGATAATTTCATTATTTCTAAATCTCTTATATTATTCAACACACCTGTACCTCAAAATGTTAAAAAGGTTTCCCTTGTTATGGTCTATTCTAGCAGTGGTTAAGAAAATAATAACTAGAAATTGGATTTCAGATACACCTCCTTCGTTTAATGAATTTAAAAATGTTATAAATATAGTGTGCCATATGGAAATAAACACAATTAGGACAAGAACAAATAGAAAAACATCTTATTATATTGTATGGGATAATTTACAAAATTTGTTAAAAAAATTTTAATTTCAACAGCATGGTATTTTAGTTTAATTAATTGATCCGATTGTAGTGGATGTCTTTGTAAATACTTTAGTTGTTTTGTTGAATATTATAATAATAATACCTATTTTTAATTACTTGTATAAAATTGTTATGATATTTCTCTTATATGTTAAAACAATAAACCTGTTTTGAAAAAAGAAAAGGGAACTAAATCCGACAAGGCCAGAAGGGGGCAATGAGAATTAGTGAGGTCTTCAATCTGCTGGCTTTCTGTTGAACTCTTGGTATTGGAGGGTAAGCATATAGGTGACCCGAAGGACAATCGTAGACTACAGCATCCCTCTGCACCTCTCCAACTGGGGGGGGGGGGGTCAAAGCAAAATACCTGCTGCACTTGTTTAGGGGGGAAGCAAAAAGACTGCAGCAATGCTTGCCCCACTGGCTGAAATTCTGGTTTGCTACTGATTGATTGAGGGATCATTTGTGCGTACTCAGGATGGACATGCTGATCTCTCCGGGAACACACTAATGGCCTCTCTGCGTAAGGAATATGAATGGGTTCACCCTTGTCCATTGATGTACCAGACAACTGCCATGTTGTCTATATGAACTGCTATCATCCCCAGAGGGAGGCAGCTATGGAAGGCTTGCAATGTCAGGAGAAGTGCTCTCATCTCTAGAACATTCATGTGCAATTTGGTCCCTGCCAGGGACCATGTGCCCGATAATGCGTCCCCACCCCAAAAGGGAAGTGTCCATGGCTCAATGCAGCTGTGGGAGGGGGGGCACATAAAGGGTCTGCTTAGATACAAGTTGTCCGATAGCATCTACCACTGGAGACGGCATTTTCAAAATGGTGTTAGTTTGATGGCAGCAGATAAGGGATGGAATAGGATGGACCACTGAATTGCAAGGGTCCACTGTAGTACTCGCATGAAGAACTTTATTAAAGGTACCAGATGAATTGCTGCTGACACCGAATCTAGCGTTCGCAGGATTAGTCATGCAAGAGGAGCTGGCATGTCCAGAAGTGTCTGTACTTGTTGCCTCAGAGATATAACCCATTGCTGAAGGGATGTTGCTACTTGTGAAATTGTGTTCAATCACATTCCTATGAATTCCAGTCTTGCACAGGAGTTGAAATTGACTTCACCAGGTTTATAGTGATTCCCAGTTGGTCAAAGGTCTGTAGTAGATACTCTGTGGCCCGGAGCAGTTGATGCTTTGTTGGTGCTGTAAGGAGCCAATCGCCCAAATAAGAAAACACCTGGAATCCTTGCAGTTTCAGGTGAGCTGTCACCACTGCCATACACTTGGAGAACAGCCAAGGGGCTGTGGTGAGACCAAAGCGCAGGCCTCTGAATTGATAATGATTGGTTCCCAGCCAGAAGCACAGATGTCTCCTCCACTGTCTATTTTTATGTGACAGTGTGAGTCCAGGACATCCACAGAGCACATACATTTATCTTTGTGCAGAAGCTGAAAGATGGACTGGACTGTGACCATCCGAAACTTCGACTTCTTGACATACAGATTTTGTTTGCTTAGATCCAATATAGGTCATAGGTCCCCCATCTTTTTTGGCAACAAAAAAAAGCGTGAATAAGTTCCAGACTCTTGTTGTTTGGTCAGGACCTTTTGGAAGGCTCTTTTTCTAGAAGTTTCTGAAATTCTCAAAAGCCAACTCCCTCTGACTGGGTGATATGTGGGAGAGATTCCTCCTGGGACTTGGAGGTGGAAGGGAAAAGGGAATGTAGTAATCTCTGGATATTATGCTTAGCACCCAGTGGTCATTTGTTAGATCTGTCCAGGCATCTGAGTGCAATGATACATGACCCTCAAAGTACAGTTGTGTACCCTTACCATAAATGTAGATGTTCAAGTGTATTCACTATTGCAGTCATCACATTTGGATTACCTGCCTGAAGGCAGTCCTTAGCCGGCCTGAATACCAGAGTCTTGGGATTTCTGCGTCAGATGCTGTCACTTCTTCCATGACGTCAGGTCGTCAGGAGTATAAAACATGCAGCCAATGCCATTACATCAATTTTTCTTGCCCCAGATGTCAGCTGCCCCCACAATAGGAAGCAATTATATGGTACAGAACACCCCCAGCAAAAAGCAAAAAAACAATATAATATATACCAAACAAATAGTATAGCTAACAAGACAAGACAAGAGAAGTCAGGGGGCTTGTAGGGAGGGTAACTAGGACTGCAACAGAGAATACACTCTAACATCTACATTTATGGTAAGTGTACACAACTATACTATGCTCTTCATGTTTCACTGCAACAGTGAAACACGAAAAACATAGTACAGTTGTGTACACAACTGCACTATGTTCTTCTTGTTTCACTGTTGCAGTCATCACATTTGGGTTGATTCCCAAAGCTAAGGAAGAGAGGAGGTAGTTAGAGCATTAGGGCTAGCAATCAAGCCCTGTAAGACAGCTGTGGCAAATCCAGCTCTGGATTTGGAAAAAATAGGCAAGTGATAATGCTTGGTGAAAATATGTACAGAGCTCCAGGTTGCAGCTTCCAAGATGTCCCTGGTAGGGACTCCTCTTAGAAATGCAGTAGAGGTAGATGCAGCTCTGGTGGAAGGTGTTCCTATCCCTGTGAGGTAGGTTTTCCATGGTGCTTGTAGCAGAAATGGATGAATGTACTATCCATTTTGAAATGGTTTGCTTTGAAATGGTCTTCCTCTCTGCCTCTGCAGCAAAGCTGACTAGCAGCTGGTTAGATTTTCTGAGAGGTTTAGTCCTGTCCAAATAGAATCTAAGCTGTCTGTGCACGTCCTTGGAATGCAGTATCCATTCCACTTTATTCTGGGGATTAGGGAAAAAAAGTAGGCAAATTAATGGACTGGTTCAGAGCCACACTAGACACCACTTACAGCATAAAATATGGATTAGTCCTGAGGGAAACCCTGTCCGCATGGAAGATAATGAAGGGTTCCACTGCCATAAGGGCGTGCAGTTCAGACACTCTTCTTGCAGAAGTGGTGGCTAGAAGTAAAGGTGTTTTCCAAGAAAGGAATTTCAACTCTGCTGTAGCAGCTGGTTCAAAGGGGGGAAGAGCAAGTTTTTCCAACACAACTTTAATATCCCAGTCTGGAGTGGGGACCTTAATTTTTTGGCGCCTCTGAGGAATTGTTTTAGCAGTGGATGAGAGAAGATGGGTGGCTCAGTATTATAATGAGCTTATATGGCCGAGCCATGAATCTTAATTGAAGAGAAGGATTGGCCCTTGTGGAGCATTTCTGTTAAATAATCTAGAATATGAGGTAAGCTGGGCACTGTTGTGCCCATCCCCTGAGAATGGCTCCAGAAACAGTATCTTTTCTCCTTTCCTGAATAGGATTTACTAGTACTAGGCCTCCTTGCCTCAAGAATGACATCCAGCACCTGCTTATGGAGGGTTGCTAGAGGTGAGCTCAGGGAATTAGCCAGGTTGCAAAGTTGAGGGTTTGAAGCTGAGGGTGCAGAATCTGGCCCACTGAGGCAGGTGCCATGGTTGTAGCACTGTCAGACTGCACGAAAGGGAGTACCAGTGCTGACGTGGCTAGTCCAGTGCAATCAGTACTGTCCTTGGCTTGTCCTGTTTTATCTTTAGAAGGACCTTCGAGAGGAGAGGCAGAGGGGGGAAGGCATAAACTGAGAAACCTTTCCAGGTAAAGGACAGGGAATCCACTTTCCAAGCCTTACTGAGGGAGTTCTGGTGCAGTATTTGTTTAATCAGTAGTTCTGACGGGAGGCAAACAGGGCTACCTCTGGTGTCCCCGATTTGTTCCTCAAGAGCTTGAATATTTTGGGTTCCAGTTTCCATTCATGTGGATTCATGAGATTTCTTCTTAAGTCATCTACCAGTGAGTTTAGTTTGCCTGGCAGGAACTGAGCTTGTAGGTTCACTTGGTTGCTCAAGGCTGTGTTCCACAGAGCCATGGCTAGTCTGCAGAGGGGGTAGGAATGGGTTCCCCCTGCTTGTTTATGTACCACATAACTGTGGTGTTGTCTGTCTTTACCAATAGTTGTCCTGGACGAATAAGGTCTTTGAAGGCTGTCAGAGCATTCTGTACAGCTAACATTTCTTTTTGATTGATATGCAGGTGCATCTGTATTGGGTTCCATTTGCCCTTAATGCACTGCCCTGCCATGTGAGCCCCCCATGCATAGTCTGATGCGTCTGTTGTTGGGATTTGGGCGGCAGGGCGTAGAGTGAAAGGGAGTCCCTTGTTGTGGTAGCAGGCCTCTGCCCACCAAAGGAACTCTGCCCTTAGGCAAGGAATGGTAGGAATCATTATTTCCAGGTCCTGAGAATGTTGACACCATAGATTTTTTGGATACCATTGGTTTCCTCATATGCAGTCTTGCATACAGAATTAGCAGAATGCAAGAGGCCATGAACCCCAGGGCTTGCAGGATTTCCCTTGCAGAAAGCTGTTTTTTGTGGCCAGTAGGTTGAAGTAGGTTGTCAAATAAACTTGTTTCTCTGTAGTGAGGAATGCCATCTGGGAAGCTGTGTTCAAGCTTGCTCCCAGGAATACAATCTGTTGGCAAGGTAATAGGTGTGATTTGGGTCTATATTAGAACACCAAACGTTCAAAATTTCGAGTGCCTTAATATCGAACCCTATGAATCGAAAATTTAAAACATCGAAAATACAGAAATGCAAATTTTTTCCTAGGGAAAAAGTTTGCTGTTCCAAAACACATGCACACAACACAAGCACACCAAACAAACAGCAATCCAGACACATACACCTAAACTCTTACAACTAATCCTACATTAAGCTATACATAACACCACTAACTATCCAATTACCTTAACCCAAACCCTAAGGTCAGTCACCAGTGCACAGTCACCTCACCCACGCCCTAACCCTAACTCACCTACCCCGTCCTAACCCTCACGTCCATACAACTGCATACTTACCTGACCCGCACCCTAACCCACCTCACCCGCCCTAACCCTCACCCTCACGTCCACACACACTTACCTGAACCCGACCCGTGAAGTACAGTTGTGTACACTTACCATAAATGTAGATGTTCGAGTGTCTTCACTGTTGCAGTCATCACTGTAGGGTTCTCCCATGCCGGCAGGCAGTCCCCGGTCGGCCAGAATCCCAAAGTCCGGGTCCAGCGTCGGCCGCCCAGCCATGCTCCCTGACGTCAGCACGCCATGCTCCCTGACGTCAGCATGCCAGGAGTACAAAGCTGGCAGCTGACGCCATGTTATCCAGTTTTTCTTGCCCCAGATGTCAGGTGTTCCAAAATGAGTATAACCCCATACCCTTTGCAAATACACCTCAGAAGAAGGGTGAAGAAGGGAACCACACAAAAGGGGACAGGAGGGAGGGTAACCCAGACTGCAACAGTGAAGACACTTGAACATCTACATTTATGGTAAGTGTACACAACTGTACTATGTTCATCGTGTTTCACTGTTGCAGTCATCACTGTAGGGCTGAATCCCAAAGCAGAAGAAAAGGGAGGTGGTCATAAAGTAGAGGGGGCGGCTAAAAGGCCCTGCAAGACTGCAGAAGCAAAGCCTGCCCTAGACTTAGAGCAGAGAGGTAGATTGTAGTGCTTAGAAAAAGTATGCACCGAACACCAAGTTGCAGCTTCCAAAATGTCTTTGGTAGGTACTCCCCAGAGGAAGGCAGCTGAAGTAGCAGCAGCCCAGGTAGAGTGAGTCCTAATACTTCCTGGGATTTGCTTTCCATGGTGAGAGTAACAAAATCTGATTCCATGAGCGATCCATTTAGAAATGGTCTGTTTTGAAATGGCTTTGCCTTGGGAACTTGAAGCATAAGAAACAAACAATTGCTCTGTTTTGCTGATGTTCTTGGTTTTGTCCAGGTAAAAACGTAGCTGTCTGTGTACATCCAAGGAATGCAAGATCCTTTCCCCCCTATTTTGAGGATTGGGGAAAAAGGTTGGCAGGTGAATAGTTTGATTTAAAGCCACTTTGGAAACCACCTTAGGCATGAAAGTAGGATTAGTCCTCAAAGACACCCTGTCTTGGTGAAAAATAATATAAGGTTCCACAGCCATGAGTGCTTGCAACTCTGAAACTCTCCTGGCAGAGGTCAGAGCTAACAGGATAGCTGTCTTCCATGATAAAAACTTGAGGTCAGATGTGGCAGCGGGCTCAAAAGGTGGTAAGGTGAGTTTTTCCAAAACATAGTTGAGATCCCAGGCAGGAATGGGTGGAGATCTAGGGGGCCTTAAATTCTTAGCTCCTCTGAGAAACTGTCTCATGAGCTGGTGGGAAAAGATTGTAGGGTCTGTATTATAATGAGCAGAGATAGCAGAAGCATGTATCTTTATGGAAGAGAAGGAGAGACATTTATGTAAAAGGTCTATCCGGTACAGTAAAATCAGAGGAATATTAGGAATAAGAGGATCCAAATCCTTAGCATGCATCCAGGTGCAAAATCTTTTCCATTTTCCTGCGTAAGATTTTCTAGAGCTAGGGCGTCTGGCTTCTAAAATGACATGCATAACCTGCTTGGGTAGGAGAGAATTAATCATAGACCCTGGATTAGCCAGGCTGAGAGTTTTGACATGAGAGTGCAGAACCTGACCCTGGTGTTGGGACAAAAGGTTTGGAGTCTGAGGTAAAACCCAAGGGGGGTCCTGAGAAAGGTTTTTCAGTGTTGGGTACCAAAACTGTCAAAGCCAATTTGGGGCCAGTAAAATTATCATCGTGGGCTTGTTCTGCTTGATCTTTAATAACACCCGTGGAAGAAGAGGTAGAGGCGGAAAGGCATACCCCGAGAGGTTTCTCCAACTGAATGATAGTGCATCCACTTTCCATGCTAGCTCGTGGAATGTCCTTGTGCAAAAAATCTGTAGTTGATGATTGAGGGGGGATGCAAAAAGATCTATGTGCGGGCATCCCCAGACTGCTGTAATCATCTTGAATATTTCGGTGTCCAGCATTCATTCGTGTGGGTCCGACAGGTTCCTGCTCAGACTGTCTGCCAGGATGTTTTGTTTCCCTGGTAGATACTGAGCTTGTAGGTCCACTTTGCAAGCTTGAGCTGTGTTCCATAGATTCATGGCTAGTCTGGCAAAGGGGGTAGGAGTGTGAACCCCCTTGCTTGTTTATGTCTGTCCATATCAGTAGTTGTCCTGGTTGTAGAAGATTCCTGAAGGCCAATAGAGCATTCTGAACAGCTAACATTTCCTTTAAATTGATATGCAGGTGCTTCTGATCCTTTGTCCAAAGGCCCTGCAGACATTTTCCCTGCAAATGGGCTCCCCATGCGTAATCTGAGGCGTCCGTGGTTAGTATCTGGCTGGCTGGAGGCAGACTGAAGGCTTTCCCTTTGTTTTGAATACATGCCTTGGTCCACCAAAGGAATTCCCTTTGTAGACAAGAAAGGACGGTGATCTGTGTTGTCTAGACTGTGGCAATGCTGGGACCATTTTAGGTACCACTGTATTTTCCTCATATGTAGTCTTGCATATGGTACGAGAAGGATGCAGGAGGCCATGTAACCCAAAGCTTGCAGGAATTTCCTTGCAGATAGATGAGTTAGTGACGCCAAGGTTTTGAAAGTTGAAGCCAGCTGTAATTGTTTTTCGGATGTCAGAAATGCCATCTGGGTTGTTGTGTTTAGAAGAGCACCCAGAAAAGTTATCTGTTGTGAGGGTGTCAAATTTGACTTTTTTATGTTCACAGTGAATCCCAGGAACTTGAGAAGATTCTGAACAAATTCTAGATGCTGGAGTAAGACATCCTTGCTGTCTGCTTGAATAAGACAGTCGTCCAGATAAGGGTAAATTTGAATTCCCTTGAGTCTGCAATAAGCTACTACTGGTGCCAGGCATTTGGTGAAGACCCTGGGCGCAGTAGGCAATCCAAAGGGCAGTGCAGAGAATTGATAGTGCCTCGGTCCGGCCTTGAACCTGAGGTATTTTTTGCACTCCTGTCTGATAAGAATGTGTAAGTGAGCCTCCTTTAAATCCAATGTTACCATCCATGCATTTTTGCTCAGCATTGGAAGTAGCTGCTGCAGAGTAAGCATCTTGAATTTTGGTATCTCCAGGAAAGTGTTCAAGACTGACAGATTCAGGATGGGTCTCCATGAATTTTGCTTTCTAGGGACTAGAAAGAGCCTTGAGTAAAAAACTTGCCCCATTTCTGAAAGTGGAACCAGTTCTATGGCCTTCATAGCCAAGAGGGCTTCCACCTGGTTTAAGGCCTCTAACCATTGATGTTTTGGTAGATCCGGCCATCCGTTTGGGTCTTGGTAGGGTATGAAAATGGAATTTGTAACCTCTTGAAACCACATCCAGAATCCACTTGTCTTGGGTTATGCAAGTCCAGTTTAGGTGAAAAAGAGAAAGTTTTCCTCCGAGAGGGGCTTCCAGGCAAGAAGTTCCTGCAGCCCAGCAGAGGGAGTCATTGAGCCTGTTTTCTATGAGCTTGAGGTCTGTCCTCTCCACCCCTAGAGGTGGAAGCAGTACACTGTCTTGGTCTGTAGGAGGTCTGCATTTGGGGCCTTCCTCTGGAGCGTCTGTATCAACCCCTCTGAGGCCTGTCTGAATTGGGAAAGGACCAATTTTTAGTTGGCCAATTCCTACTAAATCTGGGGAGCTGAACTTGTAAGAAATCCTTAACCGTTTGCATGGATTTTGCCTTATCCTCCATCTTTCTTTATCACCTCTTCAGCCTTAGATCCAAACAAAACATTATACTGAACAGGAGCATCCAGTAACTTAGCTTTCACTTGATCCAGCAAGTTTTGTTCCTTTAACCAAGCATGTCTTCTAATGACTGTGCCAGAGGCAGCAGCCCTACAAGAAGCCTCCAAGCCATCAAAACCACAGTGTAAACCATGCTTCCCTACGTGTTCAGTGGCATGCATTAAATCATGCAATTCCTTATTATCTGCACAAGCGGAAATGGAAGCTAGCTTTTGTTTCAAAACAGACAGTAAAAATTGTTGGTATTTTAGCATATGAAATTGACAGTTTAAAGGCCTAATAGATAAAGTTGCAGAAGTGTACACTTTTTTGCCCCATCTCTCTAAAGGTCTGGAATCCTTATCTGTGGTAATGGGTTTTTTAGCAGAAGCGGCCTTAACCCCCTTAGGGGCCTGAGAAATGGTTTCAGGATCAGCAGTAGGATTCTTGTATAAGAACTGGAGAGAATCAGGAACCCTATAATATCTGTCTGGCTTAGCAGGAGCTGGAGGAAAAGAGTCAGGAGTTAAGTTAGCCTCAGAAAAGGCATCATCCACAATATCCAAAATAGGAGGAATAGCCAGGGGTCTATGTTGGGGAAGAAGAAGAAAATCCCTAAGTCTTTTCTTAGATTCCGAGTACTCCTGTCCTTCCCAGTGAAAATGTTCCCTCATTTCGTGTAAAGTTTCCCCAAATGAAAAATCCTCAGAGGGAGAAGCTGAAGGAATGGATTCCTCAGCATCAGAATCCTCATAAGGAGGGAAAGAATAATCCTGGTCAGAAGAAGACACTGAAGAAACAGATGCCTGATCAGAAGAGTCATAATACAATTCCTGCCTTGGCCTTTTATCTGGAGGGGGATGTGAACCCCTAATCATGGTAAGTAAGTCCTCCGCCATCTTAAGTAAATGTTTTTGGGACTTGGGTCCCGGATCAGAAGAGGCCTGGGCTGAAGTTTTAGATTTGGAAGGAGTCTTTGCCTTTGGCTTTGCCTTTATCAGAAGCTGTGTAGGCCTGAAAACCCCCTCGGAAGCCGGTACCTGCACAGCGGCTCCGGACCCATCTGAAGGAGCATTGTCCAAAGGTCCTGCAACTGAAATACTCAAAGGCCTAGTTGGCTCCTCGTGGGAGTCCGTTTTGGCCATCGGTTCCGAAATGGCCGACGACAGGGGCTGCGAAAGCGCCTCACTGACGACGGCTGAACCTGAAGCTGGCTCTGCTTGTAAAACGTAGTCTGTTTTGGACCTCAGAGGTCTGTCTTTATCCTTGCATCGTTTGTGAACTCCGGTAGTCGGAAGTGTGTCCGACGACATTTTGTAATTAAATCGCCTACCGAAATAATGAAAAGCAAAATCATACCTTTGTTTAATCGTATGCTGATTATATCTAGCACAAAACCGACAACTAGCTACGTCGTGGTCAGGGCCTAAGCAAGGAATACAGTAAGAATGGAAATCCTTATGAGGTATTTGCTTCCCACAAGAAATACAATTAACTTTTTCTGACATCGGACTGGAGCAAGAAAAAAGTTTCCGCAACGGGGTACTTAGCTTTGAGTAGAAGAAGAAAGTCTTCGGACTGAAGTACGTAAAAAAAAATTTGTCAGGAATCAGCCGACCGGCACTTGCGAACTGCTTTCACCACACGACAAGAAAGACTGGAGAACATGGCGTCGGCTGCCAGCTTTGTACTCCTGGCGCGGACGTCAGGGAGCATGGCTGGGTGGCCAACGCTGGACCCGGACTTTGGGATTCTGGCCGACCGGGGACTGCCTGACGACAGGGGAGAACCCTACAGTGATGACTGCAACAGTGAAACAAGATGAACATCTTTCCACCACAGCGCTGAAAATACCGACGCAACAGAAACGGGCAATTGAATTCTTTCCCTATGAAAAAATTTGGTTGTCTGTTTCTTCGATATTTTCAGTGTTCGCTGAAAACAGGTCGATATTAGAACACTTGAAATTTTGAACATTCAGTGTTCTAATATAGACTTGTGTGATTTCTTCTAGTTGATGGTGTAGCCCAGTGAAGTTGGAAGTCTATTTACAAATGCCAGGTGCTTTAATAGCAGGTCCTGATTCTCTGCCTGAATCAGGCAATCATCCAAATATGGATAAATCTGAATATTTCTCTGCCTGCAAAATGCAATGGCTGGAGCTAGGCACTTTGTGAATACCCTGGGCGCAGTAGATAAACCAAAGGGAAGTGCAGAGAACTGATGGTGCATGTAGCCTGCTCTGAAGTGTATGTATTTCCTGCAAGATTCCCTGATTGGGATGCGCAGATAAGCTTTTTTTAAATCTAGGGTTGCCAGCCAGGCATCCTTGGCTAGCATAGGAAGAAGCTGTTGAAGAGTTAGCATTCTGAATTTTGGAACCACCAGAAAAGTGTTGAGGATAGACAGGTCCAGGACAGGACACCAGGAGTTTTCTTTTCTGGGAACCAGGAACAGTCTTGAATAGAAACCGTGTCCCCCTTGTTTTGGTGGGACAGGTTGAATAGCTTTGATGCTGAGGAGTGAGAGCACTTGTTTTTGGGCCTCTGCCCACTGGTTTGGGGGGAGGTCTGGCCATCCACTTGGAGGTGGGAGAGAGTGAAGTGGAATCTGTATCCTAGGGAAACTATGTTTAAAACCCATTTGTCGTGGGTAATGAATTCCCAGTTTCTTGCATGCAGGGTGAGCTTTCCTCCTAGAGGTGCAAGTAGTTGAGCAAGGCTTGGAAGAGGCAAGGATAAGTTATTGTGCCATTTTTCCATAGGGGGTGGCTTATTACTCCTGCTTTGGGAGTGGGGGTCCCCCCACTGCTTAGATCTGTGCATAGTCTGAGACTGAAGTCTTGGTGGTCTGCTGCTCCTGGGTTTGGACTGAGAAGGCCTGTAACAGACTGAAAAGGACCAGTTCTTTGAAGGCCAATGCCTACTGAATCTAGGTGGCTGCACTTGCAAGAAATCTTTAACAGTTTGCATAGATTTAGCTTTTTCCTCCATTCTTTTAAGAACTTCTGCTTTATTGCCAAAAGGAGCGCTTGGTTTAAGGGTGCATCCAGTAATTTGGCTTTAACATGATCTGGCAAGTTTTGTTCCTTAAGCCAAGCATGCCTTCTAAGTAAAGATCCAGTGACAGCAGCCCTTCAAGATGCTTCTAAAGTATCAAAACCACATTGCAAAGTATGTTTACCAACTTGGTCAGCAGAATGCATTAACTCTTGTAAATCCTTGTGTTCAGTATAGTCAGGAATCAACATCATTTTCAGTTTAATTAATCCCATAATATGTTGCTGATACTTTAACATATGAAACTGGCAATTTAAAGCTCTAATGGCCACAGTAGCAGAGGTGTATACCTTCTTACCCCATCTGTCTAAAGCCCTAGAATCCCTGTCAGAAGGGGTAGGATTTTTGGCAGTAGTAGACAATGCTTTTAGGCCCCTGGGAAATGGTCTCTGGATCCGCAGTAGGATTCTTGAAGGAGTTTGTGAGAGTCAGGTACTCTGTAGTACCTGTCAGGTTTCCTGGGAACTGGGAGCAAAGTGTCTGGGGTAAGGCTGGATTCCAAGAAAACATCATCTATAATCTCCAGAACTGAGGGATAGCTAGAGGCGTGTGCTGAGGCAGGTTTAAGAATTCCCTAAGTCTCTTTTTGGACTGAGAATAGTCCTGGTTTTCCCAGCAGAAATGTTCCCTAAGGATATGCAAGGTTTCACCAAAAGAAAAATCTTCTGGAGGGGAAGCAGAGGGAATGGAATCCTCAGCATCCGAATTCTCATACGTAGAGAAGGGTAAATCCTGGTAGTCAGAAGGAATACAGATATCAGATTCCTGATCAGAAGGAAAATCGGTTCTAGGTCTCCTGGACGGAGAAGGCTGGCTTCCCCTAATTAAGGTAATAAGGTCTTCGGCCATTCTAGTCATTTGTTTTTGAGGCATGTGAGCCCGAGAATGTGCTTTGGTCGTCTGTTTTCTAGGCGTAGTGTGAGCTTTAGGCCTGAGGAATTTGGTATTTTTAGCTTGAAACGAAGTCATCGGTTTGATATGAAAATCTGTAGGCCTGAATACACCCTCAGAAGCTGGTGCCAGCACAGCAGCTCTGGACCCATCCAAGGTACAGACATCTGCAGGTTCCATGGTCGAAAAAGCATCTCACGGCATATCGGACTCCGAATGGGTCTCAGCAGAGACCTGCGAATCTGTAGAAGCGGGTATTAGGGGCTGCGAAAGCGCCTCACTGAGTACCAGCGGGCAGGTGACTAGCTTAACAGAAGCATCGTTGGCAGTTTTGGACCTATGTGGTCTGTCTCTGTCTTTATCCTTACTTTTTTCGGCAGATCGGTAGTCGGATGGCTTAACAAAGCCATTTCGGAGTGAGGAGATCGAGAAAGTACAGTTGTGTACACTTACCATAAATGTAGATGTTAAGAGTGTATTCACTGTTGCAGTCATCACATTTGGGTTATCTGCTTGCAGTAGTCCTGAGTCGGCCTGATTATCAAAGTCTTGGGTCCTGCGTCAGTTGCTGTCTCATCTTCCGGGACGTCAGGTAGTCAGGGGTATAAAGCATGCAGCCGAAGCCATTACATCAGTTTTTCTTGCCCCAGATGTCAGGTGCCCCCTAATGGGAAGCAATAAAAAAAAAAAAAAATACATATATATATATATATATATATATATATATATATTTATACACACACACAAGCACAAGGTTACACCTCCAACAAAAAAGCAAATACACCAAAAAGCTTTTAAGCATAGTAAAGGAGAGTAAAGGTATAGCCAAAAGAAGTCAGGGGGCTAAAGAGAGGGTAACCACAAGACACAAAAAACTTCACCTCTCGAGAAACATCAAAGCACACCACCATGGAAACAATGATACAAGGAAATGCTGTAAACTTTTATGTTTCACGTTCTGGTACCTCGGCCTTTCGCCTTCAATGGAACAATTTACTACAATAATTTACTTCCTTATTTGCCAAACATTATTAGCAAACATTCAATTAATTAATTAAATAATCAAATACTTAATCGTCACAATTAGCTGATTTCCTTAAAGTGCAACCACATAGTGCAACCACATAATGCAAACCCCAAACATTTAAAAGGGAAGAAAGAACAATATGTATACATCAAAATACAATGAATTGAAAAGCAGCCACATCTATATATTCAGCATAACTAGATAATTCATGTGTACAAATACATAAAAAGCAATTATGTTTCATATATGCATCGTTCTTTTCATGGTGGTGTGCTTTGATGTTTCTCAAGAGGCTGGAGGGAGGGTAACCAGGACTGCAACACTGAATACACTAGAACATCTACATTTATGGTAAGTGTACACATCTGTACTATGTTCTTCGTGTTTCACTGTTGCAGTCATCACATTTGGGTAGATTCCCAAAGCTAAGGAAGGGAGGAGGAATTTAGATAGCATTAGGCCCAGCTATAAGGCCCTGCAAGACTGCAGTGGCAAAGCCAGCTCTGGATTTAGAGAAAATTGGCAAATGGTAATGCTTGGTGAAGATATGTACAGAACTCCAGGTAGCAGCTTCTAGGATTGCCCCTGGTAGGTACACTTCTGAGAAAGGCTGTAGAGGTAGATGCAGCCCTGGTTGAATGGGGTCTAATCCCCTGTGGGATAGGTTTTCCATGGTGCTTATAGCAGAAATGAATGCAATAGCCTATCCATTTAGAAATGGTTTGCTTTGAAATTGCCTTCCCCTCTGCCCCTGCAGCAAATGCCACCAGCAGTTGTTCAAATTTCCTTTGAGGTTTAGTCCTGTCCAAGTAAAATCTAGGTTGTCTGTGCACATAAGGAGTGCAGGATCCTTTCCCCTTTGTTCTGTGGATTAGAAAAGAAGGTTGGCAAATGAATGGACTGATTAAGAGCCACACTGGATACCACCTTGGGCATGAAGGAGGAATTGATCCTGAGGGACTTCCTGTCCGCATGAAATATGATAAAAGGTTCCACTGCCATAAGGGCCTGTAGTTCAGATACCCTTCTTGCTGAGGTAATTGCTAAAACGAAGGCTATTTTCCAAGAAAGAAATTTTAACTCTGCACTTGCAGCTGGCTCCAAAGGAAGAAGAGTGAGTTTTTCCAATACAAAGTTGAAGTCCCAGGCTGGAGTTGGGGCTCTCCTGGGTGGTCTGAAGTTTTTGGCCCCTCTGAGGAACTGCTTGAGCAGTGGATGAGAGAAGAGGGGTGGTTCTATGTTGTAATGGGCTGAAATGGCTGAGGCGTGAATTTTGATGTAGGAAAAAGAAAGGCCCTTGTGAAGCTTCTCAGTTAAGTATTGAAGAATCTGAGGTAAATTGGGTGCTGCTGTGCCATTCCCTTGAGTTTGGTTCCAGGCACAGAATCTTTTCCATTTTTCAGCATAAGATTTTATACTACTAGGCCTCATTGCCTCCAAAATGACATCCAGCACTTTTTTACTGAGAGATGGTAATGGAGAGATTAGGAAATTAGCCAGGCTGCCAGGGTCAGGGTTTGAAGTTGAGGGTGCAGAATCTGGCTCTCCTGCTGTGACAGCAGGGTAGGGGTCTGAGGCAGGTGCCATGGAGCCAGCAGTGACAAACTACACAAAAGGGGGTAACAGAGTTGGTGTGGCCACCTGGTGCAATCAGTATCGTCCTTGGTTTGTCCTGTTTGATCTTTAGTAGTACTTTGGAGATGAGAGGTAGAGGAGGAAAGGCATAAACTGATAGATTTTTCCAGCTGAAGTACAGAGCATCCACATTCCAAGCTTGTTTGTGGGGAGTCCTTGTGCAGAATTTGTCCAATTGGTAGTTCTGGGGGGAGGCAAACAGGTCTATATCTGGGCTCCCCCAATTGTTTATCAACATGTTGAAAATCTTTGGTTCCAGTTTCCTCTCATGTAGGTCCATGAGATTTCTGCTGAGTTCGTCTGCCAGTGTATTTAGTTTTCCTGGCAGGAATTGAGCCTGTAGATGCACTTGGCAGCTCAAGGCTGCATTTCACAGAGCTATGGCTAGTCCGCAGAGGGGGTAAGAACGGGTACCCCCCTGCTTGTTTATGTACCACATAACAGTGGTGTTGTCCGTCCTTACCATTAATGTGGTCCTTGAAGGCTGTCAGAGCATTCTGTACAGTTAACATTTCTTTTTGATTAATATGCAGGTGCATTTGACTTGGGTTCCATTTGCCCTAAATGCACTTTCCTGCCAGGTGAGCCCCCCATGCATAGTTTTATGCATCTGTTAGGATTTGCATGGCAGGGAGCAGAGTGAATGGTAGTCCCTTGTTTAGTTGGCAGGCTTCTGCCCACCAAATTAACTCTGACTGTAGGCAAGGTACGATAGGGATCATTGCTTCTAGATCCCGAGAATGTTGACACCATAGGCTTTTGAGATACCATTGTAGGTTCCTCATATGCAGCCTTGCATATGGAATTAGAAGAATGTAGGAGGCCATGAACCCTAAGGCTTGCAATATTTGCCTTGCAGATAGCTGGGTTTTTGTGGCCAATTGAAATAAGTTGTCAAATGAATTTGTTTCTCTGGCGTAAGGAAAGCCATCTGGGAAGTTCAAGCTTGCTCCCAGGAATATAATTCCAGATGTGATTTCTTTTCATTTATGGTGTACCTCAGACAAGTTAGCACCTTTTGTACAAATGCCAGATGATTCAAAAGTATGTCCCTGGCTTTCTGCCTGAATTAGACAATTGTCTGGGCATGCGTATATTTGAATATTTCTTTGCCTGCAAAATGCAATGACTGGAGTCACTTTGTGAATACCCTGGGTGCAGGAGACAAGCCAAAGGGCAGTGCAGAGAAATCATAGTGCATGTAGCCTGCTTTGAATCGTAGGTATCTTTTCTAGACTCCCTTGATTCCCAGCCTCTTATGAACATGATCTTGTGTTTACTCGCTGATAATATTGTGCTTGACCATTCTGAGGATTTGTCCTCATGTAAATATGTATATACTATTGAATGACCAACCGTTTTCATATAAGCTCAACGATAGTATTAATTTACTACAGACTCAACAAGAGGTTTCCCGTTTAAGAGAAGAGATTTCTACATTGCGTGGAGATCTCACGAAGCTCATTGAACTTTTTTCGTAAGAAGAATCGACAGGGAGAGTGAGACCAGGCGAGATTGCCGTGGCCAATTCCTTAGCGCACCCGGTGACGTCATCTCCACGCTCGGTGAACGGGAGTCATGGTGGGATGAAAAGGATCGAGGGAGTGGAATCGCAAAATAAGAGGAATACTTTCGAAAATGGTGACAAACAGCCTAAGGAGAACGGAAACCCTCCGATAGACATTCGAGGTCATTTTCAACAACGAAAAACACAGAACCCCAAAGGTACTGTACACAATAACTCTCACACAATAGAAACAGCGGCACCCATTTCTTTTATGCCGCGGCAGCCTGTTGGGGCCACTGATTTTTATTCTATCGGTTACAAAGACATTTTGGAGAAAGCCTATTTGTTTGACAAGTCTTTAAATTCTAACCGTGAAGGGTTGTATCAATCTAAGGAAAATGTTTTTAAACATAAGGAAGCAACTTTACAAGAAAGGATGTTTGATTTTGAGAAAATGTTGTACAAATACAAATGTCTACAAATAGACAACAATTATTTACAGCAATGTTTAGTTAACAAGATAGTTCCTCAGGGACTAAGGTTTTATAAATATCCATTTGGTATTAACTACACCGAGAATGTTTTGAAGGATTTTTATTCTTTTTTTGATGATTGTGGTTTTACCTTAATATCTAAATTAATTAAATACAATGAAGTGCAACTTAAGAAGCTTTTGAATGAGGTGAATGGTCTTCAAAGTGACACTGTGAATGATTTATTATTTGAAGAATATGAGAGTTTGTATTTTAAAATTTTAAAAATAATTGAAAGTAAAATAGACAAGGTTTATGAGAGGAAGCTGAGTAAATTATTAAGGGACAAAGAACAATATAGCAAGGGCAAAAGCTATCCTCTTCCATTTCAAAAAGTTTGGAAAAATGCTGGGAACCATATTAGTAAAAACGACAGGACCACCATTAACCAGATAGACCCAGGGAGAACCAAGAGGGCAGATTTTCCTGACAGATTTGAACAGGGGAAACATTTAGAAAGGAGAAATGGTTATTTGGATGAATTAGATTCTTTTCAGGAACCTACGGAAACTTTTTTAGGGCCCCGAAGATCAGAAAGATTGGCCAGCAAACAACGGATTCCCTCAGACCCAGGACCACAGGAACACATGGTTGGGAGCGGTTTTGCCTGGAAAAACAGGGGGAGGAGAGGGAGATAGATGAAATTAGACAAGAAAGTAATGGTATTACCATTCAATACAAAGGTTTTAAAATACACAACTACACAAGTTTGAAATTGGAGAAGCAACATTTTGAATTGTTTTCCAGGGGTTTCAAATTTGTCAGATCCACTCGTGGTGATTTAGCTAACATATTGTTAGAATTAAAGTTATATCTTAGAAAATTAAATCTGAAAATAATAAATCATCACAAAAAACATTTTAACAACAATGCACAAGGAGATAACATGGTGGGAGAAACACCTGAAATCTTCCAAACTTTAACCAGGAGGAGTATTTACAATCCCCCTTTACACCCGGTTATTAACACTTTTGAAACGATAGTAACGAATGAAATATATGAAACATATGGAAAACAAAGGGGAGGGATGACTTTATACAATTTAAAAGAAGATGAGGAGAAACTTCTGGAAACTTTAAGGAATGAGGTAAATTTAAGATTTATGCAACCAGACAAAGGTGGGGGAGTGGTTATTTTCTATCAGGAAGTTTACAATGACGTTTTAACCTCTTTATTGACTGATGAGGAAACTTATACCACTGTTTCACACAATGAGGTTCAAATAGCCTACAGAAGGATAGACTTCCTATTGGAAGAATACCTCATAGAAAACAGAATAGAAAGGGAGACGTACAATTTTTTGAAACAAAATTATCCATGTGTACCTCAATTTTTTGGAATACCCAAGATACACAAAAATATCCTGGAGCCTCCTTTTCATCCCATAGTTTCAGCTAAAAAGTCCAAGACTCACCCATTGGCAGTCTTTATTGATCAAACAGTTAAGGAAATTATTAAGAAGCAAAAACATTTGGTCCAGGATTCCTGGGATTTTCTGGGTAAAATAAAGGCTAACCTGTGGTCCGAAACTTGTAAACTAGTAACGATAGATGTTAAGGACCTTTTTACCTGTATACCCAGAAATGTGGGGTTCGAGTATTTTGAGGATAGTGTCAATAAATACTTAGACGTCTCACCTGACAGTAAAAGATTGATATCAGAACTAACTGAAGTCATCCTGGACAATAATTTCATTTTGTTCCAAGGTGAATATTACAAACAAGTTACGGGGGTGGCTATGGGGGCATCATGCACCCCCATTTATGCAAATCTTGTTCTCCTTGGATGGGAGGAGAAATACATTTTTCCCAGTAATTTTATGAAAAACATCAAAATTTACCTTAGGTTTTTGGACGACATTTTCCTTGTTTGGGAAGATGACCAAAAGTGTGAATTGGAGGAATTTATTAAATATATAAATGGGACAACCAATTTTTTGTCCTTTACCTATGAAGTACACAACAATAGTATATGTTACTTAGACATTACCCTTAGTAAAAAGGCTGGAGGTTTTAAGTCCAATGTTTTTTGAAAAAGCACCTGGTGTAACAGTTATCTTCACTTCAACAACCTGCATCCCTTTCATCAAAAAAGAAGTACCATCAAGGGACAGGCTGTTAGAATAGCAAGGATGACCTCAGAATACAAAGACTTACTGTTTGAGTTTGCATTTTTGATGAAAAAATTTTTGGAAAGGGGATATCCCAAGCAGTTAGTGGGTAACATTTTGGAAGAAGTGTATCTTGGGTGGGGGACAAAGTATAAACCCTTGTTAGGTCAAAAGTTGGTACCCAAAGATAAAAAGAGGAATGGGACTAAAGATTTTTCGGGTGCATGTATTGTTGAATACAATGGGTTTTCAGATTGTTTTACCAATATTCTGGAAAACAACTGGTCTATTTTGAAAACCAACCAGGAAATTTATGAGACAGTTGGAAATAAACCTTTATTTTCATACAAGATGGGTATGAACTTTAAAAGACTGTTTGAAAAAGGGAAAACAGGATTTGACAACAAGAAAGGAACAACCAAGTGTGGTAGTTGTAGACAATGTATACATATTAATCAAGTGGAAAATATAAACCTTAGAAATGGTCTTAATAGTAGGGTTTCATTCTGTAAGGGCAATTGTCGTAGTAGGATGTTAGTCTATTTAGCCACATGTACGAAATGCCCCTCCTTCTATGTGGGTAAAACCGAGAGGGCACTCAGAGAGAGAATTTATGAACACATGAATGATATCAAGGTTAAAAAGGAGACAAGTGCCCTCTACAAACACACTATTTCTTCTGAAAGTTTTACAGATTTTAAATTTGGTATTTTAGACTTGGTAAAAACGGACATTAGAGGAGGGGATACCAAAAACCTTTTATTACAAAGGGAGATTAAGTGGCAGTTGAGACCGAGGTCTAACCATTTTCCAGGTCTCAACGAATATATTAACATAAAGGCAATTTTAATTGACAAAGCTGCATCAGTTTGACCCTTATTAAATTATTAATATATTAGCATATTTGGTTATGGAGAATTATTTTTAGAATTTTTGTACAAATTTTATTAAAGAAATATTTATAATAAATATTATTAAATTTATTTATTTATTTTTGAACACCTATTTATAACAGTTATTCCATTTTGTTTTTTTAACTGACAGAAATGGTTTTAGTATGTACAATTTCATAGATATATATTGTCTTGAAATTAACTATATCATGTAACCCGCTGGTTATTAATACAAATATAAAAACAATTATTTTTTACACTTGGAGTTCAAACAAGTTTATTTATTCATATTCCGTTTAATTTTTAACCTTTTAAAAAAATTTAATCAAACAGTTTGTGATATATATATATATATATATATACATTTCCCAGTATAGTTGCACTTCATGTGGTAGGTTAACAGAATGTATAAAATATGAAGGGTTAATTATTTTAATTAAGCCTGAGAACCTACTTCTTTTTAAAAATGTTTTAAATTGATTGGTTCGATTAATTGTTTATTGAATTATTGTTCATGTTAAGGAATTGTATAAAAACCTGAGGCACCTTTGATTCATTATTCTGAAGAAGTCTGCTTTGAGCAGACGAAAGCGCTCATGTTGTTGGATTTTACGAATTACTTGGAATAAAAGACTTGATTCTTGTTTGCCAGCACGGAACTTTGTTTTTTTACGTTTTCATATAAGACCACAACTCCTGTGAGACTGAACACTATAATTGTATCCTTGTATTTTGCTTTTGTATACTCTAGCCATTTAACACTAGTGTTTTTCTTTTTTTTTTGTGTGACCTTAGTATTTATAGTATCTCTTAGATATAATTTCCATTATTAATTCAAACTACTGTTTTATCTAGGTTATTTTTACATCAGGTTTTTCCCTACTGGAATACAGAATATAAAATCTTAGGTATGTAATATGTTATAAAGTTTTGTAATGTACCAATTTATACTGTAAATATCTGGGTCTTGTCCTATATGGTTGTTTGTGGAGCTTTTCTCCCCGGGCCTCCACTGAAAATGGACATATATCCAGCTGGACTAGCCCTGTCAATAAATGTAAAATAAAAATAAAAATAAAATCTTCTGCAAGATTCCCTGATTGGGATGTGCAGGTAGGCTCCTTTTAAATTCAGTGTTGCCAACCAAGCATCTTTCCCTAGCATAGGAAGTAACTGGTGAAGAGTTAGCATCTTGAATTCTGGAATCACCAAAAATGTGTTTAATATGGAAAAGTCCAGGCTAGGATGCCAAGAGTTGTCTTTGCTGGGTACCAGGAAAAGTCTTGAGTAGAAACCTTGTGCCTTTTCCTCTTCTGGGACAGTTTGAATTGCCTTTATGCTTGAGAGACAGTACTTGCTTTTGAGCCTCTGCCCACTGATTTGGGGGTAGATCTGGGCAAACGTTTGGGGTTGGTAACGTGTGGAAGTGAAATCTGTATCCTTGGGAAAGTATATTTAACACCCATTTGTCCTGGGTAATGAGTTCCCAGGTTTTTTTTTGCCTGAAGAGCAATCTTTCCCCCTAAAGGAACAGTCAGTTGAGAAGTGCTTGAAAGTTTTAAAATTAAGTCATTGAGACAGTTTACCATAGGAGGGAGTCTTACTACTCTCTGATTTGGAATTGGGAGCCCCCCCCCCATTTAGTCCTGTGTGTACCCTGAAAGCCTGGGTGTTCTACTGGTTCTGGGTTTGGACTGAGAAGGCCTGGAAGAGGCAGGAAAAGACCAATTCTTAGAGGGCCAATGCCTACTAAATCTTGGAGGTTGTACTTGTAGGAAATCTTTAACAGTTTTCATAGATTTAGCTTTATCCTCCATCTTTTTCAGAACTACTTCTGCTTTGCTGCCAAACAGGCGGTCCTAATTTAAGGGAGCATCCAGCAATTTAGCTTTAACATGATCTGGCAAAGTTTGCTCCTTAAGCCAAGCATGCTTTCTAAGTACAGACCCAGTGACAGCAGCCCTGCAAGATGCCTCTAGTGAATCAAAACCACATTGCAAAGTATGCTTTCCAACCTGTTCAGCAGAATGCATTAAATCCAGTAAATCCTTATTTTCAGCACAGTAAGGAATCAACATCATTTTCTGTTTAAGCAATCCAATATGCTGCTGATACTTTAACACATGAAACTGGCAGTTTAAGGCCCTAATGGCCAATGTTGCAGAATTGTAGACTTTCTTACCCCATTTATCCAGTGCCCTGGAGTCTCTATCAGAGGGGGTAGGATTTTTGGCAGTAGTAGCCTTGATGCCCTTGGGTCCCCATGAAATGGTCTCAGGATCCGCAGTACGATTTTTAAAAGAGAACTTATGAGAGTTAGGAACCCTGTAATATCTATCAGGCTTTCTGGGAGCAGGAGGTAGAGCGTCAGGGTCCAAGCTAGATTCAGAAAAGGCATCATCAACAATGTCTAGTACAGGAGGGATAGCTAAAGGCCTGTGTTGAGGCAGGAGTAAGAAATCCCTAAGCCTCTTTTTAAAAGCGGAGTAATCCTGGATTTCCTAGCGAAAGTGCTTCCTAAGAGTATGCAGGGTTTCACCAAAAGAGAAATCCTGGGGGGGGGGGGGGGGCAGAGGGAATAGAGTCCTCTGCATCAGAATCCTCATAGGTAGACAAGGGTAAATCCTGGTCATCAGAAAAAACAGATATTTCAGAATCCTGGTCAGAAGTATCATAAGCAAATTCAGTCCTAGGTCTCTTAGAGGGGGGAAGGTTGGCTCCCCCTGATTAAAGTAATAAGTTCTTCAGCCATTCTTATCTGTTTTTTAGGCATAGAGGCCTGACCATGCAGTCTGGGCGTCGGTTTTCTAGGCATAGTTCAAGTTTTAGACCTTGAAGAGGAAGATGACGTTGGTTTAATATGCAAGTCAGTAGGCCTGAATACACCCTCAGAAGCTGGTGCCTACACAGCGTCTCCGGACCCATCCAAGGTAGAGACATCTGCAGGTTCCACAGATGAAGCATCTCGTGGCATACCGGACTCCGAAAGGGTCTCAGTAGAGGCCTGCGAATCTGAAGTAGCGGATATCAGGGGCTGTGAAAGCACCTCAATAAGTACTGGCAAACTGGCGACTGGCTTAGGAGAGGTGTTGTCGGCAGCTTTGGACCTAGGCGGCCTGTCTCTGTCTTTATCTTTGTGTTTTTGTGGAATGTCAGTAGTCAGATGGCTTACCGAAGACAAATCTGGATAACTGAAACAAGTACCAAAATATTTAGAAGCGTAAATATACCGACGACGAATAGTTCTTTGCTTAAATAAGGCACAAAACCGACAGTGAGGTACATCGTGGTCAGGGTCTAGGCAAGGAATACAGTACGAATGAAAATTTTTGTGAGGTATTTGCTTTCCACAAGGAATACAATTATTGACTTTTACTGACATCGGCTTAGAGCAAGAAAAAGTTTCTCCATGGGGTACTTAGCTTTATTCGAAGACTTCGGTTCTGAAACTCGAAAACAAAAATTTCAGGAGTCGGCCGACTGGCACATGTGAACTGCTTCTGCTTCGGGCACTGCACGGCAATAAAGACTGATGTAACGGCGTCGGCTGCATGCTTTATACCCTTGACTACCTGACATCACGGAAGATGAGACAGCAACCGACGCAGGACACAAGACTTTGGTAATCAGGCTGACTGAGGGCTACTGCAAGCAGATAACCCAAATGTGATGACTGCAACAGTGAAACATGAAGAACATTTTAAGTATTTAGCTACAAAAATAGCCAGACGATGAATAGTTCGGGCATTGAACAAAACAGAAAACTGACCGAGAGGGACATCGTGGCCTGGGCCTGAACAGGTGACAGTAAGAATGAAAATCTCTATGAGGTATTTGCTTTCCACAGGCAAGACAATTATTACTTTTTCTGATATTGGTTAGAGCAAGAAAAAAGGACTCCCAACAGGGTACTTATCTTTTTGAAAACTTCAGGTCTGAAACTCGAAAACGAAAATTTCACGAGTCGGCCGACCGGCACTTGCGAACTGCTTCTGCTTCAGGCACCGCACGGCAAGAAAGATGTAATGGCGTCAACTGCATGTTTTATACCCCTGACAACCTGACGTCATGGAAGAAGCGACAGCATCGGACACAGAAATCCCAAGACTCTGATATTCAGGCCGGCTGAGGGCTACCTGCAGGCAGACAACCCAAATGTGAGAACTGTAACAGTGAAACACGAAAAACATCTGCCTTCAGAGTAGGACAGCAGGGCAACGCTTCAGAAGCACTGAAAGGGCTCGTCAGAGAAGGGTTCTCTGAAGCCCTGGTGTTGCAGATCCCTCTGCCTCTAGGGTGATGCCTACCATTAAACCCTGTTTCTCTACCTCTGGAAGAGGGATCTTCTTGAGGATCCTGGAAAGAACCTTGAGATTTTTTGAACAAAAATTTCTTAGCCCCTCATTAGTTCCTTGAGAAGGTCCTTTGAGGGGTAGAAAATTTGATCCTTACAGCAGACAAGGTCTTCCCTTCCTGCTCGCTGCGGCTGACAGTCTCCTTGACAGATGGTCCAAAAAGGGAGGAGCCATCAAAGGGGGCATTAGTGAAAAATGCCTTTAAAGGTTCTGCCAACCAGCACAGCCTCAACCAGGCATGTCTCCTCAAGGCTATGCCTGATCCAGCTGCTTGAGAGATGCTCTCTGCAGCTTAAGAGATTAGCCTCATCAAGGAATTAGCTAGGGCTGAAAGAGTAGCCAAACTGCGGAGGCACCTTCTTGAGGTCCTCCTCCAACAAGGTCTCTGTAAGTGAGTTGGTTAAGCTCCTTGGCCAAGTCTCTTTGAAGGTGAGTAAAATACGCCAGGTAGTTCTAACATTCTCAGTCCGAAAGTGGCTGAGGCAAAGACGCACTTCCCATGTTTGTCCAAAGCCTGAGACTCCTTGTTCGGTGGATGGACTGTGGAGCTCTGTTTGGCCAGCTCCTTCTTTGTGGCTGCCAACACCACAATAGCAAAGTTTCTGGGATACAGGAGGCAGCCAGTATAACTCCACCTGCTGGTTATTTTACAATTTGAATTAAATTATTATATAGGGGAAATGTGCTGAAAGCTCTACAAATACTGATTGATGAATCTATTTCATCCCTATTTTAGAGGGATTTAAATCTGTAGCAATGATGCAGCTTTGTATGTTATGATCATTCTAAAAAATTAGGAATTATAGTTCTAACCTAGTGGATCTTTGGTGGGGGGTGTCTACAAACACCAGGTAAAGCTATAAACACATTTCCTAACTTGATATTAACACACACAATGGATGGCATTATCCTTATCAAAAATGTTGGCTTCAACGACTTTTAAACTCTTCTTCACCAAAACCACAACCCCCACCCCCCATTTTCCACTTGTATTCCATCTATGACAGTGAAAAGCATTATAGCTCTCGAAAACTGGGCCCCAGTTATTTAATTTTAATCCAGTTTCTGTTGCTACTGCAATGCCAATGTTTTAACCACATAATGTTATTCCTTAGTAAGAACACCTTATTTTTGTAAGGCTGCTAACACTTGCAGTTAGGACCTTCAGTCCATTATGGTTTATTCTTGATTTGCAGAGTCAGTTTCATGACTTTCTGAAGTTTCAAGACTTGTTTCTCAGTTTGTTACTTTTAAAATCTGTAACTGTTGCAAATTGTTTGTGTAGGCTGTGATAGCCGATTTATAGCATTTATAAGTGTTTACTGTATCTGTTTCTGCTTGTTTTCTGAAAAAAAAAAAAAAAATATCTCTTGTTTTCCCGCCTTACTGAGCTAGAATAGTCCAGTTTCAGAGCTTGCTGATCCCTGGGCTTTGTTTGCAGTTCCTGTTACTGATCCTTTACCTAATTTGGAAGAGAGGAAGTTCCCTTGCTTACCAGTGGGAGTGGGAAGCATTGAGCTGCCTGTTGGTCCAGTTTTGTGAGGTTTCAGCCAGCAACTTGTAGTTTATTGGTCGTTTTGGGCCAGTTCCTAGCTTCTTTCAGCCCCCTGATATAAAAAACACTAAACGCGCGTTTTTTAGCTTGTACCTACTCAGCACAGATCCTCGTGGTGGCCAGCAGAGTAATCCAAGCTTCAGAGAGCTAAAAAAGCGACTTTACCTGATTTAAGTATATTTTTGTGGCTTTCCACTTCTATTTATCTAGCAACTGTATTTCGCCTGCTTGCTGATACATTGTTATTGTTTATTCTGCATTTATTCTGTTATTGCACTTGTTTCTCAGTTTGTTACTTTTAAAATCTGTAACTGTTGCAAATTGTTTGTGTAGGCTGTGATAG
Source organism: Protopterus annectens (assembly GCF_019279795.1). NCBI lineage: Eukaryota > Metazoa > Chordata > Ceratodontiformes > Protopteridae > Protopterus > Protopterus annectens. Next base: position 327,907,722 of record NC_056732.1, read on the forward strand.
CCGATTTATAGCATTTATAAGTGTTTACTGTATCTGTTTCTGCTTGTTTTCTGAAAAAAAAATATATATATATATCTCTTGTTTTCCCGCCTTACTGAGCTAGAATAGTCCAGTTTCAGAGCTTGCTCATTCCTGGGCTTTGTTTGCAGTTCCTGTTACTGATCCTTTACATAATTTGGAAGAGAGGAATTTCCCTTGCTTACCAGTGGGAGTGGGAAGCATTGAGCTGCCTGTTGGTCCAGTTTTGTGAGGTTTCAGCCAGCAACTTGTAGTTTATTGGTCGTTTTGGGCCAGTTCCTAGCTTCTTTCAGCCCCGATATAAAAAACGCTAAACGCGCGTTTTAGCGCGGAGCTGCTACCGTTGCACACTAGGGCAGCGCCGGTTAAGCAGATTTAAACTATTAGGGCTACCTAAAGTCCACTCTTCAAATTTTCCCTTAAAACTACCTTCCTCGAACTATACTACTGATCTAATCAGCATATCCTATAACTAAAAAGATCATCTCTACCTAACTCCGAGTAGCCTATTCTGTATCTGTCAAACCTAGCACTTGCTCCTACAGTACTTATCACCGAGATACAGCACTCTTGTTATAGATAGTACCCCAAAAGGCGAAACCCCATTTCTCGGACACCCACATCCCGGAATCTCTTTTAAAGTTTTTGTCTATTCCTTCTAGCATGTCGAGGATCAGTTGCTAGTATCCTCTCCTGCTCAGCTGGTGAACCTGGGAATATTGAGGCAATGTTACAATTGCCTCATGTACACAGACAACCCTCTCCTCCTCCCACAAAACACAAATACATGCGAGAGATGCAACTATACAGCCAAACTGGAGGCTGAGCTCTCTCAACTTAGGACTGGCAAGACCAGACAGGAGGAGAAGGTTACCACACACACTATAGACCCAGTCTCACCTAGTACCATCACAACCTCAAATCATACACATAAACACGCAAAGACATACTCGGAGGCTCTGATCAGAAATCTACCAAAACAGCAGAGGCCACCAAAGCAGACACCCAAACAACCACCACCTCAGAACACAACACCTGCAACACATAGACCTCACAGTCGGAGTGTCAAACAGTCACAGCCCTTAAGGCCAAACACAATGCCAGACACACTAGTCATTGGTGACTCCATAGTCAGACACACTGACGTCCCGCTCACCAGACTGAGTAAGGAGAGAGTTACAGTAAGCTGCCTGTCGGGCGCTAGAATCCGCCACATAACGCAAGCACTCAGGTCTCTCAACAGCAGGTACAAATACGACTCAGTCATTGTCCACGCTGGTGTAAACGACCTGAGACGTACCTCCTTGGATTACATGAAAAGAGACATTGAGGAGCTCTCTGATTATGTAGCCCAGGCAGGTATGACCCTGACCTTGAGCAGTATCCTACCTTCACCAAGAATGATGCCACAATACAGAGATAAGATGATCAGCTTTAACAATTGGCTTAAACTCTGGTGTCATTCAAAGGGGATCCAATGTCTGTCTGCCTGGGATGACATGCTGGACAAGCCATGCTGCTTCGCAAGGGACGGCTTGCACCTGTCACCCTGGGATTCGGATATTGGCAAGGCTCTTGCCACCCCACAGTGCCTTTTTAGGCAAGGCTCAAATTCTAAACCTACCACCCTAGAACACAAAAAAGGAAAAAAAACTAAGGGTAATGCTGCTCAATGCCAGAAGTCTAAATCTCAAAATGCACGCACTCAAGGCCCTTCTCAGTATGGAGAACATTGATGTCTGTGCTGTGACAGAAACCTGGTTCAAGGCTCCTGAGAGCACCCCAGCACTAACAGGTTTTACCTCATACCATGCGTTCCGGCCCCAAAATCCGGACAATACCAAGAAAGGAGGGGGGGTATCCATATTCATCAAGGACACCCACACCTCAAGACTGGTGGCAATGCACGATGCATCGGAGACCATCCAGGTGCAATTAACCATAGGCAAGACTGCTCTGCAAATTGTAGCATGTTACAGGCCACCCTCACAAACTCAGGAACCTCACATGGCTTTCCTGAAAACACTGGAGGGATAAATGTATCTCCAAACACCATCATACTAGGTGACTTCAATTACCCTAATATAGACTGGGAACACTACTCAAGCCCAAACACCCTAGCCCAAAAGTTCCTGGAATTCATAAACTCAAATGCCATGGAACAACTAGTCACCATCCCCACAAGAGGAGAAAACATACTTGATCTCATCATCACGAACATGGGAGCACAATGTTCAACACCGGAAGTATACCCCTCACTGGTGAGATCAGATCACAAACTAATCTTGCTGGAGGTCCTCATCCCACCCCGACCTGAAATAAAAGACCACAGTAAAAACTTCTCAAAGCCGACTTCACACTTCTAAAGACTAGTGTGGTCTCCTTTAAGGCCCCGAGCCAGCGGAAAACAGTACTCAAACCGCTGAATCACTTACAAATGCCTTCTACCAGCACCTGCAGCACTGCATGGATAAGGCAATCCCAAGCAAAACAAAGACTCTTTGTACCAAGGGCAGCGTCCCGTCTGGCGGGCCCCAGCCATAAACAAACTCTACAACAAAAGGAGGAAGCTACTACAAGATAGAGCAAAATCCTTAAAAGGTAAGACACCCTTGATCACTATAAGTAAAAAACTAAGAGCTCTCATAAAATCATCCAAAGCAAATTTTGAGAGAAAAATAGCTAAAGACTCAAAGGACAATCATAAGGCCTTCTTTAGCTATGTTAGAAACCTGGGAGGAAACTCCCAGATATGCTCAGAACTAGTTCAAAATGATGTGAAGATTACTGATCCTACAGACATTGCCAACATACTGGCCGACAGGTTCAGTGCAAACTTCTCCCCCCCAAAAAGAGAGATATCTATACCAAATGGTTGCAGCCCCCCAAACATCTCAAACGCCCAAGTGAGAACTTCTCACTCGAAAGCAAAAGACGCAGCATCCATGGGACCTGATGGTGTCCCAGGCTGTGTGCTCCACGAACTCAACGAGGAATTAAACCCACAGCTAGGACAGCTGTTTAATCATAGTCTCACCTCTGGATACGCCCAGGAGTGGCGCACTGCGACTGTGGTCCCACTTCACAAAGGCGGTGCCTCCACAGACCCTGGAAATTACCGGCCCATTAGCTTGACAAGCCTTATCTGCAAAGCTATGGAGAGGATCATAATGGACCTCATAAATAAAGACATAGGGAATTTGCAGACTTTGGATCCAACCCAGTTTGGCTTTGTCAAAGGCAGATCATGCCTTTTAAACTTGGTTGACTTTTTCGAAACAGTCACCAAAGCCATTGATGAGGGAAAGGCAGTGCATACAGCCTACCTCGATCTGGCGAAGGCCTTCGATACAATACCCCACTCGGGTATCATTGGAAAACTCATCAGCTTAAATGTTAACCCATACATCACAAGATGGGTTGCAAACTGGCTGAGTGACAGAATCCACAGGGTCAGAGTTGCTGGCGCCATGTCAGACTCAAAGCCTGTCACAAGTGGTGTCCCACAGGGCTCAGTCCTGGGTCCACTCTTGTTTGGCATCTACTTTTCCAAAGTACAAGCAAACACAGGAGGGTTATGGCTGACAAAGTTTGCAGATGACTGCAAACTGGGCGTAGTCGAAAACATATCTGACACAGATATCCTTCAGAAGGGTCTCACAGAAACGGATGACTGGTGCCAGAGCCATGGCCTAAAGTTAAATGCCAAAAAATGCATAGTCATACCCTTCGGGAAAAACAAGGTTACCCCTAGCTACCATATAGGTGGCAATCCTCTGAGCACAGAAGAAGTTATCAGGGACCTGGGGACCCAGGTTGACAGTAGCCTGTCATTCGACACCCATGTAGCTAAAGTAGTTAGGAAGACCTTCTACATTGCCCACCTCATCATGAAGGGATTCACATCTAGATCAAGGGAGGTCATAGTCTCCCTATACTCATCACTCATCAGACCAATGATTGAGTACAATGCCCCATTCGGAATGTATCTGACCCGACACTTGCAGCAGCTAGAGAGGCCACAAAGGTTCCTCACCAAAAGGATAAAGGGTCTCAAAAATCTGTCCTATGCTGCCCGACTGAAAGAACACGAGCTGTATTCAGGGGGTAACCGCTTGCTCAGAGGAGACCTTAGACTGACATAGAAGGCCATGTCAAACCCAGAGTTGATGAATATGCTTCACCTCAAAAAAATCTAGATCTGTCAGAGCCACAAGGGCGGGAGACTTAAACCTCGACACGGCTATTAATAGGACGTGCTGGAGGGATAGATTCATCACCCAAAGACTCCCTATGCTGTGGAACAAAATCCCGGTATATGTGAGGCAGAGCACCTCGCTGGCCTTGTTCAAGAGAAATCTTGACCAATGGATGGGAGATCGCAGATATACTCCAGGGATTACCTCAGTGTCACTGCTAGACAGAGGCACAGCAAAATAATGGGTATAGTTCCCCATACAAAAGGGGTGGCTTAAGCCACAAAACTATGGGCTAGGCTTATAAATGCCCTCGGGCAGATAGCCTAGTATGAACCTATGAACCTATGAAGGGGCTTAGTACTCAGTAGCCAAAATAAGAACAAATATAAATTCCTTTCAGCTTTAAGCAAGCAAGGAAGCCATGTAATTGGTGAAAGGTTAAGGACACAGTAGAAAACAAAAGACCAGGAAATAAACTGGTTATGATAATCAGCCATGTCTGAAATCTGAGAACCTCTGCGGATACTGATGTACAAGTAGGAGCACTTTGTATCTAAAGCGATGAACAAGGGAACCTTCAACAACAGTGGGAACAAGGCCTGGAGGTTATCATCTTGAACTCCTTTGCTATCACGTACCTGTTTACATTTGAAAAGTCCAGGATGGGTCTTCCACTCTCTTTCTAGCACTAGCAGATGAACTCTTCAGGTTGCCTTTTCTGCTTTATTTAGTTGATTTAATACACCACAAAAAACAACAAGGCACAAATGCAATCTTTAGGGTCAGTCAAGTCTGACACAAGAATATTTGTTGGTAATCTATTTTAGGGACGTTATTAGACAAAAGGAAAAAAAGAAAAAAACATAAAACGGATGTGAAACCAATAGCAAACACTTATACAACATTCAAAACAGTACTTACTGTGCATCAGATCTGCAAGGGAAAAGATTATTTGTTCTTACCAAATTTATGGCCAAGAAGACCATTAAGATGCTCAGTCATATCACCCAGTACTGGTAGGACATTAATAATGCACCCCACATTAAGTACAGCATACCTACATATCCTTGATAAAAAATGTTGTACTTGCATACATTCCTCTAAACTGGCTTTAAAGGTTGCTAAGGAAATACTCTGCTTAATATACAAGGTCAGCCTATTTTAGTGATTGAGGATATGCTGAATTAGGCTCCTGTCATGCCAAGCTGGTACTGTAAAAATGATAATAGAGGGTTAGGCCTTTACATACATTTGCTTTGTCATCATTTCTACTTAGGTGGAGTAGAAAAACTGTGGACTGGTTCTTAAGAAGGCTAAATAAAGCTTACCCTTAGCAGCCTGTATGTGACTGAGTAGAGAAGAAAGAATTGTATTCCATCAGAGTAGATTATTATCCAAGATCTTTTTGGTGAGGGAATGCTGACATCTCTTCAGCTGACTTAGCTGGTTATTGAGGTACATGCCAAAGGAAGTATTACATGCAATGATGGGCCTAATAAGAGACGAATGAAGTGAAAATATAACTTATTTGGATCTTGAAGAGATAGCATGAAGAATAAGGTATGCAGGGTAGAAGGATTTTCTTACCATGAGAGAGATGTAGTGATCAAAGGAGAGTTTATTATCAACACTACTACCAAAGTCTCTGATGATTAGGGTCAAATTTAGGTGGAATGTTACTTGCATGTTTTATGCTGTGATGGTGAACTTGCCAATAAGAACTTATAAATGGACTAATAAAGCAGTACTTGCAAGGATTCACTTTTGTAGCAGAAAGAAGTGAAGATGGTGCAGGCTAGACTTTTACCAAAAGGCTTATGGACATTGATGGTAACATGGCAAACACAAGAATGTATGACTGACTACATATGACTAGAAGGTCTGATATTCAGCATTTTACTAATCTCATTCAACTTATGATAAACATATGACAGTTACCTGGTTAGTACAGACAGGACAAACGTGTACAGGGATTGAGAGGGTATGCTGAAATGTAAGAATGTGCATCATGAAGACCTATCATTATGGTAAGTACATAAACTTCATATCTTGCATGATCCAGTCCATCCACTTCAGTTGAAGGATCAAGTATCCAACGATACTTCTTGATAAACCTCATGGCAAAACATCATGGAAAATGGTACCCTGAAGGAAACCTGGACTTTGAGATCAAATCCAACTTGTAATGTATTGTAAAAATGCACAGTGAAGCCCACATCACAGCAGCACAAATATCATTGATTGATATACCTATAAACTAGGCCAGGGAGGTAGATAAAAATCCAGTTGAGTAAGCCCTGGGTTTACCTGGAACAGTCTTAGTAACTGAACGATAACAGTAAACAATGCAGTCCAACAGCCACTTGGACAAGGAAACCTTGGAAATCTTCTGGGTCCAGTATTTTGGATGAAAAGAAAAATGAAGAGCTCATTAATTTTCTTAGCTTCCAGTTTTATGCTAATACAGTCAGTTGTCTGTGAACATCATGGCAATGCAGCTTACTCTTCCCTATTAACTCTGGAAAGAACACTGGTAGATTTATCGAATTGGTTGAATCAAAGTGGTAGCTACCTTAGACATGAAGGCTGGGTTGGGGTGTACAGTAACTCTGTCCTTGTAAAAATATGTAAGGAGGTTGGCAGGAGAGGGTTTATAATCCTGAAACCCACCTTCCTTATGTAACTGCAATTTGGAGCACTGCCTTTCAAGGTAAGTACTTAAATTCTACAATAGCCACTGTTTTAAAGGGAAGAAGGTGATAGTTTTATAGCATAAAATTAAGACTCTGTAGGAGAGCAGGGTCCTTAAAAGGAAACCACAGGTGGAAGGCACTCTTCAAGAAGGCTTTCTTGACATTTTGAGATGCTAAGATAGAATGCTTAAATCCTTAGTGAAAATTTGAAACTGCTGCAAAGTGTACCCTTAAGATGGAAAAAGCTGAGACCTTTGTCAAAACATGTACAAGGAACTGTAGCATAGCTGGGATTCATACTGTGAAAGGGTCTAGGTCCCTAGTGAGTAGCCTGCAGACAGAATTTCATCCATTTTCCTTTATAAATACTTCTGGTGAAGGGTTTCTGGGCTGTTCTCAGAATTTGGACTTCCTTAGAAAGGTAAGAAGGGCCCATTGCCATCAACATAATTGAAGATACCAAGCAGTTAATTTGAAGGACTGAAGAACCAGGTGAGGCTTACTGGGTGAATTAGACAGAAGACCTAGACTACACCCTAGGAGAAGAGGTTTCTTTATGAGATGAGGCAACGACAGTGGTTATGGACAAAATAGAAGTATGAGGATGATTTTCATCTTGTACATGTTGGCTTTCGTTAACCAAAAAAAACCCTCATTATTAGGGAAACCAAGGAAAAGGTAGATAGAAGTCTCAAAGGCTACTAGTGGACTAAAGTGCTGCAATATAAGACCCTATGAAGGGATAAAATAAAATAAGTTGCTGCGTTTGGTATTATTTGGGGATACAAAGAGTTGCAGTAAGGCTTATCCAGACATAAGAAAATCATCCATGCTGTTACTAGACAGGAACCCCCTGTGTAGCATCAGAAGACATCAGCGGAATCTGTCTGCTAATAAGTTGGCCTGACCAAGCTGCACCATGCTACAAGAAAGAAATCTGTATTGATTGCCCATTCTCACAGACTTACTTGTCTCTTGAATCAAGGGGAAGAATATGACTAACCCATTTGTTGTTGCACCACATGACCGACACTCTCAGAGTATGCTACAACCACATCCTGCGGAAACTGGTCCTAAAAAGCCTGTAAGTCAGAAAGCTTACCCTCATCTATAGGAAGTTTAAGAATAAAGAAGCTTCCTGTTGAATCTGATACCTTTGGGCCATCTTTACTAAAATACGCTCCTCCCCCTACCCTGGCACTAATATTTTTATGTGGAAAGGGAGCCCAGCAAGGCATCCCTTGCTATGACTGAATACAGACACGAATGAAGATGTCTGTGACTTTGAATAGAAGGATGGTTTGATCTATGGGGTTGACCCCACCCACTAACTGAGATCACTGTATATTTAGGGTCCATTTTAAATCTCTCAAAATATCTCACAAATTGTACCAAATGAATTATAGCTGCCATAAGACCCATTACCTTTATAATGAGAGCTTCAAGTGAACAGAGATGTTGTAGAAGAAGCATGACATTAGGTTCACAGTTTCACAGGTGCGTACTAGGCTAATTATCACTGGGGCCTTTTTAAGCCTAGCCATGCATTCCAAATCTCTGACAAGTTCTGGTACCCTTGACAAGTGTAAGCAGGGGCTTGGGAGAGGAAGCATTTACAAGCGGGGACCTCAGAGATGAATCATTTACAGACTGCCCGTGTCCACTAGAGACATAGGTGCAAAACCAGGGATGCATTTCTTGCTCCCCACCCAATTGTCTAAGTTACACTTGAACTGGGTTAGGGAGGTACTCTGCTTCACATGGACGGGGGAGCCTGTTTCACAGAAGAGGTAGTCTCTGGGATACCTACCTGTCTCTTCTGCCGGTCCTACTTATACCACAGGCAAGGTTTAAGTCTTTAGAATGGGTAATTCTGGAGCTATATGTTTTGCGGATATGCAGGCGGTCCATCAGCGTGGCATCTTTCAATGCCCTGAATGCCAGGCATAGATCGACCCTCAACAGCTTGTAAGAGACAGTATACAGAGATAATGTTTCGAGACATTCTGCATATGTCATGCTACTTACTTCTAATTTCTTTTTATGTATTCTTTTACAGAGGAACCTCTGTGAACATTTCAATTGTTGGATGTGCCTGGTAAGAAACATACAAAAGGGAGCAGTGTAATCATGAATGTCACATAGAATAGAACAATCCCTTCCTTGGATCTAGCTATCATACCTTTGTTTATAAGCTGCACAACATAGAACAATTCCCTCACTACTGTAGACATGTGATGGTCAAAGTCTAGATTACTCTCTATCTGTATCCTTAAGCCCCTAACTACAGAGTCCACTCTTAGGGGTGTGCTGCCAATATCATAGTTACCAGGGGCAAATGACTTCCCAATGGACACTACTATGCACTGCTTAGCATTTAGTTTTAGTCCATTGCTCTGACAAGTTATTTGTCTGTGCCATCCCTTCCTGAAGACTATTAGGGTCACTGGGAGATTCTATGACTGTTCTTAACTTGCAATCATCTGCAAATTTGGTCAGCCAGAGACCTTGTGAGAAGTAGATGTAAAAAAGAAACGGTTCCAGAACTGATCCCTGAAGGACTCTGCTTGTCACTAACTTCTTTGTAGAGTTAAGACTCACCAGTTCTAAACTCCTGGGTCCTGTCTGAGAGCCAGCTGCTATCCACTGGGTGATACAAGGGTTTATACCTAACCTCTTGAGTTTGTCAACAATGCCAAAGTGGGGCAGTGTGTCAAATGCCTTTGGCCAGGTCAAGGTAAGCAGTGTGAACCCATTTTGCCCTCGCTCATCACTTTGGTGACCTTTTCAAAGAAGTCCACCAGATTGAGTAGGCACAACCTGTCCTGAAGAAACCAAATTGGATTGGTCCAGTGGCTGGAGGTTACCTTTGTCATTAGTGATCACTTTCAAGATAATTCTTTCAATGGCTTTGTACAACAGACTAGTGAGACTAAGCATGCCTTTGTGCAGACGGATGATGGCTACTGTTCTCCATTCATGAGGCATGAAGCCTGTTTGGAGACTATGGTTAAATGGTGACTCCACAGGGCCTGATAGGTTGTGTTTCATGTTGCTTAGAAGGCAGCCTGGGATATTGTCTGGAATCAATGATGCAGTGCTCCTGCCCTTAGAGACAGCACTGAGGACCTGCTCCCCAGTGATAGTAGGGAAAGTTATATTTGATAGTATTTCCTGAGGAGAGGCTGATGGGGAGAGAGAGGAGTTAAGTTTGAGCTAAGTTTATCTGCCAGTGGATTCGCTACATCTTCTGGCTCAGTAGAGGTGGCTCCATTAACAATCAGCTCTGCACATAATTGTGTTTTGCCTTTGACGCTGGAGACAAAGCTAAAGAATGCCTTGTGGTTGTCCTTGGACTGGGAGGCCAAATTTCCCTCAAATATGGTTTCAGTAGACTCTTTGTCCTATGAGCTTGGTAGTTTAGCTTGATGACAGCACTTTTGTCCTGCTGGGTGCTACACTTTGATGACAGCACTTTTATCCTGCTGGGTGCTACACCTTCCAATTTTTGCCATTACTTTCTTCATTCTGTTATACACAGTATTTATGTTGTGATTCCACCAGGTTGACTTGTTTTGAGTTTGTTTTGTACTTATTCCTAGTGGGTACAGCTGCCTCTAGGCAGCAATTAACATGCTTGTATAGGGTTTTTGTGAACAGTTCCACGTAGACAGCAGTGTTCTCAGGGTTTATGGCTTCTTGACATTTTGTCAGGTTATCACTTAACAGCAGGATGGTACCCTTAGTGTTGTTCCTGAACAGTCCAGGGGTTAGCTGGTGTTACAAGTTTTATTTTTTTACTTCAAAGGAAACCATTTTGTGGTCTAACCTTACTAGAGACAGCATTATGATAAGGGATGTGCAGTGCTCTCCCATATTAATGAGGACCAGATCCACTATGTTTGCACCCCTGGCCACATACTGAATCTGGTCCAGGGAGTTTGTGTTTTCAAAATCCGGGTATCTCTGTGCCTCCATGTTTGGTGTCATACATTAGTCCCAGTTAAGGGTGGAGTAATTAATGTCACCTCCATGAATATGGTATTGGATTGGATGATAAGTGCTTCCAGTAAGCTTAAATATGTCTTGTGGGTTTCCGGAGTCATACAGGGGTCCTATAGCCTGTACGGTAGTGATTTGGGACTTTGTCTATAGTGAATTGAACGTGGAAAAGCTCAAGTGCATCATCCTGTTTGATCAGACTTGAGGTATATTTAATTTTGATGTAAATCGAGACACCCAACCTTTAGTCCCTGTCTGTGTAGTGGCTGGTGTAAATGTGTGGAAGGCATTATACCCTTGCACTGCCATGATGCTGCCTGTGGCTTTAAACCATGTCTGTGACTGCACAGATGTCAGCGTTCTCTAGGGTGAGGAAAGTTTGTAGGGAGTGGAGTTTTTTGTTTACATTCCCAGCACTGAGCAGCAACACCTTTAGATTTTCTTGGTTTTGATTTACGTCAGAAGTATTTTCAGTTTGGCATTGCTTAAAAAAAAAAACTATGGGGAGGACAATGTTTTAGCGAATATCTGAAAGCCTAGAATTGAGAGAAGCAGACCATCCCTGGCAAAGCAGCATCATCTGTTGACCATCTCCTTCTATGCGGACAAATATTGCACCCCCTTAAAGTGACACCAGAAACTAAGTCAGTAGTCTTCTGTTCATATTGTGGCAACATCCCTGTGGAAGGCAGAATGTTACTCAGTGCTATGTTCATACCAGCCTGGCACACATTCAGAGAGCTCCATGATGGCTCTCTTCATATAATCTGAGGGGATATGTCTCAGGTCATTTACACCCACATGGACTGAGTCATAATGGTAGTGTAGGTCCAACAAACTGAGTGTATGTGTAATGTGGTGGACCCTGGTCCCCTGATAAGCAACTGGCCGGGACTTTCTCCTTACTCAGCCTGGTGTGAGGGACATCATGGTGTCATACAATGGAGACTCCAATAACCATAATGCTGGAATGTGTGGTGGCTTGCTTCATGGGCTTAAAAGTAGAGGCTCCATGAGATGTGGCTGTATGTGTTGATGTGGGTGTTGTTTTGAAAGAGTGCATTTGGAGCTGCTGAGGGCATTTGTTATGTGTACTTCATCTAGGAGGTCTTTGGGATTTAGGAATGTTACATTTAAGTGCCTCAGCATATGTGGGTTGTCTCTCCTTCATACTGTGTGTGGTGGGTGCCGTGTGTGTACTGCTAAGAACATGATTAGCATTGAGAGCTTTTATGCGAGTGCTTTGCCTCCAGTGACATTGTGAAAATATATCGCTCACATCCTTTATCAGTTTTTGAGAATTAGCTGGTTGCCAGTAAACATGAGGCAATTTCTACATTGCCTCCGGATGCCCAATCTACCAAGTTGGTAATGAAGATAGCTTGGAACTTCATATCCATGGCAACAGGCCCATTTGTATTGATTAGATGGTTGCAGTGAGAATATAAATTAAAGTCAGAAGTATCTAGTTTGCAACTCTGGGCGCTGTGCTTATTGCTGCAACCAGCTGCCTTGTGTACAACTACGTATTGGTAAAATTTCAAGGGTGCATTTACAGGAAAAATGTCAACTCAAGGTGGCTGCTTCTATACAAGGCATGGCCAAACACTTGAGGGGACACTACTAAAGCAGATCCTGACAATTTATGGATGAAGCATTTAAGGAGATATTCTGAAGTTAGGTTAGACAGAAGCTAATTAAGCAGTACTTACTGAAAAGAAAAAAAAGAATTAGCTTTGTCAAGAATGATGAATAGCCGGGATTCAGCTAATTAACTACTACCTGGCTAACACTACTGCTGGTCTCACCACAGCTTTAGGCTGCTGAGCTACAATGTCCCTTTGCTTCTTCTCTCACCAGAGGCAAAACAGTAGCACCAATCCCAATATAAGAAGCAGGCCACAGGCTATTTAGTGATCCCAGTGATGCAAGATCCTACAGGCGTGCTGTAGTCTTTTCATGGTAGATGCCCTGAACAGCAATCGGACCAGTCAGGAAGGTTCCAAACAGCCACTTGCTTCCCAATCACAGACTGTGAGGAATCAATAACCTCTGCTGCTTCTCTCACAGGAGCAAAATAGAAGCACAAATTCCAAGCTAGTACCTTTGAAGCAGTTACCAGGCCTTCTGGTGGTCATCTCCAGGAAATAAATGTCCCTGTGCTCCTTCTCTCACCAGCAGCAAAACAAAAACAGTAATCCCAAGACGACTACTGAGATGCAGAATGTGGATTCTCCAATGATTGGTGGTCCTGGACCAGATGTTGCAAATTGTAAAGGTAAGATGGCAAAATGGGTTAATAACCTAAGAGTTGCAGTGTACACCAAGCAGTTAGATTTGAAAGTGAGGTAATGAAAACTTTAGCAACCTAAGGGGACAGCTGGTAATTTTAAAAGAGCACGACAGATTGGCTGGGGTGGGCACGTAGTATTCTGACTGGATGGAATACAGTGGTCAGGTGAATACATTTTAATAGCTGAAGGGGGGAATTGCTTCAGAAAATGTAAATTCTGTGCTTACTGACAATATCCAATGAAAGAGGAAAGGGAAGGAACTTGGATGTCAAATAACAAAGAGCAGGCAACTAGAGAGACAGTTGTTTTAAAACAATGGCAGGGTGGGACAGTAGGGAAATTTTAATTTTTGCGTGACTCACAGGAGAAAGAAATATAAGAAAAACTATCCTTTCCCTCAAAGTCTATGGCAGAGTCTGAGTAAGCTTTGCATTTAGTTCCCACCTCCTCCCACAGTTCACTGGTAATTAACCTTAACTGACTTGTTCTAATTTCTGTGTTACTAACGAGAGACAGTTCTGGCCTCTTTCCTAGTTTAAACAAGAATGCAATTAAAACACAGTGTAATGAAAACACACCACAATATACAACACAGAAAGGCAATAAAGCAATATGATTTTGAAGAAAGCAATACAAGAAAAACTAATCTTTCCCTCACAACAGTCAAGGGCACAGTCAGAGAGCAAAGCTTCGAAATGTTTTTTTTTTACCCCTTAAATACAAAGTTGATTTCCTAGCTCCTCCCTCATACTGCGGTGGTGGTGCTGCGGTAGCGTTGTCGCCTCACAGTTAGACGTTGCCCATTCGATTCTCAGTTAGAGCGTCTTCTGTGTTAACGACATGCGTGAATGGGCATTCCTTCGTTGAAGGTTGTGCGTTAGGCCCGGCAAGCCAGTATGTAAAAATCTACTGCCAATCATTAGCGGACCGGAGTTCTGCTGTGGCAACCCCTAACCGGGAAAAGCTGAAAGACACAAACAATTTCCTAGCTCCTCCCTCAGTTCACTGGTAATTAACCTTAAGTCGCCTTTTCTAACTTCTGTGCGACTCACAGGAGACAGAGGTCTGGTTGCTTTCTTTTCACTCACAGCAGTCTGTGGTGAGGTATGAGTGAACTTTGTATAGACAGCATTCAGTTCTTGAGGTATACTGGTTAATTTCTCTCTCATGTTCAGGTGACCGCCTATAAATAACTTTGTGAAAGCCCCAGCAGGAATTTTGTAGTGTTCACTGAAATTCCCATGGACCAAAAGAGCTGAAGCAATTAGTCCCCTGCACAAATCAAGGACTCTCTTGACATGGTAAACTATGCATCAATCATCTAAACAATGGAAAACACAAAGAACAGTCTCAGGTGAGCTACAACCACTGCCATGCATATGGTAAACATCCAGTGACTGTGGTGAGAACAAAGGGCATGACTCTAAACTGGTAATGACCGCTGTCCATTTGAAAGAACTTGCTGGATACTTTGGCTTGCTTCATCTGTAGATAGGCATGCTTTAAGTACAAACAGCATATTCAATCTCCCTCCTGAAGGCATGGAAGGATTAGCTGCACTGTAACCATCCAGAAATTAGTTTTCCCTATACAAACAATTCTGGTGACTGAAATCTAAGATTGGCATGTTGTCTAATCTTTTGGGGACTAAAAATAATTTGGAATAAACCCCAAACCATGCGTGGTCTGATGGGACCTCCAGGGTTATACTTTTTGCAAGAAAGCTGATGACATCTTGTTTACTGCGGGATGGAATTATGGAAGAAAGAATGTTGTTGGCCTTGGATATACTGAAAAGGGTACTGCATAGCCTCTGGAAATTTCGCTGATCTACCTGTTCTGCACAAAGACTAGCAACACCTGTTTTCTGCACAATGACCAGCCATTCAGTCAGATATAGGGGTATCTGTGTACAGACTGCTTTCCAAGGAGGACAGCTGGAAAAGTTCTCAAGTGTTCTATCGCTTATTCTCAGGTAAGAGCTGTGGAACTCTTGGTTTTGTGGCCAACCTCTGCCCTTACAGTGGCATCAACTGGAAAACCCCCTTCACCTCAGAAGTCTCTGTCAGACCACTGATTGAAATATAAATGCTGGAACTTGGAAACCTGTAAGCTCTTTGCACCTTTTTGGTTTTTGATAAAAGTCCTTTGTGGAGTTGTGAGCATCATTTCCTCTTGCTTACTCCTGAGCAACTTCTCTTTCTCCTGAGGTCCAAAAAGGAGGACTCAAAAGGGGCATTAGTCAAGGATGCTTTAAAGTGTTTCTCATATCCATATAATCTGAGCCAGGCCTGTCCCCTCATGATGTGTATCCCAGAGCTACATTCTCTGCTCTGTCCACCAACCTGTGGGTCTCTATCAAGGACAGTGCCATGACACATCCAACTGTTGTCACCTGTGACTCTAAATTGTGATGTTGGTCACTGTCTGGCAAATCTTTCAATGTGCCCAGTATTTTCACTATCAATTTACAGTGAAATCAAGTCATGTGCACCAAGTAGTTCAGAGCCCTTTTAGCAAAAGTACAACACATGAAAGTGCACTTTCCCCATACAATATACAGCACAGGAATCCTTACCTGGGAGATAGATAAAGGTGCTCTCTTACTGGTGTTATCCAAACAACAGTGTCCACTCAACGAAGGCATTATTCCTGTGAGATCTATCCTTATGAGGCTTCAGGATCTTGTCCAGTCTCCTAGGAATAGGCTCAGTAGTGTCAGGCTCTTGCCATGTCTTATCCATGACCAAATTAATTATACACAGGGATGGATCCCGGACTGCGAGAGCAGCTGAAAAAGCAGCCTCAGCACTGAACGAACCAGGAAGAAAAGTGGAGAACTGAAGTGGCATGGCCCACTCCCCTCTTTCTGGGAGGTGAAAGTTGGAGGAGATTATGTGCACTCAGGAGCACATCAGACAGTGCAATTCCCATGGTGGGTTCCAGAATAACCAACACTTGTGTTGAGTAGGGAGGGGCAGGGCTGCTTGGAAGGAATATTACCTATGAAAGTATGGAAATGTTTTCTACAGACAGCCCACTATGCACCCCCTCAGCACCTTGCTGGATGTGTGCAGCTAAGGTCATGGATAAAAAAAATCAGAAAAAAATCTCAAACCAGTCCAGATCACTAGCAGAATGATAGCCCCCAGCCAGTCATCCCTCACCCAGTAACAAGAACAAATGGGCAGAATGGCTGGGAAATGGCTGATAACACAGACAGCAGGGACAAAAATTAAGGAAATATAGCAGTTCAGGAAAAAGGATTAAAAAGATTTTAAAAAGTCAGAAACTGCAAAATTAGAAAGTCTAAAGCTAAAAAAATGATTGACAGAGTCACCTAAAAATGTCATTTCACTGACCTCCTAAAGAAGTTTCATAGTTAGAGGTTCAAAACTGGGAACGTAGTGGATTCCACAGGAAAGATATGCTTGGTAAACAAATGATCACCTGCTAGACCTTTCAGGTACACCCTAACTGAAAAGTTTATACAGAAATCTATCCTAGGATCATTAAGTAAGGATGGCATGCCACTCTGCAGGGGCTTGTAGACAGCATCACTTGTGTTGAGGTCAGTGGGTGCAGGCACTGAGTGCATCCATGTTGAAAAGATGGGCCTAAGTGTGAAGAACCCAAGGTCGCTTCTCCTCCTCCTCCTCCATCATTAAGGAGGCAAAGACTAGTCCACAGAGTACTTCAGCTTGAAAGTCTCTCCAAAGGGAGGATGACAAAAGGTGCTACAAACACAGACTTGTGTCACTGCCCTTTCCTGTCTGATATTAGGGTCTCTGGGTCCTCCAAGTACTGTTCAACAGACAAAGAAAATACATCACAGTCTAAAAATAAAACTGAGCCTCCCCTCCAGCCAACTAATCTGGGAATGAGTTTGTGATACATAAGCAACAAAGTATGGACAGGAATGAATAACAGCATGCCTACACCCAATAGAGAACTAATCAGAGCTGTCTGTGGGGCTGAAGCAACCTGCAAAATACCTTGTACTAAGCATTCAACAAGGTTCTGTAAGGATGCTCTACTGCATAGATGCAGAAGGGTCCCACCACAAAGTGTACAGGTGGTGCACATCCAAGGTCTGGGCCTGTCATATGAGCCCATGATGCACTTGTGGGCAGAGGTCACCTTGGTGGGCATTAACTGTACATCGAGTTCAGCAAGACACTGATGAAGAGGAGGTACTTTGCCTAGGGAAACAGTAGGCTATCCTGCAAGAACAGGGTCTACAAAGCTGGCCCACTCTCTACCACCTCATGTTTATTGTTGGGGAACAGATGGGCCAGCAGGGCTTGCAAGACAGAAACAAATGGACTATATAGGGCTCTCACCTAGTCTGAGAATGCCTGTACCCCATCCCGCAGAATAAATAAATGGTTGCTAGTAATGGAGCCATTGGGCAAAGTCATGCATGGGGGAGGGGAATCTTAAAAAATCGTCTAGTAAAATTGACTGGTAGCGCTGCCCTTATTCCACCCCACCGCTACACACACACATCATACATACATACATACATACACACACACACACACACACACACACACACACACACACTGCAGTCAAAGTCACATTTGGCGATAGCCAAGTTTTAAAGCCAGGGCCCTGCATCTCTACTGATTCAACAGTAGTGTTAAAGCACGGTCATCAAATGCCCATCTGGCTATAGCAAAGAGATGGATGAAATAGTCAGGTATACCTGACAAAAACTGCTCTACCAAAAAATCAACAAGGAGGATGTACATCAACATTAAAAATAAACTGGTAGTTAAAATACTAAATACATTTCCTTGCTTACTCTGCATTTAGACTTCTACGTTTGGTATAAGGCATCTTAGCTTATATATTACATGGTTCTGTCAATTTACAAATGTTTACAGCTCACTCCATTTCAGCTGATTACAAGTCTGCAGTCCACAACAGGAAGTATGGCAGAAAAATAATTAGTATTAAAGTCACAGCTCCAGTTGCATTACCATTATGATAACGTTTGTATGATTTGCAAATAAGGTATCCAGTTTTTTACAGAGCAGCAAGTCATTTATCCTATTTTAGGATGCAGCTGTTTATCAGCCACTGAAAGACTAAATGATGAATTTCCTTTAAAATAAAAAGGAAAACAGTATCTCCTTATCATTAGGAAACAATATCATGGGACTGAAGGGGGTAGCAACTGCTTACAGTAACAGTATTCTATCAAGCTATTACTTATGAAATGAGTCATTTTACACATTCCTTCATTAAGGGGGAAGAGATGAGATTATTCACTCTGACATAATGCATCACAAAGATGGAACTGTTTACATGTGAAGTGATATTCAAGTAGACTTTTTTCCCCCTCAGGATGCATATTCAGTAAGATTTTGCTGAAAGAATTCACGTTAACCAACTTCTAGCATCTGACTCAGGTTCCATTTTCCCTGAATGCACTGTCCTGCCAAGTGAGCCCCCCATGCACAGTCTGATGCATCTGTTGTTAGGGTTTGGGTGGCAGGGGGTAGAGTGAAAGGGAGCCCTTTGTTGTGGCAGCAGGCCTCTTCCCACTTTATACAAGGAATGATAGGAATCACTGATTCCAGGTCCTGAGAATGCTGACTCCATAGGCTTTTTAGTTACCATTGTAATTTCCTCATATGCAGTCTTGCATATGGAATTAGTAGAATGCAAGAGGCCATGAACCCCGGGGGTTGCAGGATTTTCCTTGCAGATAGCTGGGTCTTTGTGGCCAGTAGCTTGAAGTAGGCTGTCAAATAAACTTGTTTCTCTGGTGTGAGGTAAGCCATCTGGGAAGCTGTGTTCAAGCTTGCTCCCAGGAATACAATTTGTTGGCAGGGTACTAGATGAGATTTCTTTTCATTTATGGTGTACCCCAGAGAGGTTAGAAGTTTCTTTACAAATGCCGGATGATTTAGTAGCATGTCCTGGCTTTCTGCCTGAATTAGACAATCGTCCAGGTATGGATATAATTGAATATTTCTTTGCTTACAAAATGCAATGACTGGTGCTACGCACTTTGTGAATTACCCTGGGCGCAGCAGATAAGCCAAAGGGAAGTGCAGAGAACTGATAGTGCATGCAGCCTGCTCTGAAGAGTAGGTATTTCCTGCAAGATTCCCTTATTGGAATGTGCAGGTAAGCTTTCTTTAAGTCTAAGGTTGCCAACCAGTCATCTTTGCCTAGCATAGGAAGCAGCTGAAGTGTTAGCATTTTGAATTTTGGGACTACCAAAAAGGTGTTTAGAATAGAGATGTCCAGGATAGGACGCCAGCAGCTGTCTTTACTGGGTACCAGGAATAGTCTTGAGTAAAAACCTTGTCCCCTTTCTTCTGCTAGGACAGGTTGAATAGCCCTGATACTTAGGAGAGAGAGAGAACCGACTGTTGAGCCTCTGCCCACTGATTTGGGGGTAAGGTCTGGCCAACCATTTGGGGTTGGTAAGGTGTGGAAGTGGAATCTGTATCCTTGGGAAACTATATTTAAAACCCATTTGTCCTGGGTAATAAGCTCCCAGTTTTTTTACATGCAGTGCAATCTTTCCCCCCAAAGTAGCATGCAGCTGAGCAGGGCTGAGAAGGTTTAAGGTTAAATCATTGTGACAGTTTTCCATAGGGGGGAGTCTTACTACTTCCAGCTTTGGAAGTGAAAGCCCTCCACTGCTTAGGCCTGTGAGTACCTTGAGACTGTTGCCTAGGTGGTCTGCTGCTCCTGGGTTTGGACTGAGAAGGCCTGGAAGAGGCAGGAAAGGACCAATTCTTAGAAGGCCAATGCCTACTGAATCTGGGAGGCTGTACTAGCAGGAAATCCTTAACAGTTTGCATAGATTTAGCTTTTTCCTCCATCTTTTTAAGGACTTCTGCTTTGTTGCCAAACAGGCAATCTTGGTTTAAGGGAGCATCCAGTAATTTAGCTTTAACATGATCTGGCAAATTTTGCTCCTTAAGCCAAGCATGCATTCTAAGAACAGACCCAGTGACAGCAGCCTTGCAAGATGCTTCTAAACAGTCAAAACCACATTGCAAATTATGTTTACCAACTTGTACAGCAGAATGCATTAAATCTTGTAATTCTTTATTTTCACCACAGTCAGGAATCAACATCATTTTCTGTTTAAGTAGTCCCATATGCTGCTGATACTTTAACATATGAAACTGGCAGTTTAAGGCCCTAATGGCCAAAGTAGCAGAAGTGCATACTTTCTTACCCCATCTGTCCAAGGCCCTGGAATCTCTATCACAGGGGGTAGGGATTTTGGCAGTAGTAGCCTTAATGCCTTTAGGTCCCTGGGAAATGGTCTCTGGGTCTCCAGTAGGATTCTTGGAAAGAAACTTGTGAGAGTCAGGTACTCTGCAATACCTGTCAGGTAAAGTGTCTGGGGTCAGGCTACATTCCAAGAAGGCATCATCTACAATGTCCAGGACAGGAGGGACAGCCAAAGGCCTGTGTTGAGGTAGGAGTAAGAATTCCCTAAACCTCTTTTTGGAGTCAGAGTAACCCTGGCTTTCCCAGCAGAAATGCTCCATAAGAGTGTGCAAGGTTTCACCAAAGGAAAAATCTTCTGGAGGTGAAGCAGATGGAATTGAGTCCTCAGCTTCAGAATCCTCATAGATAAGGGCAAATCCTGGTAGTCAGAAGAAACAAAAATTTCAGAATCCTGATCAGAAGAATCAGAAGGAAAATCAATTCTAGGTCTCTGAGAGAGAAGGCTGGCTTCTCCCAATTAAAGTAATAAGGTCTTCAGCCATTTTTATCATTTTTTTAGGCATATGGGCCTGACCATGTGGTTTGGACGTCTGTTTTCTAGGCATGGGTCCAGTTTTAGGTCTTGAAGAAGAAGATGGCGTCAGTTTGAAATGCAAGTCTGTAGGCCTGAATACACCCTCAGAAGCCGGTGCCTGCACAGCGGCTCTGGACCCATCTAAGGTAGAGACATCCGCAGGTTCCACAGTCGAAGAAGCATCTCACGGCATACCGGACTCCGAATGGGTCTCAGTAGAGGCCTGCGAATCTGAAGTAGTGGGCATCAGGGGCTGCAAAAGCACCTCACTGAGTACCGGCAAACTGGCGACTAGCTTAACGGAAGTGTCATCGGCAGCTTTGGACCTATGTGGTCTGTCTCTGTTTTTATCTTTAAATTTTTTTGTAATGTCGGTAGTCGGATGGCTTACCAAAGCCATTTCTGGATAATTAAACAGAGTATCAAAATAGTTTGCTGCAAAAATGGACCGATGGCGAATAGTTCGAGGATTGAATAAGGCACAAAACCGACAGCGAGGGATGTCATGGTCTGGGCCTAAGCAAGGAATGCAGTACGAATGAAAATCTTTATGAGGTATTTGCTTTCCACAGGTAAGACAATTGTTAACTTTTACTGACATCGGATTAGAGCAAGAAAAAGGATCCCCAACAGGGTACTTAGCTTGTTTTTTTTTTGAAGACTTTGGTTCTGAAACTCTAAAACGAAAATTTCAGGAGTCAGCCGACCGACACTTGCGAACTGCTTCGGCTTTGGGCACCACATGGCAAGAAAGACTGATGTAATGGCATCGGCTGCATGCTTTACACCCCTGACTACCTGACGTCATGGAAGATGAGACAGCATCCGACACAGGACCCAAGATTTTGATATTCAGGCCGGCTGAGGGCTACCTGCAGGCAGATAACCCAAATGTAATGACTGCAACAGTGAAACACGAAGAAAGAAGAGGTGGTTTACATTCCTTGTGTTTTTCTTTCCCATCCAGAGGTTTTTTTTTTTTCTTAATCAGCTATGCTCATATGCAGAACAGATCCATGGAATATTCCATGGAATCCTGAGAGTTAAAAGGATTCATGCCTAGCCAGAATGGCTAGATCCATCTTTTGTTCGGAATCCCTTCTGGCACTAACTGGGAACTGTGATTACAATAACTCACCATCTATTTCATCATAAAAAAAATATATCTGAAAAGCAACTATTCAGTAACCTAATAAAATAGTACTTTATAATGAAATGACAAAATATTCCTTGGGGATGACAGAAGAATAGCCTTACTACTACACTGGCAGTTACTGAAAAATCTGCATACCTGTTCAGCATGAAGACTGGCAATTTGATCTGACTGCTCGTCTAGCATCTGTACAATTCTCCCAAATTTTTTTTGAGTTTGTCCTCCACATTTGTGAGTAGGTTTCCCCCCAAGCCGTGCTACATGTCAATATTTGATGTTTTGAGCTACTGCTACATGAGTATTTGAGACTAGCTGCTCCTGTCTGCTTGTGGAACTGCATCACTGCTGTATCAGCCAAATAAGCACTGGTCATTAGCACTGAGTGCTGCTGAAGCTTGGGTAGCTACTTTTATTAAAGCAATCTACTGTTGTCTCCATCTTTCAAATCCCCAAAAATAGCCTCTACATGTACTGTTCCTAAGGTCTGTGTCTCTCTTTCTCCAGTTAAGTCAGACCATAAATGAGCAATATTTGCCTTCAAAATCTGCAAAGCGCCTGAAACAAACATCTCTTATTTAAGGAATTCAAAAAGACAAACATCATACAACTGTACGACAAAAATCTCAAAATTCATCCATTACAGCACCTGTTTAAATGCCGACATAGAAGTTAGCTTCACTAAAGGATTTCTACACCCACTTAGATGCATAGAATTAACAGTCCAAACTATAGCAAAACAGAAAGGGAAATCAAAAAAACAAACCTAGCCATTCAACAACATAAATAAACTTTCCAAGAAAACAAAACTCTAAATTATACAATACATCCTTAAGTCATTGTAACAATAACATTACCATGGAACTCAACACACTATTAGAACTAGTGAAGCAACCCAGAAACCTAGGCTATCCTCTGAAGCAAACAAATCCTTCTTTAGCTACATTAGAAAAATATAAAAAAAAAACAAAAAAAAACAAACAATGCTCATAATGAACCCTAAACAAGGCCATCTACTCAGACTAAAAAAAATCACAAAAATACCAGCAAACAAGTTTGGTAAAAATGTCACGCTTCCTCCCTCCTAAACAATTATGCAAACTCAACATATCCCATAATCCCTTACATCTCCCTATTATCACAAGGAACATGTTTTGAATGTGCAACCAAAGACCAAAAATACTTCCTCCATGGGACCTGACATTATACCTGACAGTTAATAAATAGCCACAAACTTGCCCTTGCTGAAATGTTTAACCTAGGCTTGGCCACAGGATTTTTCCCAAATTATGATTCACCACAATGGTGATGATCCTTCTACAAGGGTGGTCCTACTATGGATCTTGGTAATTACAGATCCATCAGCCTTACAAGCCTGATCTGCAAAGCTATAAACCATACCATAACTGATTTCTTCAATTACAACATCAAAAATCTGAGCAGGCTACACCCTTGACAGTTCGGCTTCATCAAAGGAAGATTCTGCCTTTTGAATCTAGCGAATTTCTTTTGAGAAGATCACAAAGGCTGCTGACAGTAGTCATGCTGTTAACACAACTTATCCTGGGACCTTGCTGTTGACACTATACCTTATGTGGGTATTGCAAATAAGCTAAAAGCTTTAAATATAGATCCTTATGTGGTAACTGGTTAAAAGACAAAACACAGTGTGTGGGAGGTGCCTCATCTGAAAATGTAGGTAACCAACACAGTCCCAAAGTTCTCTGTATTGGGACTCATCCTTTTTGGTGCTGACATCTCTGATCTCTAAACTAAAAACCAGGCCCACTGCTTAACTTAAGTTGCAGGTGACTGCAAACTGGGTGTTACTGACAAACCCCTCCCTCATATTTGTACCCTTCAGAAAGAACTCACTTTATCTAATACATAGTGTACTAAAACTAGGCTCAAATTAAATGGGAGATAGAGTAGTATCACTTAATTTAGCTAACACCTAGCGTCAACATATAGTGAAGGCAGTACTCCACTATAAAACAAAAATTTAGTCAGACTCACTTCAACATCATGTGGCAGCTGTAGGCAAAAATCACATTTAGTACAGCTAATAGCCCAGGGTATATAATCCAGATCAAAAGATGACATGCCAGTCAATCCTCATTGACATGTCATTTGTCATGTCATCTGACTTATTCTTCAGTGTTATCTCATGTACATTATGTATATAATGTAAATAGTTTGCTCTCCCTTTTCTCCCCTCCCTATCATTTGTACTTGTTCTGCCATAACAAGACTCATATTCTATGTAACCATTGAAAAATTTATGTCACTATATGACTCGTATGCTAATTAACCAATGTACCACTTCATGTCTCTGATTTACAATGTACCTGCATCCTTAATGTTAACTTTATTTTATTTATCTTAATGTATCTGCATCTTGAATTGTAACTTTAATCTGTAAAATTTAATGTTTACTATGTAATGTGGTGCTTTTCTCCCCGGGTCTCCACTGAAAACAGGCTCCCGAGCTCAGTGGAGCCCCCGATCATCAAACTGAAATAAATAAATCATGGAGTACATCTTAGAACAATCACTCGGTTATCTATTTAAAAGAGAGTAAGTCACACTGCTAAACATGCGGGGGAAGGTTATTCCAGAGGTGTGGGAGGTGCTGGGTTATAAACCTATCCCTCCACTGTGCATTACCTACCTATTGAAGATTTAGGTCCCTGGTTCTAGTGCTGGTACAGACTTAAGTGCCACTTAATTGGATTAACTGTTGGTATTAAACACTAGTTTCTCTCTTATGTTGTGAGTGCATGTCAGGCTAGTTCAGTACTTAGGGCAGTTTCTGGCCACTCAGCTACAGAGCTAAGTATGCAACAGTTTTCTTTCCCACCCTCCCTGCTGTGGTTGTGTTCTTCTGTTGTTGTCCACCCTTTATAACAAAATTCTCTTCCTCTTCTCTTGTATTTGCTGTTGTCAATAAGAACATAAACATTCTGTAAAGTCTCTCTTCTTAAGATAGTAATCCCAATCCCTCAGAGCCACACGCTTCAGGGATCTAAACCTTGTCATCACCATGAACAAAACATGCTGGAGGTATAGGTTCCTGACCCAGAGACTCCCCAGACTGGAACAGACTGCCTATACATGTCAAGCAGAGCACCTCTTTGGAACCCTTAGAAAGGAACCTTGACAATTGGATGGGAGATAGGAAATTCACCCCAGGGATCAAGTCAGTCGCCCTGCTAGACAGGGTTCCAGGGAAGTAAATATTGTGGGAAGAAATAGCCAGGGAATTGTTATGACTAGGCTTATATAGGCCCTAGGGCTGATAGCCTAGTGCCAACCTATGAACCTATTCACCAGTCCAAATTACCTTGATATAATTACTTTATATTCAATGTACTGATATTGGCTTGCACTGTTTTACCATAAACAAATTAGTGAGTTTTTGTTATAATTAGTTTACTGACTACTGTTGGCAGAAGAATGTTTCCAAGGTACCCGTGGGCATTACTTACTACAGAAGTTAATTTCAAGTATTTTGCTGCTGTCTGGTGTGCTCAGTGGAGCTTTTTGTTGATTATTTTGCTTGTTATATATTAATAAGGCAATTTGCTGTGATGCTGCCCATCACCAAGCAGACTATACTGTAGAGATGCAGGAATTCAGAGCCTTGCTTTTCTACACAACTTACTCTCCCAAGTCGTACTGTACATTAAATATTCAGTATCTGCACAAAGAGGCTCTGGTCTGTGCTTGATTACACATTGGTCTTTGCATGCTGACAAACTGTGTTTTACACAAGTAACATCTCTAGTAAATCAACTCCAAACCTACACATTAGAAAGCACCTGGAACAATGGATTTGCACTTTCCAAAACATTCTATAGCCAGCCTGGTTGAAATGGGCATCATGAGACAATATACCAAAGTTCATATTTGCTTACACCCACCTAGTGTTTAAACCAGTAGACACAGTGTGCGAGGGATGTAGTTAAGCAATGTTACTGAAGGCAAAGCTCTCCCACAATGCTACATAAAATAAGCCCATCTGTCAGTACCACACAACCCATCAAAAGCACATAGACCTCAGACCAAACGCACAGACATAATATGCTGAGGCTCTTAAAAGTAACCTACCTAAACCATAAAGGCCTCCTAAATGTAACTTACCAAGTACCCTCGATGACTTTGCAAACACACATCACAGCCAGCACCCCACCATGAAACATACATCCAAGAGTCAGAATGCCTCAGTTCAAAAGTCCATAAAGCAAACCTCCATACAATCCAATCTCAGTCATAGCCAACTTTATAGTCAGACATGTTGATGCACCACTCACCAGGCTCTGCAAAGAAAGAGGGTCACATTCAGTTGCTCATCAAGCACCAAAATTTGCCTCATCACACAGGCACTCAGGTTCTTGCACCACAAGTACACATATGACACAATCATAGTACATGTGGGTGTAAATAACATGAGATGTACCTTACTAGACCAATGGAGAGAGACACGAAAGAGCTCTCAGAATTTGTCTGAGCCTGTTATGAACCTAGCCTTGAGAAGCATTCTAATATCACCAAGAATTATGCCGCAATACAAACATTCATTTATTTCAACATATGGCTTAGTTTCTGGTATCATTCAAATGAGGTAGAGTATATATCAGCCTGGAAAGAAATGTTTGACAGTCTCAACTGCTAATGGCCCTTAAATCTCTAACCATGTTTTTTATATATTAAATTAATCCTTATCGAGCCCACCATGCCTTTTTAAACAATGTCAGTTTTCTAAAGTTTCCAGAACCATATAACAATAAGGTTTGACTGCTCAATGCTAGGAGCCTTTAAAACCTCCACTCCCTACAAGCACTCCTTATCATGGAAAGCAAAGATACAGGCATTAGCATCGTCACAAAGACCTGATTCAAAACCACTGAAAGCACTCTAGAAATTATATTTCAAAGGAACATGTGCATTTACTTGAGAACTTTGATACATATCCAGTAGCTTTTAGATAATGTACCAATAATTACTACGATAAAAATGTGGGGTAAGAAAGATGAGACACGGACACTTCCTCACCAACCAGTTAAAAAGAGGAATTTAAAGAATGGGTAGTGCAATTATCCAGTAGTTAAGTACTTCAGAAGTTATAGCTAGTGTGTGGGATAAAATGAAGGGGAGCATGTCTTGTGATCGAACGTAATTTCATCAAACGTAAAAACAGTAAGTGCTGTTCACCAAAATTAAGTTCAATGACAGTGGAGTTTGCTTCCTTCTCCACTGTTGTGACCTCAAAGTTGGTATACAAGTCTGGGGTGTCCTCCCAATTGAGGGGTGCAGGGGCACTTTTCCCCCTGCAAAAATAATGAGTTATTCGAAGGTGGTTTTGATGAATGTTTTTTGTGGTTTTTATTCCATTTGTCAAAACTACCTTCAGTGAGTCAACATGAAACCATAATGAAAGGGGAGTTTAACAATAGGGTAGAAATGCAAGAAAGAGATCTGGTTAAGAAGTAATAAGAATTATTTAGAGGGGCCAACAAAGGTTAAAGCATTACAAAATAAAGGGAATCTCACAGAACAAGTAGGGATGTAATTGCAATATGCTAAGAGAAAATAAGAGAGTACCTAAATAATATGCATGACTACAAAAAGATATGGTCTTCGATCTACCTCGCAACGATGATGCATTGGGCCACAAGTTGACTCCACTGTGTCCTATCAGCTGCTGCTTCTTTAGCTTCATCCTCAGTGATATTCAGGCAATGGAGGTCTCTTGTTATAACTCCTTTCCAGTTTTGTCACGGTCTGCCTGGTCTTTCCTTGTATCCAGCTAGTTCCCAGTTGAGGGACTGTACAGGAATCCTGCTGGTGTCTATGCAGTTAACATGATCAAACCAATGTAGTCTTCTTTCCATAATGATATTTTCAAGTTTCCATTGTTGCGTTCTCTAAACATTAATTTTTTAGTTTGTCCTTCCAGAATATTTACAAAATCTATCTTAACCATTTATGATGAGCAGTCTCAAGTTTTCTCATGGCTGATGCTGTGATTGGCCACAGCTCACTGCCATGTAACAGTGCAGACAGCACCACTGCTTGCTATGGCTTCACCTTTGTGGACAGTGCAAATTTTTCTGATCTCCAGATTTTGGATAGTCTGTTGAATGCTGCACTTTCTTTTCCAAGTCTAACCAGAACTTCCTTCTTGCAGTTATCTGTATGAGAGATGAAACTACCCAGGTAGCAGAAGTTCTCTGTTGTATATAAAATTGATCCTGCAGCTGTGATGTCTTTGTTGTCATTCCATGCTTCACTTACCAACACTTTGCATTTGTCAGGATTCATTTTGAGGTCTACTTTCCCACCCTGTTTCTCCACTGATGTGTTCACTGTCTGCATTCCACTCCATGACAGCTAGGTCATCAGCAAAGTCCAAGTCACATAGCTTGCTGTCATCGACCCATTCCAGTTTCAGTGTAATGCTTTCCGCATGACCCAATCAATAAAGTACAGTTGTGTACACTTACCATAATTGTAGATGCTCGAGTGTATTCACTGTTGCAGTCATTGCAATTGGGTTATCCTGCTGGCAGGCTACCCTCAGTTGGCCTGAATTTCAAAGTCTAGGTCCAGTGTCAGTTGCTGTCGCCTCTTCCCTGACGTCAGTGCGCCAGGGGTATAAAAGATGCAGCTGACGCCATTTTCTTCAGTTTTTCTTGCCCCAGATGTCAGGTGCCCCCAAAAGGATAGGCTAAAAATATGTCAATAAAACATGCATGCACCAAAGTATATATTTTGCCTTCATCTATAAGCAAATACACCACATAGGTTGTACAGAATAGAGAAGTACAGATAAGTTCCAGCAAAGAAATGGGGGGTGGTGGGTGGGTAACCTGGACTGCAACAGTGAATACACTCGAACATCTACATTTATGGTAAGTGTAAACAACTGTTCTATGTTCTTCGTGTTTCACTGTTGCAGTCAATACAACTGGGTTGAATCCCAAAGCTAAGGTTGGGGGGCTGAAGCTAAATAGCATTAGTGGCAGCTATAAAGCCCTCCAGAACTGCAGTGGCAAAGCCTGCCCTGGATTTAGAGTAGAGTGGTAGGTGATAGTGCTTTGTGAAGATGTGCACTGAACTCCAAGTAGCAGCCTCTAAAATGTACTTGGTCGGTACTCCCCTGAGGAAGGCTGCTGAAGTGGATGCTGCTCTGGCTGAATGTGGCCTAATGCCCTTAGGTACTGGCTTGCCATGTTGTGAATAGCAGAAACGAATGCAGTGGCCTATCCACTTTGAAACAGTCTGCTTTGAGATAGCCTTTCCTTGTGATCCTGCAGCATATGCCACTAGTAATTGCTCTGTCTTTCTGAAAGCTTTGGTTCTATTCAAATAGAAGCGTAGCTGTCTGTGTATGTCCAAAGAATGCAGAATTATCTCACCCTTATTCTGTGGGTTTGGATAAGATAGGCAGATGAATAGTTTGGTTAAGGGCCACACTGGACACTACCTTAGGCTTAAATGTCGGGTTTGTCCTCAGAGAAACCCTGTCTGGATAAAAAAATGATAAAAGGTTCCACAGCCATGAGTGCCTGTAGCTCTGAGACTAGTCCTGCAGAAGTTATTGCTAGGAGCAGAGCTGTTTTCCAAGATACAAACTTTATATCAGTTGTAGCGGCTGGCTCAAAAGGAGGCAAGGTGAGTTTTTCCAAGACATCCCATGCAGGTATTGGTGATCTCCTTGGAGGCCTTAAATTTTTGGCCGCTCTGAGGTACTGCCTTAACAAAGGATGAGAAAAGATTGGTGGCTCTGTATTGTAATGAACCGAAATGGCAGAGGCATGAATTTTTATAGATGAAAAGGATAGGCCTTTCTCCAGCATCTCAGTCAAGTATTGCAAAATATGAGGAATATTTGGTACAGCTGTGTCAATTCCTAGTGCCTAGTTCCAAGCACAGAATCTCTTCCATTTTCCAGCATAGGATTTTCTAGTACTAGGCCTCCTGGCCTCCAAAATGACATCCATCACCGCTTTAGTGAGAGGTGTGTTTTGTATGACTACATTATCCGCCATGCTGCCAGATTTAAGGTCTTGAGTTGGCTGTGCAGAATCTGATTGTTCTGCTGGGACAATAGATGAGGTACTTGAGGTAAGGTCCAGGCTGGGCATTGAGACAAGTTCCTTAGGATTGGATACCAGTACTGGCGTGGCCAGTCTGGGGAAATCAGTATAATTTTTGGCTTCTCCTGTCTGACCTTTAAGAGTACCT
Source organism: Protopterus annectens (assembly GCF_019279795.1). Classification (NCBI taxonomy): domain Eukaryota; kingdom Metazoa; phylum Chordata; order Ceratodontiformes; family Protopteridae; genus Protopterus; species Protopterus annectens. The sequence continues at coordinate 327,938,111 of NC_056732.1, forward strand.
TGGGGAGGAGAGGCAGAGGAGGAAAGGCATATACTGCTAGGTTTTTCCAGCTGAAAAATAGGGCATCCACTTTCCATGCTTGTCTGTGATAAGCCCTTGTGCAGAATCTCTTTAGTTGGCAGTTGTGAGGTGAGTCAAATAGATCCATGTCCGGGCATCCCTATTTTCTTGTTACCATGCTGAAGACTTGTGGATCCAATTTCCACTCATGGGGATCCAAGAGGTTTCTGCTTAGTTCGTCTGCCAGAGTATTTATCTTTCCTGGCAGGAATTGTGCCTGCAGATGTACTTGGTAAGTCAATGCTGTGTCCCACAAAGTCATGGCTAGCCTGCAAAGGGGGTAAGAATGAGTGCCTCCCTGCTTGTTTATATACCACATGACCGTGGTATTGTCTGTTTTTATCAGTAGTTGTCCCGGATGAAGTAGGTCCTTGAAGGTTGTCAGGGCATTTTTAACAGCTAGCATCTCTTTTTGATTGATATGTAGATGCATTTGGTTTGCGGACCATGTGCCTTGAATACATTTTCCTGCCATGTGGGCTCCCCAGGCATAATCCGATGCATCCGTTGTTAAAGTCTGTGTGGCTGGGGGTAGAGTGAATGGCTGTCCCTTGTCCTGGTGACAGGCCTTCACCCACCATCGAAACTCCTGTTGCAGGCAGGGAATGAGAGTAACTATTGTTTCCAGGCTGTGGCAATGTTGAGTACAAACACTTTTTAGGTACCACTGAAGTTTCCTCATATGCAGTCTTGCATATGGTATTAGTAGAATGCAGGATGCCATGAAGCCCAAAGCCTGCAGAATTTTTCTTGCAGATAACTGGGCCTTTGTTGCCAACAGTTTGAAATAGGTAGTCAGTTGTCTGTGTCTGGCGTGAGATAAGCCATCTGGTTAGTTGTAGTTAAGCTTGCACCCAGGAATATTATCTCTTGAGAGGGTACTAGTTTTGATTTCTGTTCATTGACTGTGTACCCTAGGCATGGTAGTAACCCAACGCCAGAAGCTGTAGTAGAATGTCCTTGTTCTCTGCTTGAATGAGGCAGTCGTCCAAGTACGAATATATTTGTATTCCTCTTTGTCTGCAGTATGCAATTACTGGTGCCAGGCACTTTGTGAAGACCCTGGGCGCAGTAGATAAGCCAAAGGGCAGTGCAGGGAATTGTTAGTTAGTGCATTGAGCCAGCTTTGAATCTCAGGTATCTTCTGCTTGTGTGCCTGATTGGGACATGCAGGTATGCCTCTTTTAGATCTAAAGTCGCAAGCCAAGCCTTCTTGCCCAACATGGGCAGAAGCTGCTGTAGAGTCAACATTTTGAATTTTGGAATATCCAGATATGTGCTTAGAATAGAGAGGTCCAGTATTGGTTTCCAGGCTTTGTTCTTTCTGGGTACCAAGAACAGTCTTGAATAGAATCCTTGTCCATACTCTTGCTCTGGCACTTGTTGAATGGCCCTCATGTCCATGAGGGATGAAACTTGCTTTTGTGCCTCTGCCCACTGATTGCGTGGCAGGTCTGGCATACCGTTTAGCCTTGGCAGGGTGTGAAAGTGGAACCCGTAGGCTTGTGAAACTATATTTAGAACCCATCTGTCCTGGGTGATCATGGGCCAATTTTGTGAAAAAAGTGCTAATATTCCCCCCCAAAGGGGCTGCCATAAGAGAAGTACTTGGTGCTGGAAGGGGAAAGTCATTGAGACTGTTTCCAGTATGGCTGTGATTTTTCCTCTCCACTCTTGGAAGTAGAAGCACCCCACTGTTTAGGCCTGTATTAGCCTCGGGGCTGTGATCTGCCTCTGGGGCGTCTGTATCTGCCTCTTTGTGGTCTATCTGAAACTGGAAATTCTTTGTAGGCCAGTTCCTGCTAAATCTGGGAGACTGTACCTGCAAGAATCCTTGACTGTTTGCATAGATCTAGCTTTGTCCTCCATTTTCTTCAACACCTCTTCTGCTTTAACACCAAACAAAGTATAATGCTGTAAAGGAGCATCTAATAGTTTTGCTTTAACATGATCAGGCAGATTTTGTTCTTTTAACCAAGCATGCCTCCTAATGACAGAACCTGTAACAGCGGCCCTGCAGGAGGCCTCTAGAGAATCAAAACCACATTGCAAAGTATGCTTTCCAACATGTTCAGCTGCATGCAATAAATCCTGCATTTCTTTGTTGTCTGCACATGCTGTATTTGCTGGCATTTTCTGTTTAAGCAAAGACATAAGATATTGCTGATATGTAAGCATATGAAAATGGCAATTTAAGGCTCTTACAGCCAAGGTAGCAGAGGTATAAATCTTTTTGCCATCTGTCTAGAGCCCTAGAATCCCTATCAGAGGGGATAGGGTTTTTTGCAGAAGAAGCCTTGACCCCTTTGGCACCCTGAGAGATGGTTTCTGGGTCAGCAACAGGGTTTTTATAAAGAAATGTATGTGAATCAGGGACCCTATAGTATCTGTCTGGCATAACAGGGGCTGGTGGTAGAGAGTCTGGAGAAAGACTGGACTCTGAAAATACATCATCCACAATGTCTAAAACAGGTGGGATAGCAAGGGGCCTGTGCTGAGGCAACGAAAGGAAGTCTCTGAGTCTTTTCTTGGATTCTGAGTAATCCTGGCTCTCCCAGTGGAAGTGCTCCCTCATAGTATGCAGTGTCTCCCCAAAAGAATCCTCAGGAGAAGAGGCTGAAGGGATAGATTCTTCAGCATCAGAATCCTCATAGGGAGAAATAGAGTAATCCTGTTCAGAGGAGGAATCAGAGGAAATGGAAACCTGGTCTGAAGATTCATAATCTAACTCTTGCCTAGGCCTCTTATCAGGAGGGGGATGGGAACCCCTGAACATATGTAATTAGGTCTACGGCCATTTTAAGCATCTGTTTTTTAGGCATGGAGGCCTGTCCAGGTGAATGCTGTACTTATTTCTTTGTCTTTAGAGCTGCTTTAGTCTTTGAAGCTGAAGTAGGTTTCACATATAACTGTGTAGGCCTGAAAACACCCTCAGAAGCTGATGCCTGCTCAGTGGCTCCGGACCCATCTGAGGGAATAGTTTCCGAGTGTCCAATACCTTGAGTTTCCAGAGGCCTAGTCGGCTCCACATGGGAGTCGGAAACAGCCTGTGGCTCTGAGGTAGTGGGCGTCAGGGGCTGCGAATGCGCCTCACTGAGAACCGGCAACAGGCCTAGCAGAAGCCTCGTCGTCGGTTTTGGAACTCTGTTGCCTGTCCTTTTCTTTACGTTTTTTATAAACTCCGGTAGTCGGCTGATCCGACGGCATTATATAATTAAATCTTCTGCCAAAGTAATGGAATGCAAAATTGTACCGACGCTTAATAGTGCGTTGGTTAAATCTAGCACAAAACAGACAACAAGCAACGTTATGGTCAGGGCCTAGGCAAGGAATACAGTAAGAATGAAAATCCTTATGCGGTATTTGCTTCCCACAAGAAATACAATTATTAACTTTTTCTGACATCGGTCTGGAGCAAGAAAAAAGTTTCCCCAATGGGGTACTTCGCTTTAATGAAGACTTCGGATCTGAAATTCGAATTTGAAAAACTCAGGAGTCGGCCGACCGGCACTTGCGAACTGCTTTTGCTTCGGGCATGGCGCGGCAAGAAGGACTGAAGAAAATGGCGTCGGCTGCATCTTTTACACCCCTGGCGCACTGACATCAGGGAAGAGGCAACAGCAACAGACGCTGGACCTAGACTTTGGAATTCAGGCCGACTGAGGGTAGCCTGCCAGCAGGATAACCCAATTGTAATGACTGCAACAGTGAAACACGAAGAACATCTAGTACAAATAATAAGGGAGACAGTATGCATCCCTGTCATACACCAGCCACCACCGCAAAGCAGTCACTGTACTCATTCACCCAAACTGTGCACTTGCTGTCTTGATACAGACTCAGAGTGTAATGAATTTTGGAGGATTCTGCCAAAATGTGCAACAGTGATTGTCTATGTATACAATCAAAAGCTTTTTTGAAGTCCACAAAGTTGACAATGACTGGCTTCTTCCATGCTGTTGCTTTTTCTATAATTTGTCTTAGTTCAAATATCTGGTCAGTGCATGATCGACTTGATCTAAATCTAGCCTGTTCCTGTTCGAGTCTGTCAAACTGCTCCTTTCAGTCTATTCAGTAATACACTGGCAAAAACTTTGCCTGGGACTGACAAGAATGTGATTCCAAACCAATTTGTGTAGTCTAGAATATCTCACTTTTTTGGTAACGCGATGATGATGCCATTTTTCCACTCAATGGGTACCTTTTCTTGAGTCCATATGCTGTTCAAGAGACGTGAAATATTCCACTGAAGATGTAGCATACTTCAGCAACTCTCATTGTATCTGCTCTGTTCCAGGAACTTTTCCATTCTTTGTTTTGGCTATGGCTTCCTTTACATCAATTTCACTACAGTCTGCCAAGTTCACATCCAGAGTCACTGTTGACAGTTGGCCATCACTGCCAAAGTAATGCAGATCTGTGAGGCAGTTTAGCACAAATTCAAAATGTTCTTGCCATCTCTAATTGTTCCTCTTGTTTTTGCAGTTTTTTTCCATTTGCTAATCTAAAAGGTGGACTCCGTTTACCTTGTCCATAAGTTCTTTGGCAACACGATATAATGCCCTGGAATTTCCAATTGCTGTTGCTGTTTCTGTATCTCTTGCCAGTTTCTCAACCCATAATTTTGACATTCTTGCACATTTTATTTGATCATTTTATCTTTCTGTTTATATTTTTCAATCAAAGTGTTTAATGACTGGCCTGTTTGCAAACAAAAACAAGAGCAGGTATACCAATCACATTGTGAATAAATATGGCTTTTCAAGTTTCAGCTGTTATCCATGCTTTTTTTGCCTCTCTTATCAGAGCGCAGAAGCAACAGCTGGTTATAATTGTCTTGAACAGTTCCCATTGCTGTTCAATGTCATCCTCACTCTGTAGGGCAGAGAACTGGTTTTGGACCTTGATGTTGTAACTGGTTTGCACGTCACATGACATCAACATCTCAGTCTTAAATGAGGAGATACTGGCTTGTACTGTAGGTTAAGTTTTGTTTCCACTGACACAACCACAAGGTAGTGATCAGATGCAACATCAGCTCCCCAGTTGTACGCTGATATTTTGAAGCATACTCGCCCATCAACAAGATATGGAAATGTGATGAATCTGATTCACTGTGTATCCATCGGATGAAAGCCATATGGCCTTATGAATGTCTTTAAGTTCAAATATGCTGCCCTCAACTTTAAGGTGATTGTCACTACAGAACTGCAGTAATCTATAAAGCCATTATCCATTCTGTTTCCTAATGCAGCGGAGCCAATGATGTGTTCAAATCCCTCTCTGTTGCTTCCAATTTGAGCACTGAAATCACCACCACAATTCTAAGGTCATAACAGGGAACTGAGGTCATCACATCTTGTAGCTGCTCATAAAATTCTTCCTTTTCAGTATCGATGGTGGCATCTGCTGGCGCATAAACTTGTAGTAACGTTACTTTGGTGGAATAGCTCTGTAAGAGTACTGAAATAATGATGCCAGTGATTGGTTCCCAAATATCTAAAGTTTTTGATGCCTCCTAGCTAAGCAGTATGCCAACTTCATTCTCATGACTATCGCCACCTGAAAACAGAAGAGCAACATCTTCTGAAATAATCTTGCCTGATCCAGTCCATCACATTTCACGGATTCCAACAACCAATATATTGTAACGTTTCATCTTGTGTAGGATTTCTGCCAATCTATCAGTGCTATAGGCTGTATGAACATTCCAAGTGCCGATACGTGTAATGGATTAAGAGTTAGGATTTTCCTCATCGAGGACCTAACTTCATTTTGGCTTTCATCAGATCTCTTCATTAAATCGCAAGTTCTTTGGTTCAAAAACTTTGCAACTGGGCTTTCTCCTACCATGCTGAATTGAAGTGGGTTTTGTCTTCTTGTGGTTTCTGTTGAACAATACAATTTTTACCTGAGAGTTGCAAGCCCTCTGCAGACCCTGTTCTCCAGGAGTGAGTCCCACCTGTGTTAGCCAGGCATTTTTCAGGGTTCCTGCTGAGCCTGCACACCTCACGTAGCACCCTAGGTGATTCTTTGGTTATGTGGCCTTCACTATGATGGCACAGCCTCAGCAGGCAGTCCCATTCCTGGAGTGTTCACCCCTCCACCACTATGAGGTACAGTTTGGATTTGTTAAGAAACTTTTTTTGATAACTCCACTGCACAAAACCTTTGACAACAACTTAGGAAACAGAAAGTAGGAAGGGTTGTTGCCAGCCCTAGGGAGCTTATAACAAAAAAAATAACCAGAGATCCTGTATAGGTATTACAGATATTGCAGAAATTACATGAAAATTGTATAGAACTGAGGAAATCAAGAAGAAGCACAAACGGAAATATTTATGGAATAATTAAGTATGCGTAGGTCAGAGGTAGATGAGAATCAATAATTAAGATAAGGAGATAAAAATGGTGAGGTATAAACAATCTGCAAGAAAGTCTTTCAGTAATGGATGGTATTCCAGTGGAAGTTTGGAATCTAGAAGGGAAGAAAGTGATAAAGATCTGAAGGATTTTGTTTAACTGCATTTTAAAAAGAGGGGAGGCACTAACTTCCTGGAAAAAAGCAGTGAAGGCTTCAATACCTAAAACGGTACAGATACATATGATCCAGCTTCACGTACAACAATCTATATTTATTCATGTACAAAAATCGACATTTATTCATGTACAAAAATCAACATTCATTCATGTACACAAATCGCCATTTATTCATGTACACAAATTGACATTTATTTGGTACTTTTCTGTTACTGGACAACAGTTCTAAGTTACACGTTAACAGTTGTGTGAGAATTCTACATAAACAGTGCAACAAACATTTCAAATTCAGAATATTTACACCTTGGCTGTCACAGTGCAATATTTCATGCTTAACAAAGTGCAGAAAAATCTCAGTACATGTGTACTGGAGGAGGGGAATAAAACTGAAAGCAGAAACAATCCATTTTGTTGCCCAGATAATGGGGAAAGTTATTCAAATACAGTCATGTCATCTTCTTCTGGAACATTGTCATGAGTCTCCAACCCCTGAATTCTGGCCTGAATTTCTTGCGACTCCATTTCCTGTAGAACCATTGGCCCAAATCTGTCATGCCTAGCAATACAGCTCTCTTAAATGAGCACTGCTTGTCCAAGTAGCCTGCTCGTAGTGCATTGGCAACACAGCTGTCAGTGATTTTATCCCATGAAATTTTCACACAAGTCACGACCTCTTGCACGCTAGGCTTCACAAAGTTTCCATGCCGATTTCTCTCCATTCGATTTTCAATTTAGTCATTGAGTTCCATGCGCAAATGGTCCTTGAATGGCTTGTTTACTACAATATCAAGAGTCTGGAAATAGACAGTCATTCCTGCAAGAATCATTACTTGATCTATTCTTCTCCATGCAAGGAATTTCTTCAGGTCTTTAGCAAGGTGAGTGCTGGCTGAATCCCAGACTAGCAGACTTCTTTCGTCACCTTGCAAAATAAGTGGCAGCATTACATCGACCCGCTTCCTTATAACTGCTTGTGTGCACCAGGCTTTTTCGGTTTCAAGAATGTAAATGCCTGAAACACGATCAATCTTCTCTTTCTTGCCCTTACTGATTAGAGGTGGGGTGTTCTTTCCATCTAGACATGCAAAAATACAGGTAACACATGTACACTCGTGCACTCTCATAACCAGTGGAGGGAATGTAGATTGAGGAGGCACCCCTCTGATCAATTGTTGTTTGAAATTCTTGGCCCATAAACACTGCACTTTCATCCATAGCAATCATGTTGGAGAGTTGGTATTTAAAAAAGTCGATCCCATCAACAAAGGACTTGAATGCAAGTGCACGTTTAATAATTTCGACAATATTTTTTTTGTGTGGGAAGGCCAACAAAGATCTGGACACTTTCATCAACTGCCTGCCCAACAGTATCCCTTATCCGGATTTTGTGATCTCAGGCTGTGGTGCTAAAATAAACTTCCTGGACATCCAAATTACCATGGACACTAGCACAGGACAGCTAGTCTCCAACGCATATCGCAAGGACACCTACAGGAATAATATCACAGACTTTCGCAGCCAACATCCCTTCTTCATGAAGAAGAATGTGCTGCGGGGACAGTTTATCAGACTATCCCGTATCATTTCAGTGGACAGCACCTTTCACCTGGAAAGCAAATTCCTTGCTTACATGTTTGCAAGCAAACATTACCCCGAGCAACTTATCTACGAAGTTTTCACAGATGTTGCTATGCACAGGCATAACAAACAGAAACCGATCCTAAAAAATGGCTTTACCCCTAAGGCCACTGCAAGCAACAAAACTTGCACAGATAGGAACTGCAGCTTCCCTCTACCAATCAGCAGGGACATGCGAGCCATCAAAAACATTATCAGCAGCAACTGGAACATTATCAGGGCCAGCAACGAACTAAGAAAAATTCTGGGAGAAGAACCAAACTTCTCTTACAAAAGGACTACAACCCTAAAAATGGCATTTGAGAAAGACAAACCACATTTTTAATTAATCAGGTACCAAATGACGATGTCAAAGGCATGTTCACTTGTACTAAATGTGTTGTCTGCCCGCATATTCATACGGGCACTAGCTTCTGTTTTAGGCACTGTAATCTGACCATTAAGTTTCTTAAACACTATGACTGCCACACCATGTTTGTAGTCTACGCAGGAACATGCAACTCCTGCCAATCCTTTTACATAGGAAAAAACTATCAGAAAACTTTCTGACAGCATCAAAGAGCATTTAGCAGCCATAAGGAATAAAGATAATAGCAATGCTCTGGGCAGGCACAGCTCTACATGCATTTTTGCATTTAAATTACCTGTAACACATTGCATTTAAGTTACCTGGCACTTGCTCACTAAAGCAATTATGTAAGTCAGCACAAAAATATTAAAAGCACTACACCCTCACAAACTCCCCTTGAGTACCTTGTTCCCCATTGGCCCTTTTTTTTCAATTATAAAGGAATTCCCAATATTATTCTAGCATGTCCAAATGTCAGCTGTCAATCTCCTCTCCGGTCCAGCTGGTGAATCTGGGAATCTTGAGGCAATGTTACAACTGCCTCATGTACACAAACAACCCTCTCCTCCTCCCAACAAATTCCAACACATGTGAGAGATGCAACCATATAGCCAAACTGGAGGCTAAGCTCTCTCAACTCAGTACTGGCGAAACCAGTCAGGAGGAGAAGGAAACCACACTCACTACAATTCCAGTCTCACACAGACCTACCACGACAGCAAACCAAACACATAAACACACAAAAACATACTCGGAGGCTCTAAATAAAAATCTGCCTAAGCAGCAGAGACCTCCAAAGCAGACACCCAAGCAACCGCTACCCCAAAACAAAACACGTGCAACACATAGCTCACAAAGCCAGTGTGCTGAACAGTCACAGCCCATAAGGCTAAACAACACACCTGATACACTTGTAATAGGTGACTATCGCCAGGCACACTGACATCCCGCTCACCAGGCTGAACAAGGAGAAGGTCATGGTGAGCTGCCTGTCGGGCGCTAGGCAGCACCACATAACACAAGCACTCAGGTCACACCAAGGAAAGTACAAATATGACTCAGTCATTGTCCATGCTGGTGTGAATGACCTGAGACGTACCTCCCTGGACTACATGAAAAGAGACATAGAGGAGCTCTCTGAGCATGTAGCCCAGGCCGGTATGACCCTGACCTTGAGTAGCATCTTACACTCACCAAGAATGACGCCACAATATGAAGACAAGATGATCAATTTCAACAATTGGCTTAAGTATTGGTGTCATTCAAAGGGGATCCAATGCCTGTCAGCCTGGGATGACATGCCTGACAAGCCACGATGCTTCGCTAGGGACGGCTTGCACCTGTCACCCCTGGGCTTTCAGATATTGGCAAAGGGTCTTGCTATCCCCATAGTGCCTTTTTTAGGCAAGGCTCAAAAGACAAACCCACCTCCATAGGTATTACAAGCGATAAGAAACTAAGAGTAATGCTACTCAATGCCAGAAGTCTAAACCTCAAGATGCACACACTCGAAACTCTCCTTAGCATGGAGAACATCGATATCTGTGTAGTAACAGAAACCTGGTTCAAGGCTCCCGAGAGCACCCCAGAACTACCAGGTTATACCTCATACCATGCTTTTCGGCCCCAAAACTTGGACCGAACCACAAAAGGAGGGGGAGTATCAATATTCGTCAAAGATACCCACACCTCCAGGTTGGTGGCACAGCACGAAGCATCAGAGACTATCTATGTGCATCGAACAGTGGGTAAAACTGCCTTCCAGTTTATAGCCTGCTACAGACCACCCTCCCAAACCCAGGAAACCCACTCGGCCTTCCTGAGAACATTGGAAAATATGAAGGTGTCTCCAAACACCATTATATTGGGCGACTTCAACTACCCAAACATAGACTGGGAGCATTACTCTAGCTCCAATACCCTAGCCCAAAGGTTCCTAGAATTTATTAACTCAAATGCTATGGAACAACTTGTTACCACTCCCACAAGAGGGGAAAACATACTGGACCTGATCATCACCAACATGGGGACTCTATGCTCCATACCAGAAGTGTATCCCTCACTGGTAAGATCAGACCATAAACTAATCTCACTGCATATTCACATCCCGACTCCACCCCCTGCCCTGAAAACCACAGTGAAAAACTTCTCTAAAGCAAATTTCACACTCCTCAAAACTGAGGTGGAATCCTTTAAAGCCCCCGGGCCTGTGGAAAATACGGCCCAGACCGCAGAATCCTTTATAAACGCATTATATGAACACCTTCAGGAATGCATGGATCATACAATCCCAAATAAAACAAAGACCCAATCCTCCAAAGGCAGACGTCCTGTCTGGTGGACCCCAGCCATAAACAAACTATACAATAAAAGGAGGAAGCTACTAAATTATAGAGCAAAATCCCAAAAAGGGAAGGCATCTCTGATCAGTATTAGCAAAATACTACGGGCACTCATAAAATTGTCTAAGGCCAGCTTCGAGAGAAAAATTGCACAGGACACTAAGGATAATCACAAGGCTTTCTTTAGTTATGTTAGGAACCTGGGTGGTAATTCCCAGATATGCTCAGAATTAGTCCAAAATGACAAAAAATACACCGAACCCCACAGACATTGCCAACATCTTAGCTGACAGGTTCAGCACAAACTTCTCCGCCCCCCCTCACCAAAAGGGCAAATATCTATACCAGCAGAGTGCTGCCACCCTGACATCTCAGATGCTCAGGTAAGAGCCGCCCTCTCCAAAGCAAAAAACACAGCATAAATGGGACCAGACGGTGTCCCGGGCTGCGTCCTACATGAACTCCAAGAAGAGCTAAACCCAAACATAAAACTACTGTTCAATCTCAGCCTTACTACAGGATATGTGCCCAAAGAGTGGCGTACAGCAACAGTGGTCCCTCTCCATAAAGGTGGTGCCTCAACGGATCCTGGAAACTATCGCCCCATAAGCCTGACTAGCTTGGTCTGCAAAGCTATGGAAAGGATCATCATGGACCTCATAAATAAAGATATTGGGGACCTACAGACACTGGATCCTACCCAGTTCGGCTTTGTTAAGGGCAGATCCTGCCTCTTAAACCTGGTTGATTTCTTTGAAACAGTCACCAAGGCCACTGGAGGGAAGGTGGTCCACACAGCCTACCTGGACATTGCAAAGCCTTTGATACAATACCCCACTCGGGCATTATAGATAAGCTCACCAGCTTAAATATAAACCCCTATGTCACTAGATGGATTGCAAACTGGCTCAAGGACAGAACCCACATGGTTAGAATTGCTGGAGCCATGTCAGACTCCAAACCAGTTACAAGTGGTGTCCCACAAGGCTCAGTCCTGGGACCTCTCTTGTTCGGTATATATTTCTCGGAGGTACAGGCCAACACAGAAGGACTGTGGCTGACCAAGTTCGCAGATGACTGCAAATTGGCGCCATAATCGACTCTCCAGCCGACACAAGCATCCTCCAAAAGAGCCTCATAGAAACAGACAACTGGTGCCAGAGCCATGGCCTCAAGCTAAATGCCAAAAAGTGTATAGTCATCCCCTTTGGCAAAAACAAAGTGCCCACAAATTACCACATAGGTGGTAATCCATTAAGTACAGAAGAAGTAATTATGGACCTGGGGACCCAAGTTGATAGCAATCTCTCATTTGACAACCACATGGCCAAAGTGGTTAGAAAAACATTTTATATAGCCCACCTAATCATGAAAGGATTCACATCTAGATCAGGAGAGGTCATCATGCCTCTTTACTCATCCCTCATCAGGCCCATAATCGAGTACAATGCCCCTTTTGGGATGTACCTTACCAGACACCTGCAGCAACTGGAAAGATCCCAAAAGTACCTCACCAAGAGGATCAAAGGGCTCAAACAGATGCCATATGCTGCCCGGTTAAAGAAACTCCAGCTCTACTCAGTGGCATACCACCTGTTCAGAGGCGATCTGTGCCTGACATATAAAGCCATGTCCAACCCGGAATTAATGGACATGCTGCACCTCAGAAAATCCAAATCCCATCGAGCTACGCCGAGAGACTTGAACCTCAGCACTGAAATAAATAGGACATGCTGGAGGGACAGATTCATAACCCAGAGGCTCCCTTCACTCTGGAATAAAATCCCAGTCCAGGTTAGGCAGAGTCCCTCATTGACTCTCTTCAAGAGGAATCTTGATGAGTGGATGGGAGATCGTAGGTTTACCCCGGGTATCACTTCTGTGTCACTGTTAGACAGAGGCACAGTATACTAACCTCGAAAAAGGGCATAGCAAAATAAATTTAAAATGTGTGGCGAAAGCCAAACACATTCTGGCTAGGCTTATAAATGCCCTAGGGCAGATAGCCTAGTATGAACCTATGAACCTATTTATGGTAGGTACAAAACTGTACTATGTTCATCGTGTAATACTGCTGCAGTCATCACACTTGGGTTGAATCCCAAAGCTATGGATGGGTGGCTGGTACTAAACTGGGTTAGGTGAAGCTAGGATGCCCTGCAGAACTGCAGTGGCAAAACCAGCTCTGGTTTTTGAGTATAATGGAAGGTGGTAGTGCTTGGTAAAGGTGTGCACTGAACTCCAAGTAGCTGCCTCCAGAATGTCCTTGGTTGGAACCCCCCTGAGAAAGGCTGCTGAGGTTGCTGTAGCCCTGGTAGAATGGGACCTAATATTAACAGGCACTGCTTTCCCATGGTGCGAGTAGCAAAAACGGATACAATGTGCTATCCATTTGGAGATGGTCTGTTTTGAAATTGCCTTTCCTTGTGAACCTGCAGCATAGGATACAAAGAGTTGGTCAGTTTATCTGAAGGTCTTTGTCTTATCCAAATAGCAACGTAGCTGTCTGTGAATGTCTAAAGAGTGAAGGAGTCTTTCTCCTTTATTCTGGGGGTTTGGATAAAAGGTGGGTAAATGAATGGTCTGATTCAAAGCCACACTGGATACTACCTTTGGCATAAAGGTAGGGTTAGTTAAATAAAGAGACTCTGTCCTGATGGAAAATGATGAAAGGTTCCACTGCCATAAGTGCCTGTAGTTCTGAGACCCTGCGTGCTGAGGTGATAGTCAGCAACAAGTTTTCCATGACAAGTATTGTAGTTCTGCTGAGAAGGCTGGTTCGAAAGGAGGCAGTGTTAATTTTTCTAAAACGAAGTTGAGGTCCCAAGCTGGCGTTGGGGGTTTTCGGGGGGGGGGGGGGTCTTATATTCTTAGCCCCTCTGAGAAACTGCCTTAGTAAAGGGTGTGAGAATATGGGAGGATCCGTATTATATTGAGCTGAAATGGCTGAAGCATGGATCTTAATGGATGAGAAAAAAAGGATTTTGTGTAGCATCTCAGTTAAGTATTGCAGTATTTGAGGAATGTTTGGTATCCAAGGATTTTGGCCTTTAGCCTGGTTCCATGCACAAAATCTTTTCCATTTGTCTGAGTAAGTTTTTCTGGTGCTGGGCCTCCTGGCCTCCAAAATGACATTCAGGACGTCCTTTGAGAGAAGTGTTGATTGATAATTCAAGGTATTCTCCATGCAGCTAAATTTAAAGTCCTAAGCTGACTGTGAAGGATCTGAGAGTTTTGCTGAGTCAACAGAAGTGGGAATCGAGGTAAGATCCATGGAGGGCTGTGAGTCAAGGTCCTTAGTAATGGGTACCAGTGCTGACGTGGCCAGTCCGGAGCAATGAGGATCATTTGAGTTCTCTGATCTGACTTTCAGTAATACCTTGGTCAAGAGAGGTAGTGGTGGGAAGGCATAGACTGTCAATGCTGTCCAACTGAATGATAGGCAGTCCACTTTCCAGGCTAGGAAATAATAAGTCCTTGTGCAAAATTTCTGTAGTTGGCAAATGTTGGGGGAGGCAAATAGATCTATGTCTGGGCGTCCCCACCTTTGAGTTATCATTGAAAATACTTGTGGGTGTAGTCTCCACTCATGAGGATCTGCCAAATTTCTGCTTAATTCGTCTGCCAATATGTTTTCCTTTCCTGGCAGGAATTGTGCTTGCAGTTGTACTTGGAAAGTCAATGCTGTGTTCCACAAGGTCATTGCCTGTCTGCATAAAGGGTAGGAGTGTGTTCCTCCCTGTTTGTTTATGTAACACATAACTGTGGTGTTGTCTGTCCTTATTAGTAGTTGTCCTGGATGCAAGAGGTCCTTGAAGGCTGTCAGTGCATTTTGCACAGTTAGCATCTCCTTTTGGTTGATGTGTAGATGCATTTGTTTTGCGGACCATTTGCCCTGTATGCACTGTCCTGCCATGTGTACTCCCCAGGCGTAGTCTGAAGAATCTGTTGTCATAGTCTGGTTTGCTGGAGGTAAGACAAAAGGAAGACCCTTGTTTATTTGACATGCTTGAGCCCACCATAGGAACTCTTTTTGAAGGCAGGGAATGAGAGGTATACTTGTTTCGAGGCTGTGCCTATGTTGAGTCCATACACTTTTCAGTTACCATTGCAGTTTCCTCATATGCAGCTTTGCATGTGGAATTAGTTGAATGCAGGATGCCATGAACCCCAATGCCTGCAGGATTTTCCTTGCAGTAAGCTGGGTAAAAGTTGCCATCTTTTTGAAGTATTGAGTCAGTTGTTTGTGTTTGTCTGGCGTGAGATAAGCCATCTGGGCCGTTGTATTTAAGCTGGCACCCAGTAATATTATGTCTTGTGAGGGTATTAGCCTTGACTTCTTTTTGTTTACTGTGTACACTAGGCAACTTAGCAGCTTTGTTACAAATGCCAGATGCTGTAATAGAATGGCCTTGCTGTCCGCTTGGATCAGGCAGTCGTCCAGATATGGAAAAATTTGTATTCCTCGTTGTCTGCAGTATGCAATTACTGATGCCAGGCATTTCGTAAATACTCTGGGCGCAGTAGATAAGCCAAAGGGCAATGCAGAGAATTGATAATGCGTTGTACCTGCCAAAAATCTGAGGTATCTTCTGCAAACTTGTCTGATAGGGACATGCAGGTATGCCTCTTTGAGGTCCAACGTTACCAGCCAAGACTCCTTGCCCAGCATGGGAAGAAGCTGCTGTAGTGCGAGCATAAAAACCTTGACCTTGCTCCTTTGTAGATACCTTTTGAATTGCTTTCATATCCATGAGAGCTGAAATTTGCGTTTGTGCCTCTGCCCATTGGTTTGGAGGCAGATTTGGCATGCCTCTCATCCGTGGTAAAGTGTGAAAATGAAATCTGTAGCCTCGGGTAATAATATCCAGAACCCATTTGTCCTTTGTTATGATGCGCCAATTTTGTAGAAATAGAGCCAGTTTTCCTCCCAAAGGTGCTGCCAGGGCAATTTTGCGTGGCAGGCGAAGAGGTAAGTCATTGTGTTTGTTTCCTGAAGGGTTGAGATCTTTCGTCTCCACCTCTTTGAGTTGTTGTGTGCCATTGTCTAGGCCTGAAAGAACCTTGTGGCTGGCCTCTGCCCCTTGGGCATCTGTACCTACCCCTTTGTGGCCTGTCTGATGCAGGAAAGGACCAGTTTTTTGATGGCCAGTTTCTGCTGAAACGAGGAGGTTGTACCTGTAAAAAATCTTTAACTGTCTGCATAGATTTTGCCTTTTCTTCCATTTTCTTTAAAACTTCCTCTGCTTTGACACCAAATAACACATCTTTCTGCAATGGAGCATCCAATAACTTTGCTTTGACATGTTCTGGTAAGGCTTGCTCTTTAGCCAAGCATGTCTACGTATTACAGATCCTGTGACAGCTGCTCTACATGAGGCTTCCAATGAATCAAAACCACACTGTAAGGTATGCTTTTTCCCACCTGTTCTGCTGCATGCAGCAAATCCTGCATCTCTTTGAAATCAGGTTGATCTGTCTGAGGGATCATTTTCTGCTTTAACTGTGTAATCAAGTACTGCTGGTATTTTAGCATGTGGAATTGGCAGTTTAAGGCCCTCATGGCCAAAGTGGCAGACGTATACACTTTCTTCCCCCATCTTTCTAATGCTCTGGAATCTCTTTCAGAAGGTAGTGGATTCTTAGCAGTAGAGGCCTTAACCCCTTTGGGACCCTGGGAAATGGTTTCGGGGTCTGCAACAGGGCTTTTATATAGAAACTTATGAGAATCAGGAACTCGGTAGTATCTGTCTGGTTTAGCTGGTGCAGGAGGTAAGGAATCTGGGTTTAGACTAGATTCGGTGTAAACATCATCCAAAATGTCTAAAACTGGAGGAATTGCAAGGGGTCTATGCTGTGGGAGAAGAAGAAACTCGCTGAGTCTTTTCTTAGAGTCTGAGTAATCTTGGCCTTCCCAGTGGAAGTGTTCTCTCATGGTGTGTAAAGTTTCCCCAAAAAGAGTAGTCTTCGGGGGGACAGAGGGAATGGACTCTTCAGCATCTGAGTCTTCATAAGGAAGGAAGGAATAATCCTGGTCCTCAGTGTTAGCTGAGGAAATGGATGCTTGGTCAGAGGAAGGGTAATCTTCCTCCAGTCTAGGCCTTTTGTAAGGAGGGGGTTGTGAACCCCTGATAAGGGTAATTAAATTCTTAGCCATCTTAAGCATCTGTTTTTTAGGCATAGGGGCCTGTGGGGGGGGGACTGTGGACCCGATTTCCTAGCTTTTAAGGGGGCTTTAAGTTTAGCATAAGACTTAATAGAGATAGTTGTCAGTTTGAAGACACCTTCAGAAACCAAAGGCCTGTCAAAAATCTCCGGATCACCGTCAGGGTTGTCGCCCGAGGGGTGAGATGGAACCGGCTCCTGAGGCCCAGCTGATTCGGTCTGGGAGGCTGTCAGAATTTCTAAATCTGCGGTAGTCAGGGGCTGCGTAGGTGCCTCGCTGAAAACCGGAGAACCGGCGGCAGGCCTTGCTGAGGCCTCGGTATCTGGTCTTGGCCTTGTTTGCCTGTCCTTATCCTTGCGTTTTTTAATCATTGCTGAAGTCGGTTGCTCCGACGACATGCTATAATTAAATCTTCTGCCAAAATAATGTCGGGCGAAATCTGCCCGACGCTTGATTGTACGTTTGTTGAACCTAGCACAAAACCGACAACCAGAGACGTCGTGGTCTGGGCCTAGGCAAGGAATACAATAAGAATGAAAATCCTTATGAGGTATTTGCTTCCCACAAGAAATGCAATTATTAACTTTGTCTGACATCAGTCTGAGGCAAAAAAAGTTTCCCCAATGGAGTACTTAGCTTTAGAGAAGACTTCGGGCTGAAATTCGATTCGAAAATCTCAGGAGCTAGCCGACCGGCACTTGTGAACTGCTTCTGCTTCGGGCACCGCGTGGCAAGAAAGACTGAAGAAAATGGCGTTGGCTGCCTCTTTTATCCCCCTGTCACACTGACGTCAGGGAAGAAGTGACGACAACTGACGCCGGACCAAGACTTTGGGATTCGGCTGACTGTGGGACCGCCTGACGGCAGGATAACCCAAGTGTGATGACTGCAGCAGTATTACACGATGAACATCATGCCTTCTTGCTGGTGATAAATGTTGAACTAATTCAAAGAAAGCCCTTGCAGATGGTGGGGCTGTCAGCGATGGAAATTTTGACACACAAGTAGATATTCTCGAGTTTGAGTTCTACTTTGTGTGTCACATTACTATAGTCTGTTTTGATCTGGAGATGTCCAGAATGAAAAACTTCCTGAAATGCCGTAAAACGTCCATCACTGCTTCCATCTTCTTCGCACTGATGTAAAGAAATCTTTTCTATTCAGGCCAAGTACCTTGCAATGAAAGGTTATTGAAAGGGGCACCACAGTAGTAATCTGAAGAGGCTTATCAGATAATGAAATTCATGGGAAAAGTAGTGCAATTCCAAATGCTAACTTTATGACAGCTACCCACAATAAGAATGGTATCTTTAATGACAGAGAAATCAGAATGGATGCCACTGAATATACCTCATACGAAGGAGAATCCAAGATGCCATAGCTCTCACAAACTGATTTGCTGTGACAGCTTGCTACTCAGCTAATACAGTCAGAACCACCTGATTTTCTGTTTGCTCTGATGAAATATTTCTCATTGGATTAAACCTTTTTCACTACTTATATAAGACTGGCTTTAGAAAAACTCATGTTAAAAACATCAGAGAACTGCTGTATTTTACTGTTATCTCTGCAGGATCACAGGAGGTCACTAGGCTACTAGCCCTAAGGCATCTACAAAGCCTAGCCATGTTATACCCTTGTTCCCTTATGGACCAAGACATATAGTCTGTTTCTGCACGAATCTAAGATCAGCACTGTCTGGTCCTGTCTAAGAGGGCAACAACAGAATGATTGGCTGCTCTATGTGCTGAATCAATAGTTTCCATCTTTGCTGCTATCAGTCAGAGGAGAAAACAGAAATGCTTTGCATGTTGACATGTACAAGTAACACATATAAACATATGGCAAATATTCTGGGGAATGTGGTTGCAGGAAGTGATACAAAATGAAAACAAAATACAGCTCTCTGGGATCTAACTAACCTTTTCTAAGATTCTCTCACTAGAAATATAATGACATGTATTTTCCAAGTCCAAGGCTGGCTGTCATTAACAGCTTTGATCTATGAAAGGAACTAAAGTGTTTTTTTTCCCCCATTTTCTGGAATTAGGGAATGTCTAGGCAAAAATGATGACAGCTCTGACTGATGATACCTTTTTGTACTGCTTTCTTTATTTGCAATTGTAATGCTCGTTATACAAGGATAGGGTGTTTGTGAAGCAGCTGCATTCAAGGGTTCTAAAGAACTTCTATGGCATAACCTTGAACAACTGTTAGCACAACACATTTCTGCCTCCTCCCAATCTTACTGACCCATCTGGTCAAGTGCCTCAATTTAAGCCCATTCTTCTCTTCAGGGTAAGAGTTCATCATGTTACAGTTGTGATATAGGCAGCCACAAGTGGATTTTTGCTATGAAATCCTAATGTCTCCTTGCATGTCACACAAGCACTGAGAGAGGGGTGTGCAACATTTGTAGTGTTGGGCTGTCTCTACCTTCTGCAAGCAAAGAAGACTCACAAGCAACCTACTCCTTAGCAAATGATGCTCAGGCTCCCTGGAATCAACTGATTAGTTACACACACATGCCTTGAAATGCACAACTATATATAAAAGAAACCAAAAAAAAAAGAGATATGTACTCACCATAATGTTCCATCTGCGCTGTCCATTCTTCCTCAACAGTTGGGTTCAGATCCAATCCTCTGATCCCATTCGGCTGTTATTTTAGCTTGTAGCCACCAAAAAGCTCTCAAGCTCCTCCCTTACCCATAATGCACCAACTCCTAACATACCTCAGATCTCGCTTGCTGGTTGACATAAACCAAGACATATTATAATAGTCCTGACAGAAGAAGCCATTATCTGCAGCTTAATATAAGGAACTGTGGTGTCCTTATAAGTCATACGAAAAAGTTTGGGGGTTGGTGGGAGGGGAGCTGAGGAAGAATGAAAATGGACAACACAAATGGAATGTTATAATGAGTACATAACTTTTCTATCTGATGTTGTCAATTTTCATTCATTCCTCAACAGTTGGGAAAGAGTCCCCAGTTACCTAAAATCCCGTGTGGACTATAAGGAAGGATATTCCTGAGCACAGCTGAGCCAAATTCTGCTTTTCCCCCTTGAGACCAGATCCAATTTGTAATGAGTAATAAAGGTATCAGGATGGCCCAAGCTGCAGCCACACATATGTCGTCCATGGAAGCCCTAGATAGAAACACTGAAGTAGTAACCATGGATCTAGCTGAATGGGCACTTAAAGGTTTTGGTAAGGACAGACCTAACTTGTAGACAAATGATATTTAATCTATCAACAATCTGGATAAAGTTACCTTTGCAACTAACTTAGCCAATTTAGAATCGGCAAAGGAGACAAATACTTGATCTGTCTTTTTAATTTCTTTTCTTCTATGCAAGCAAAAAAGTAATTGTCTGCAAACATCCAATAAGTGCAACATACACTCACTTTTGTTTGCAAATTTAGTAAAGAAAACTGGCAGATTAATGGACTGTTGAAATTAGCTTCTGACACCACTTTAGGAAGGAAAGAAGGACTGGTTCATAATGTTATTCTAATCTCTATGAAAAATCAAATAGGGAGGTTTAGAAGACGATGCTTGAAGTTCTGAAATCCTTCTAGCAGAGGTGATGGCCGCAAGAAAGATGGTCTTCCAGTTTATAAATTTTGGATCACATTTTGCTGCTGGTTCAGAGGGAATGAATCAAAACCTGTAGTACTAAATGCAAGTCCCATGGATGAGTTGGATCTTTATAAAAAGGTCTCAAAAGATAACTCTCAAAAAAGCCTTTCAAAGTTTAGATGAAGCCAGGGTGGAGTTTTCAAATCCCATGTGAAAATTATAGATGGCTGCTAATCGAATTGTTAAAGAGCTAGCTGCTTCGTTGAAAATTATAGCCAAAAATTCAAGGGTGCTTTGTAGAGGGGCTGAAAAGGGGTCAAGATGTTCCTGAAGCACCCAAAAAACAAACCTCTTCCATTTACTTCTCTAAAGTTTTCTTGTAGAGGCTTTATGGGAAGATAATAAAAGCATATGACAGACAGACGGCAAGAGCATAGGTTGTCCGGTTATTAAAGGAAGTGGAGAAACCACACTGTCAGCTTTATGTTTGAGATATCTATGGGAGTCATGCTTGTCGGTTGAGACAGGAGTTCTGGAATCAGATCCAGAATCCAACGTGGGTAAATCAGATGAGGCCAAAGAAAGAGGAACTAAATCTGTCAAGGCCAGTAAGATGCGATGAGAATGACTTTGCTCTTCAACTGGAAAGGTTTCTGTAGAAATTTGGGGTTCAAGGGAGTTGGGGGATATGCATAGAAGAGATCTGGGGGAAATTGTGTAATAGAGCATCTCTCAGTGATTCCCCTGGTGGAGGAATTAGGGCAAAGAAGCTGCTGGACTTGTTGTTTGGGGTGATATAAGAGATCACAGCAAGGCTGGTCCCATTAGTGAAAAATTATTTCTGCCAACTTCATGTTGAGAGATCACTCATGAAGTAATAGAATGGACCTGCAAAATTTGCCTGCTGTCACATTGGACTTCTCAGGAATGTGCGTTGCTATAAGAAAAGATAAGATCGCCCATAACCACACTCTGAGGGGCTTCTCAACACAAGGGATAAGACCTGGTTCCTCCTTGTTTGTTGATGTACCAAACTACTGACACATTGTTTCTTTGAATCACAAATGTCCCGACAGTGTGTGCGTGTGTCTGGAGTGCCTGCAACGTTAAGAGCACTGCTCTCATTTCCTGAACATTCATGTGTGTGTTGGCCTCTTCAGGGGACCAAGTGCATTGGACCATGTTCCCCAGGAAGTGCCCCCCACCCAATCTGGGATGCGTAGATCCTTCTAGATTGTCTGTTCATTTATGTGAGAGCACACGTCCTGAATGTCTATTGAGGACATCCAGTCGTCCTTGCACAAAAAGGGCAGAATGGACTGAACTGTGACCATCCGAAACTGTGTGTCGAACCAATTTGCTCAAGTTGATATCATCAAAAATCAGTCTCCAGTCCCCTGTTTTCTTTGGCACTAAAAAGAATCCTGAGTAAGTTTCGGATTCTATCTGATCTGGTGGGACCTCTTGGATTACTCTCTTTTCTAGCAGCTTTTGTATTTCTGGTGCTGCTGTTTTCCTCTCACTGAATAGATCATCAGAAAATTTGCATACAGATGGAGGTGAAAGGGAAAAAGGAATTATATAACCTCTGGAAATAATCCTCTGCACCCACGTATCTTTTGTAATGTCTAACTAGGCTCTCTGGTGCAGGGATAAATGACCCCCGACTGCCTCCAGAGGGGGACACAATCAGGTCTCCTTTCAGGAATGCTGAAAGGGGCTGTCAGAGAAGAAATCTAGATCCTCAGTTCTACGAGCCTCCTGTGCTGCATGGATAGCATCTTCCGTTCAAGATCCCCCTCTGCTCCTGGGGGAACCATCTCCATTTGGATCTTGGAGAGGACTCTGCGACTTTCTAAATCATGTCTTTCGACCACCTTGTTAATTCCTACAGAAGGTTCTTTGAGGGGTCGAAAAATGTACGCCCACTGCAGTATGTGTCTTTCCATCTCACAACTATTGAGTGCCTCCTTTACACCTTAAGCCAAACAAAGAAGTGCCATCAAAAGGTGCACTGAAGAACAAGAACTTGAAGGGCTCCACAAAAATTACACAAGTGCATAGAGGCATGCTTCCTAATGGAAATGCCTGAATCCACCACCCTTGAGGTTCCTTCAGCTGCATGAGTGATAAGCCTCATGGATGAATTAGAAATGGATTGAAGGGTCGCCAACTGTGAGGCCACAGAAGCCTGAGTCTCAGCAGTAGTGGTTCCAGAAAGGGATTTTGACAGTTCCTTTGTCAAGTCTCTCTGTAGTCTTGTAAAGTGTGCCAAGTAGTTCAGCGACCTGAGGGTAAAGGTCACTGAAGCAAACACATTTCCCAAATCTGCCCAAAGCCCTAGACTCCCTGTTAGGGAGATGGACAGAGGAACTCTGCTCTGCAAGTTCCTTCTTTGTGGCAGCAGCCATGACCATGGTATCTACGGCCACTCCATTGCTCCAAAACGCCCTTCTTATAGGTGTGGTGCCAGAATCCAATCTGGTCTTTTGGTGATTAGACCAACTATGGCTGACTCCTTCCACGCCTGCCTAGAGATCAAAGTCAATGAGCTTGTCGGTGGAGAGAGTTACCCCGGAGGTAGATGAGCCAGACCCAAAGGCCTCCACGAATACCAATTCCTCTGGGGAAGGGTTATCAGTAGACCAACCTCCCCTCTGCTTATGAATCTCAAGGATGTCTACGAACGAGATGTCTTCAGGTGGTGATCTTGGGGACCCTTCTCCATCAAAATTAGTATCTTTAGTGACAGACTCCTGTGGGGAATCCAAGTGTTTCCTCTTGCACTTCCTCTTCCTAGGGACTTCTTTGGTGGGTTGTGTTATAAATAATTCTGTCATTGTAAATACTGATACGATCCACAGGCGTGTTTTTACAAATGTAAGAAAACTAAATGTAAGAAAACTGTGTTATATGTTCTGAGCTTCAAAAATGTAACCACAGTGCACCCTGCTGGAAGAAAGCCGATAAGTGAAGCATTCTGTGACTGTTTGATCTCAAGCTCGGAGATAGGATGTCTACACTAAGAAATTCTTTCTATTGTCTTAGGACAAGAGTTAATTACTAGGTTTTACATGTAAAGTATCCTTTATTGATGTGCTTTCCTGGCAGGTGCAAGATTACAAACAAATGTTAAATTCTGAGAGTTTTGTGAGCCAGGGAAACATCAGCAGAAGTGATAAAAATGATGTAATGTGAAATGACTCTGCAGTACTGGGTGTTATCAATTTAAGAATTTCTTAGAAAGATTGAGCATTTTGGATTTTGTCTGAAACTGACAATTCACCAGCACATTGCCTTGTAAGTAAAGTAGTGTATCGAACTTAGTATTTCTCTTAGAGATAGATAGAATACAGCCAGGTTAGTCTAGCTGTTTTCTATATTGATGTCAGACTATCCTACTGTATTGTTTTAAAACATTTTCCTGTAATTTCTGAACTCTGTAATGTCACTGTGTTGAAGTAATAAGTATTGTCTTGTGTGTTTATTATTTATTAAATATTTTTAAACCTTTCAACTGTGGCTGTTTTGTGTAGAGATAATTTAAGCTCTAGGGTACTTGCATGTATTTAGTGATACTGTCCAAGTCACTCCAATAGTCTTGCTGCTCAGTCCCACTTACTATTTGGATAATAGTAACGTTACACAGTGAAATTAGATACCCTTTGGGAAGGGCCTTATAGTAGCTGAGAACAATGGTTGGTGGCAGTTATTTCTGCCTTACAGTCTGGAGAGAAGAGGGCATAGCTGGAGAACCTGTGCCAGCTTTCCCTAGGAGTGTCTGTGTGCTTTTATCTAAAGCAAATCTTAGTGCGTGTGTGTGTCAGCTACTTGAGCAGGGATGCGAAGCACTGGTTGGACAGAGAGGGTGCTGGAGGTTTTAGCGTGACCACTAGGCTGAGATCTGGACCCTATAGCTGTGCCAGTGGAGAGTCTTATCTGGGATCTGGAGAGAAAGGGAGAAACCAGGCCCAGACTGACTGTGATCTCTGTGTGCTCTTAAGGGAAATTGTGCTTTACTGTGTGTGTACTTGTTATCCCCCAATGTGCATTCCCCTCACTGGTGCTAGTGGTCAGGATTGCGGCACCTTGATTACTGGGCCAGTGCACGGGTGTCGCAGGTTGGTCCAGAGAAGTGTCAGAAGAGACTGTAATACCAGTCTGGTTATCCTGGAGACTTTGGGCTGGCTGTTCCTGTTACGTAGAATGAAGGGGCTCAAGATGCAGAGACATCCAGGACCTAGAGGGAAGATCTGAGTGGGTAGGAACTATCTGTCCTGCCAAAGCAAAGGACACTCTCTCCACCAACTCAAAGCCAGAATGCTTCGAGGAGAAGGATGCCAATGGAGCAGATAAGCCACGCTTCCACTCATCGCTTCTTCTGTCCTGAAGGCAGTCTACCCAAGAAGGAGATCTGAGCCAAGCTGTCCAATGCCAAGACTCCAAGGAGAAGAGATGGCTCTGAAAACTTCAGAGTCAACTCTAATGCCTTTGATCCAACAAGGAAGCTTTGGCTCTGATAGTCATCCGGCTTTGAAACCGTCAGAGTCTATGCAATCACAGACAGCCTCAGAGCCAAAGATACTGACATCTTCGGATACAACCCAAATGGTCAAGGGAGACTGAGATCCAAGGGCTCTGAAACGGTAGGTCAGATCGGAGGAGGAGCGGAGATTGGTGGAGTGGTACAAACAAGAGGTTCCTGACCCAAAGCGGTAGGAGCCAGGAGAACTCCCATCTGTATCTGCACAGAGAGAACTTTTCTCATCATTCTGTCCACATAAGCTTCGGTCAGACGGAAGAATGAGAATAAACTACCGATGGGGGCCTAGAATGCCGGCAGGATTCGAGATATGGGGAAGTTACACTAGAGGGTACCAGGTTTATGGAGGGGGAATACCTTGTCCTGGGCAAAGGCATTGGATCAGAGGAAGCCTTTGTTAACTCCGATTCTGGCTGAGCAGGGGCAGTCTTCAGATACAACTTGTGCTTTTTTCGTTGTTGGTTCCATGTTAGGATCCGAAGAGGGAGTTGAGGATCCTGAAAGCATAGAAGACTTGGTTGAAGCCTCCTTTAACTTAGGTTTGGGGGATTACAGCCCAGAAATAGCCTCTGAAAAGGATGAAGATAGCAATCTTTTCAATATTAATTTATTTTTCCTATTCATAACAGCTTGTGGGCTGAAGGCCTTACAGATTGAGCAAGCTACCTGAAGATGGATTGGGCCCAAGCAGTATATGCACAAAGCGTGTGCATCAGAAATGGGCAAGGGCCTTTTTCAGACATTTTGAAAATACTACAGAGAAAAACAGTAGAAAGAAGTTTTTTTTTTTTTTTTTAAATATTAGGAATAGAAATAAGGGAAAATTACTAGCAATGGTAATTACAATTATACTAACACAGTGCAAGAGGGAAAGTGGAAATAAGAGATTACCAGAGATGGCAAAAAGACAACACTAAAGTATAAAAAGGGAGGATTTAGAAATGCAAAAATGTAACAAGTTATGGGGAACAAAAAAGGAAGAAAAACTTATCTCTGTACTGAAATGCTCGAGAGCCCAAGGCCACCACATCCAAGCACAAAAGAAGCAAACAAGATCTGGGGTATGTTAGGGGTTGGTGCATTATGGGTAAGGGAGGAGCTTGAGAACTTTTTGGTGGCCAAGAGCTGAAATAATG
This sequence comes from Protopterus annectens, assembly GCF_019279795.1. NCBI lineage: Eukaryota > Metazoa > Chordata > Ceratodontiformes > Protopteridae > Protopterus > Protopterus annectens. Next base: position 327,964,472 of record NC_056732.1, read on the forward strand.
GCAGAGTTGGATCAGATCTGAGCCCAACTGTTGAGGAATGAATGAAAATTGACATCAGAGCCACAGTTTACACTCTAGTCTACTCATGCCAAATAAAATTTAAAAACGTTTTAACTGAAGCTTTCATCTAACTTACAATTTAGACATCTTCAGAATTCAGAAGACACATACTGTCATTTGACTAATGACAACTTTTGGCTATATTCTACTAACCAAACTCATCGAAACTGGTGGTTTCAGACTCCTCCGAGTTCTGCACAAATGAGTTCGCCTGATAGGTTGAGACAGGGAACTGTACTTCTGTGACCATTGTGACTGGATTAACCATGTAGAATTATCAAGTGGTAATGCGCAAACTGCACCATCAGAATTAATGATGCTATGGGGCCTAACACACTCAAAGATCAACCATGCTCAGAGGGTGATTGAACTATTTTGCACTGCAGCCCTCAAAGAAGCAATTCTGTCCTGTGGAAGAGAAACCTGATAATCCAAATGACAGCCCAGAAAGACTAAACGTTGGGCGAGAGTCAGACTGAATTTCACCAGATTTACCAAAATACAGAGTGAAACACAAAGGTGGAGAAGATAATACCTTGGCTTGTAGGAAAGACTCCATGGAAAAGGCAGCCAGGAGCCATTCATCTAGACAAGGGAAAATTATGAATCCCTGAAGATGTAGATCTGGTAAAACCGCCATGGCATTTGGTGAACACCATAGGGCTGAGGTAAGATTGAAAAGCAGGGCTCTGAATTGGAAATGACTGGCTCCTATCTGGAAGTGTAGAAATTCCTCTATTTTTATGTGAAGCTAAACACCGTGGAGATCTACACATTCTGGAGAGAGAACAGAACTGACTGCACTAACACAATTCAAAAGCATATCTTTTTGGCATAACTGTCTAGGAAGCCTAGGTCCAAAATGAACCAGAGGTCCTTCATTTTCCTTAGAATCAAAGAGAAATGTGAATAAAATCCTGACCCTATATGATCTAGTGGGACATCCTGGATGGCTCTTTTTTTTCAACAGAACAAACCTCTTGCATTGTGGCCTTTTTGCTTAATTGGGTGGGACATCCAGCAGTGGAGGATGAGGCGATCAGGGGATGTGCAAAAATGGAATTTGATAACTTCTGAATACATTCCCTCTTACCTATTTGTCTCATATGATGGCAAACCACAACTGAGAGTACAGGGATATGCAACCCCCACTGCCTCCAGAGTGGTGAAGTCAGGCAAACCTTCAGGGATTTTGGAGGTGTCCATCACAGAAGGGACTGTGGAAACCCTGGTACTGCAAACCATCCCAGCCTCTGGGCCTGCAACCACTGAAGTGAAACATCTGCCTCTGCAACATCTGTCAGAAGTGTAGTTATACTGACTCCTAGACTTAATAAAACAAGAGTGGGCAAGGCTCTTTAGGTTCCTGTTAAATGTGCTCTGAGGGGTCTCAAATTTCAATCCTACTGCAAACAGGGTCTTGCCACCCTGCTCGCTCTTCTACATACCTTCCTCTACTGTGGAACCAAACAGGGTGGTTTCTTCAAAGGGGACCTTTGTAAAGGATGCTTTAAAGTTGTCTGTAAATGCAAACAAGACAGCCACACAAGACATCTCATGGTGATGCACACTCAACCTGCTCTTGCCACTCCATCCACTGCATTATGTAACAAGTGCATAGAGAAGGTGGTAATACTGGACATCTTCTATAGAGTGGCTTGAAGCTGTGTTAAGAAAATGTATAACTGCAATGTGCAAGCTTAGATGCATTTAGGCTTAAAAAAGAAATTAATACGTTTATTCTGCTTGTTCTGTGTGAAATATGTGCAGCTGCAGGAAACCTAGATAAGAGAACAATTGATGCTTGAAAGTTTACCATGGTCAGCAGAATGTGTATTGAGGCCAGGGTTGCATCTTGACTCTGGGCAAATGTATCATATAAAGAACTAAACAACTGAAATAATGTAAGAAACAAAGGAGGGCTGAAATTAGCCCAAGGCCAGGTTGTTTTTCTCAAACATGTTTTGCAAGACAGCAATTTTCTGACCATGTCAGCAATAAATCTAACAATGTCTTCTTTCCTGACCATGTCAGCAGTTAAACTAACAATATTTTCTTGTGTACACGCAGAGAACTGTAAAAGAATAGCATGCTGAACCATGGAAAATTAGACAAACCTTGTACCTACATGCTTTGTCTCCTTGCTGCAAGTAATAAAGGGTGCCTTACTTGAACCTTATGTGCATTGATCTTTGTGCTTTCTTTAACAGATTGGTCCTTCGGACCGGAATCCTCTCTTCACCATGGATCAGACGGCCAGGTGGCTGAAACCGTACGGGGAAGAAACCAAATCGGTTCTTCTACAGTATAAAGACCTTCAACTGAATTGTTGTCAAAAGAGGCCAGTCGCCTTCTGATCTGCGACTGAAGTACGGGTTTTCCGTGAATCAGCGATCAATCACGTGGGCTCAGGTAAGGTGAATCTACTTTTTCTGTTTCAAGATCAGGGATTAGATGTGTATTGTTTCTGTCAGGTTGTATTTTCTTACAGTCTTGTCATAGATCAGGTGAAACAGATCAGTAGGCTTTAGACAGTCATTCTGAAGAGACTATAACAAAATCTGTGGTACACGTAAAAATTTGAAGGCATCAGATAATATTTTCTGTACAGTAGCAAACAAAATTGGGAAAAACGGGTAATAATTGTACAGAGAGACCCGGAAATCCACCACTAACGGAAGATGCAAAATATATGCAGTCAAAGCATGCAGACAATATTAAATATTTTTCAAAATGGGTTATTAAGTATGAATTTGATGGAAAATTAGAAAAATCCTCACTTATCAAACTTATCAAACAACTCAAAACTAATTCTAAGGGCCAAGTTAAAAAACAACGACAGTTAGGAATTCCCCAGGCACACAGGTGGCTGGAGGAAGCAAACCGCAGAGACCAAAAGAACAAAGATTCGAAGGCAATGCTTTTAGATAAGGAAGACGATAACTTGGTAATGGCATCGGCACCTCCGCCTCCCCCTCCTTTACCAGAATATGGAGCGAGTGGACAGATTGATCCACCCTCATTATATCCTATGCTCACTGGAGACAGGGACAGCTTAAAACTGAAATTAACTAAAGTTAGGGATCCCATCGGAACTAGGTCCCGAACAAAGGCAAATAATCAAGAAGAAAGCTCTGAATTATGGCAGGTAGCTAGAGATATACGACCTGTAGAAGAAATATGCCCACTCATAGAAGTTCCGAACCCTCAGGCAGGACAGGAAGATCAGACTCCAACTATCCTAGTGCATAGACCTTGGATTCCGGAAGACATCCGGAAAGCTACAGAAGGGATTCCCCATCCAAAACTTAATTTCAGAAAATTTTCAGAAGATTTACAAGGAATTAGGCTGAGTTATAACTTGAATGGGGAAGATATAGAAAAAGTAGTTCGACAGATTGTAGGACCAGATTGGTACATGATTTATGGCAACTGGAATCCTCGTGACGCTGCACAAAAACCCCTCCCGCATAGCAGCGCAGAATTAGACACTAGAGTGAAGGGACTTACAGACCGCATCTCTGAGAAATGGAAACCTAGGGCAGACTGGACTTGCATTAATCAATGTGTCCAGCAGGTGGGTGAAACAGTTGACCAATATTTTGCTAGACTGTTAGAATGTTTTAACAACCACTGTGGAACGCAGGTTCCTGAATATCAAAAACAAGATTCCCCATATGAACAGCAGCTGAAAAATGCATTTCTAAAAGGTAGCAGTACACCTATAAGCAGTTTCATTACAAAGCACATGGTCGACCATCGAACGAGCAGATTACACTCACTACTTGAATATGCTAGACATGCTGAAAGGCATTTTAATAGCAAAAAGAAGGCGGCTCAGGTATTTTCATTGGAAGGCAGGGCAGAAGTTTAGTGGTGCACGGGGGAAAGGGCAGGAAAAACACACAGGAGGTAAGCAGTCTGATCAGCGATCAAGACTTTGAAGGGCGTAAGAAAAGGGAGAATGTTTTAAATGTGGTAAAAGGGACATTTGGCAAGGGACTGCAGGAAAATAAGTAAGCAACAACTGAAGATAAAGAAGGTGAGGACTGACTATATGATTGTCCAGGAATCACAAAGAAGACACCAGTAGAGAAAAGGACAAGCGAGGATCACGAAAGGGTAATAGAGGAAGTACAGGAAATCAATGATGGTGAAGAAGAAGATGAAGTACTAGATTTAGCTTTGTTGAGCCTGGAGCTCTATTTAGCAGATACAAAACGGAAGTTACACTTTTAGTGGAAGGCAGTGAGGTTAAATTTTTGTGTGATTCAGGGGCATCATGGACCTTGACACACCCCTCCAAATTACCAGACAATTCAGAGTCATCCGATTACATATTGGTCAAAGCAGCGAATGGGCAGCTATATCGGGAGCCCCTCTCCCATAATATCATCATAACAGATCCTGTTTCAGGATTAACACAAATAAGTAAGATTGTAGTTTCGGCAAAATGCCCAGTAAATCTCTTGGGCAGGGATCTTATGCAGTTGTTTGGCATAGCGGTGGTTCCAACTATGCAGGGCATGGAAGCGCAGCGGCAGACTGACACCTTTATGGTTCAATCGGAGTGAAGCGTTTTATTGGTACAGTCAGGACATGGTTGCGACTGATCCAGGGACTGTGACCAAGAACTGATGAGCGTAGCCATCAGTAAGTTTCCCTCCATGACATTGATAAACAGCACCTGCTGCATTGCACCCTGTATTTTTGTAACACACAGGGCCTGATAATGAGTATGAAAAAGAATTATTTAAGCATCGTTACAAACAGATTAGTGCGAAGAAATTTATACTGGGGCGCTGAAAGGGAATAGTGTAGCCAGCTGTTAGCTGCCCCAGGAGTTTTGACACTTTATAAATCCAATTGACTGCCACATGTAAGCAACCAAGAATAAAACATACGATTGGGCAGACTTGGGGAGAGTTACAAGATGGGAAAACAAACTGAACTGGAGTTGTCAGGATAGGGAATACAAGTGCAGAAATTGAACTGGGTGACTCAAGCTAACCCAGCTGTACATCTGCAGTCTTGCGGAGTCAGCTGATGGATACTCCTACTGGCGGAAGAAGAAAATGCCTTGAGATATACCAGAGACCCTCTGGTCAGCAGGAAAATCAGATGTAGGACTTATTATGCAGGCCTTTCTATTGCATGAAATTCCTGCTTAGGCTGTCCGGCCAGCACATTGTCTTTGCCTGGAACAAACTGGGATGCAACTGTATGTTTAGGCTCAGTGATTTTTCCCAAAGATTCATTGTCAGTCTGCAAAGGGGGTAAGAATGGGTGCCCCCTTGCTTGTTTATGTACCACATCACAGTGGTGTTGTCTGTCCGTATTAGTAGATGGCCTTGCTGAAGATGTTGTCGAAAGGCCTCGATGGCATGCATTACTGCCAGCATTTCCTTTTGGTTTATATGCAGATGTGTTTCCTTTGGAGACCATTGTCCTTGTATACACATCTGCCCTCCATGTGCGCCCCCCATCCAAGGTCTGAGGCGTCTGTGGTCATGATCTGTGTTATCTGAGGTTTTTTGAATGACATACCTATGTTTGCCAGGCTTACCGAGGCCCACCATAGGAATTCCTTTTGTAGGCATGGAATGAGCGGTATGGTTGTCTCTAGGTTGTTGCTGTGCTGAGACCATAGGCTTTTTAGGTACCATTGAAGGTTTCTCATGTGTAGTCTTGCTAATGGGACCAGGAGAATGCAGGATGCCATGTAACCCAGGGCCTGTAGGAATCTCCTTGCAGTCATCTGGGTGAGTTTTGCCAAACCTTTGAAATAATGAGTTAACTTCTCTTGCTTGTCTTCTGTCAGGTAAGCCATTTGAGAGGCTGTGTCTAGACTGGCTCCTAAGAAGGTTATTTGCTGGGATGGCTGAAGTCTTGACTTTTGGAAGTTGACTGAGTATCCCAGGGCCTGTAGCAATTGTATGACATAGTTCAAGTTTTTTGTCAAAATCAATTTGTCGTCCGCTTGTATGAGGCAGTCGTCCAGGTACGGGTAAATTTGGATCCCCTGGAGCCTGCAATGAGCAATTACTGAAGCCAGGCATTTTGTGAATACTCTGGGCGCAGTAGATAAGCCAAATGGCAATGCTGAGAATTGATAATGCTCTGGCCCTGCAAGAAATCTGAGGTATCTTCTGCAGCTGTGTCTGATAGGGACATGCAGGTATGCCTCCTTGAGGTCCAGAGTAATCAGCCAAGACTCCTTGCCCAGCATGGGAAGGAGTTGCTGTAGAGTCAGCATTTTGAACTTTGGTACTATGAGAAAAGTGTTTAATGCGGACAAATCCAGTATTGGTCTCCATTGAGTTTCTTTTCTTGGAACAAGGAACAGTCTTGAGTAGAACCCCTGGCCTTGTTCTTGTTGTGGAACTCTTTCTATTGCTTTGATCTGAGCAAGCAGAGAAATTTTGTATTGTCCTCTTCCTCGGCCACGCCTGTTTTTACCCCTTTGAAATCTTTCAGGATTAGGAAAGGACCAGTTTTTAGAAGGCCAATTCCTGCTGAATCTGGGTGGCTGAACCTGGAGGAAATCTTTGACCGTCTGAACTGATTTTGCTTTTTCCTCGATGGACTTTAACACATCTTTAGCATTAGCACCAAAAAGCTTGTTCTTTTCCAAGGGTGCATCAAGGAGTTTTGCCTTAACATGATCTGGTAGAGGTTGTTCTTTTAACCATGCATGTCTACGAATGACTGCCCCTGTCATAGCTGCCTTACATGAAGCTTCCAATGCATCATATCCACACTGCAGGAAGTGATTGCTGACTTGCTGAGAATTATGTACAGCTTCCTGCAAAGACTTCCTGTCTAAAGGTTCAGGAGAGGCCAATGCTTTCTGTAAATCATCTAACAGGTAATCCTGATATTGAAACATATGAAAGAGGCAATTCAGAGCTCTCATAGATAAAGTAGTGGAGGTATAGACCTTTTTCCCCCATCTCTCTAATGACCTAGCTTCCCTGTTGGAAGGCTAAGGATTTTTGGAGGTGGATGCTGAAACCCCTTTAGGTCCCTGAGAAATAGTTTCCAAATCAACAGCAAGGGCCCTAAAGAAATGAGAATGTGTTTCTGGGACCCTATAATGTCTGTCTGGCTTGGCTGGAGCAGGAGGAAGAGTATCCGGGGTAACACTGGAGTCAGCGTATAGGTCATCCAAAACATCTAGCACAGGAGGTATAGCCAGGGGCCTGTGTTGGGGCTTTTTAAGGAAGGTACGAAGGCGCTTTCTGGAATCAGAATATTCCTGGCCTTGCCACTTAAAATGTTCCCTCATGGTATGCAGAACTTCCCCAAAAGAAATATCCTCAGGAGGGGAGGCCGAGGGGATGGAATCCTCTGCATCCGAGTCCTCACAGGTCTGGAAGAGCTCTTCCTGGCCATAGGAGTGAACAGAGTCCTCAGAATCTTCATCTGAAGGGATAGGGTCAGAGGGTTCAACCCGGGGCCTCTTATCAGAAGGAGGCTGGGATCCTCTCTCAGGATGGGCCTGTGAACCTCTAATCATGGAAATTAAGTCTGCGGCCATAGTCATGATTTGTGCTTCAGGAGTAGGCTGAGGTAAGGCTTTAACAGTAAGGTGCTTGGGTCTTGCTGGCTGCCTTAGCACGTGTGTAGGCCTTAATAGACATGGCCATAGGAGGCCTAGCAGCTCCACGTGCAGGAGTGACCTTATCCTACAGCAATGGTCTTGGGCATTTCCTCGGTTTCAGTATCCGGAGGAAAATCTATAACTGGCGTCGGTGTGGCCTCCGGTATCGGAGGTAACGGTAATGCGGTGTCTTCGGTTCGAGCGTGAAATAACCGCCCCAGGGGAACCGGAGCACACACGGTAGGTTTTGGCTTGAAGTCGGTGGAAGACTCTTGCCGAGGATGTCGGTGCCGGGCTTTTCGTTTAGGAGTCTGCGGCGTCGGAAGTTCCAATGGCATTGTATAAGCAAATTTATCGCCCGAAAAGTCTTCAGTGAACTCCGCCTGAGAGTGCGCTTATTGAAGCGAGCACAGGCAACACAGGCCGAGACGTCGTGGTCTGGGCCAAGGCAAGGAAGACAGTAAGAGTGGAAATCCTTATGAGGTATTTGTTTACCACAAGACAGAGACAGACAATTGTTAACTTTTTCAGTAATTTCTGACATTGGCTGAGGCAAGAAAAGGTCCCCAACGGGGTACTTAGCTTTTTTGATGACTTCAGATTCGAAGAATACAGGAGCTGACCGACCGGCACGTGCGAACTGCTTCGGGCACCGCGCGGCAAGAAAGACTGAAGAAAATGGCATCGGCTGATGCTTATATACTCCTGCCGCTCTGACGTCGGAGAGAAATGCGACATCAGCCGACGTCGGACCCAGACTTTGGAATCCGGCCGACCGAGGGCTGCCTGAGGCAGGACAACCCATATGTTATGACTGCAGTTGCATTCTTGAAGGACATCTTGGTAATGGCATCGGCATCTCCGCCTCCCCCTCCTTTACCAGAATATGGAGTGAGTGGACAGATTGATCCACCCTCATTATATCCTATGCTCACTGGAGACAGGGACAGCTTAAAACTGAAATTAACTAAAGTTAGGGATCCCATCGGAACTAGGTCCCGAACAAAGGCAAATAATCAAGAAGAAAGCTCTGAATTATGGCAGGTAGCTAGAGATATATGACCTGTAGAAGAAATATGCCCACTCATAGAAGTTCCAAACCCTCAGGCAGGACAGGAAGATCAGACTCCAACTATCCTAGTGCATAGACCTTGGATTCCGGAAGACATCCGGAAAGCTACAGAAGGGATTCCCCATCCAAAACTTAATTTCAGAAAATTTTCAGAAGATTTACAAGGAATGAGGCTGAGTTATAACTTGAATGGGGAAGATATAGAAAAAGTAGTTAGACAGATTGTAGGACCAGATTGGTACATGATTTGTGGCAACTGGTATCCTCGTGACGCTGCACAAAAACCCCTCCCGCATAGCAGCGCAGAATTAGACACTAGAGTGAAGGGACTTACAGACCGCATCTCTGAGAAATGGAAACCTAGGGCAGACTGGACTTGCATTAATCAATGTGTCCAGCAGGTGTGTGAATCAGCTGACCAATATTTTGCTAGACTGTTAGAATGTTTTAACAACCACTGTGGAACGCAGGTTCCTGAATATCAAAAACATGATTCCCCATATGAACAGCAGCTGAAAAATGCATTTCTAAAAGGTAGCAGTACACCTATAAGCAGTTTCATTACAAAGCACATGGTCGACCATCGAACGAGCAGATTACACTCACTACTTGAATATGCTAGACATGCTGAAAGGCATTTTAATAGCAAAAAGAAGGCGGCTCAGGTATTTTCATTGGAAGACGGAGCAGAAGTTTAGGTAGTGCACCCCGGGAAAAGGGCAGGAAAAACACACAGGGAGGTAAGCAGTCTGATCAGCGATCAGAAGACTTTGAAGGACGTAAGAAAAGGGGAGAATGTTTTAAATGTGGTAAAAAGGGACATTTGGCAAGGGACTGCAGGAAAAATAAGTAAGCAACAACTGAAGATAAAGAAGGTGAGGACTGACTATATGATTGTCAGGAATCACAAGAAGACACCAGTAGAGAAAGGACAAACGAGGATGCGAAAAGGGTAATAGAGGAAGTACAGGAAATCAATGATGGTGAAGAAGAAGATGAAGTACTAGATTTAGCTTTGTTGAGCCTGGAGCTCTATTTAGCAGATACAAAACCGGAAGTTACACTTTTAGTGGAAGGCAGTGAGGTTAAATTTTTGTGTGATTCAGGGGCATCACGGACCTTGATACACCCCTCCAAATTACCAGACAATTCAGAGTCATCCGATTACATATTGGTCAAAGCAGCGAATGGGCAGCTATATCGGGAGCCCCTCTCCCGCAATATCATCATAACAGATCCTGTTTCAGGATTAACACAAATAAGTAAGATTGTAGTTTCGGCAAAATGCCCAGTAAATCTCTTGGGCAGGGATCTTTATGCAGTTGTTTGGCATAGCGGTGGTTCCAACTATGCAGGGCATGGAAGCGCAGCGACGAACTGACACCTTTATGGTTCAATCGGGGAGTGAAACGTTTTATTGGTACAGTCAGGACATGGTTACGACTGATCCAGGGACTGTGACCAAAGAACTGATGAACGTAGCCATCAGTAAGTTTCCCTCCCATGACATTGATAAACAGCACCTGCTGCATTGCACCCTGTATTTTTGTAACACACCAGGGCCTGATAATGAGTATGAAAAAGAATTATTTAAGCATCGAACAAACAGATTGGCAATGAAGAAATTTATACTGGGACGCAGAAGGGAATAGTGTAGCCAGCTGTTCGCTGCCCCAGGAGTTTTTGACACTTTATAAATCCAATTGACTGCCACATGTAAGCTTAACCAAGAATAAAAACATACGGTGGGCAGACTTAGGGGAGAGAGTTACAAGATGGGAAAAACAAACTGAACTGGAGTTGTCAGGACAGGGAATACAAGTGCAGAAATTGAACTGGGTGACTCAAGCTAACTCAGCTGTACATCTGCAGTCTTGCGGAGACAGCTGATGGATACTCCTACTGACGGAAGAAGAAAATGCCTTACGAGATATACCAGAGACCCTCTGGTCAGCAGGAAAATCAGATATAGGACTTATCCATACTGCAGGTCCAGTTAGTATTACACCAAAATCAGTGTTTATACCATAAACAAGACAGTATCCCTTAAGAAAGGATGCAGAGGCAGGAATAAAACCTATTATAGCAGCATTACTTAAGGGAGGGGTGCTAGTAGAATCCCGATTCTCCGTGTAATACACCCTTAAGACCAGTCAAAAAAGCCAATGGAGAATGGCGTATGGTTCAGGATTTGCAAGCTGTAAATGATGCAGTAATACCAAGGGCACCTATGGTGCCGGATCCACACACCTTGTTGAACGACTTAAAACCTCAACAAGAATATTTCTCTGTGGTAGATATTAGTGATGCATTCTTTTCAATACCAATACACCCAGACAGCCAGTTTTGGTTTGCATTCACGTTTCAGGGAAAAAGATACACATATACCCGATTACCACAGGGATTACCCACAGGATATTGTGAAAGCCCTACTCATTTCTCACAAGAAATGTCAAGTAACCTGGCAGGATTTAACCCACCAAGGGTTAGTCAGGTCTTACTTTATGTTGATGACATTCTATTAGCAGTCCCCACCCTGCAGGATTGCAGGGAAGACACAGTAGCACTTTTACGATTTCTAGCTGCTGAAGGACACAAAGTGAATAAAAAACAAACTGCAACTTTGGTAAAAACAGGTAAAGTACTTGGGATATGTAATATCCAAGGGAGGTAGAACTTTAGATGAGGACAGGAAGGTGGCAATTTTGCAGGCACCAAAGCCCACCACTAAGAAGGAAATGATGTCCTTCTTGGAAACGACTAATTTTTGTCGGAGCTGGATTCCAAACTATGCTTTGGAATCTGCGCCTTTAACTGACCTTATTTACAAGACACCTATGGCAGCACAGGACTTGTTACAGTGGACAACAGAGGCAGAATCCGCTTTCTGTAAGCTGAAACAGTTAATAGCCTCCTCTCTAGTTTTGGGATTGCCAAACTATCATAAACGTTTTTTCCAGACTGTAGATTGCAAGCAGGGTTATATGACATCAGTACTAACACAACAACATGGGGATAAGCAGCATCCCATTGCTTACTATTCATCACAATTAGACCCAGTAGCACGATCTATGCCACACTGTGTACAGGCAGTAGTTGCGGCAGCAATGGCAGTGCAGGCTTCGGCTTCAGTAGTCTTGTTTCACCCACTCACTCTAAGGGTACCTAATGCAGTCGTGATTATTTTATTGCAAGAAAAAGTAGCATATCTCTCTCCTGCTAGGCATCTCTCCTGCATGACCATATTGTTGAGCCAACCTCGTATAACAATTGAACGATGTATGACCTTAAACCCTTCTACCCTGCTCCCAACTCCTGCAGACGGCACACCACACCGCTGCCTGCAAATAATCGAGCAGAAGACATTACCTAGGAAAGACCTCACGGATGTCCCCTTGGATAATGCAGAGGTGACATACTACGTGGATGCCTCATTAAAATGGGGCCCAGCAGGACAGAACCTAGCAGGATATGCAGTAGTCTCTGATACTGAAGTGAAAGAAGCAAAATCCTTACCGTATCATTTATCTGCACAGGCAGCAGAATTGATTGCTCTGACACGAGCATGTACCTTAGCAAAGAATAAGTGTGTAAACATCTTCACTGATAGTCAATACGCTTTTTCCACTGTACACGTGTTTGCACAACAGCGGAAACACCGTGGAATGATAACATCTACTGGCAAACCTATAAATCATGCGTAGCTTATTTTATATCTCTTAGAATCCATTCAATTGCCTCGAAGGGTATATATGTGCAAATGTACAGCTCATACTAAACAACAGGACATAATTTCAAAAGGTAATGCGAGAGCTGATGCAGCTGCAAAACAGGCAGCTACAGAGGTATTCCTTCTAGATAAGGAATTACAACCCTCTGAAACCTTGAATTTAGATATGTTAAAAACAATGCAGACACTCACTACGCAAGCAGAAAAACAGCGATGGATAAGATGAGCAGATGAGAAGGGGCTGTACATCTCTAAGGAGGGAAAACCAATACTACCCTCTAACTTGTTCCGCTATGCGGAATTGTTGAGCCATGGGCAGTGCCATGTCTCAACAGGGGGATGGTACAGCTGGTGAACCAGGTGTTCACAACGTACGGATTTACAAACTATTCTAAAAAAATTTGTTTAATGTGTCAAATCTGTAACAAACACCATGCACAGGGAGCGATAAAGCCTAAGCAAGGGAGTTTTCCCACACCACCATATCTGTTTCACACTATCTGTATGGATTTCACAGAACTAAACAAATGTGAAAACAAGAAGTACTGCCTTGTCATTATAGATATGTTCTCCAGGTGGGTGGAAGCTTTTCCAACCAAAAATCCGGATGCAGCTACAGTAGCAAAGATACTTGTTAAGTAAATTATTCCTAGGTTTGGCATTCCGGACAGAATATATAGTGACAGAGTCACACTTTGTAAATCAAACCATACAGCAGCTGAGTAAGTTTTTTGGTATTTCTCTCAAAAATCATTGTGCATATTATCCGCAGTCTGCAGGGCTGGTTGAAAGGCATAATGGCATACTGAAAAGCAAACTAAGGAAACTGATAGCTGAAACAGGAAAAACATGGCTATACTGTTTACCTTTAGCATTGTTGAGGCATGAGAACTGTCCCTACAGCAAAAGGACTGACTCCTTTTGAAAAGCTGTATGGAAGGGCTTATATGACACCCCAGTGGAAACCCCTCATGTCATCAGACCAGGAAGCTGATTTTACACTAGCTGAATATATGAAAATGTTGTTGAGTTCTAAACATCTGTTGCAGTTTAATTCTATTTTAGGTCAGAAGCAAGCCGAAACCTCGGAAGTGACAGTGACACCAGGAGACTGGGTGTGGATTAAAATTGTGAAGAGAAAAAACTGGGGGTCACCAAAGTGGGAAGGTCCCTACCAGGTATTTCTGTCAACACCAACTGCAGTTAAGATCGCAGAGCGGGCTTCGTGGATCCATCTGACACGCTGCAAGCTATTAAAAGACTGAGTTGGGTAAAGATCTTACCTCTCCACCGGGACCCGAAGCACAAAGTCTGGCTAGAAAGGGGGGGGGGGTCAGATCAATAGGAACTGGCTTGTCTCAACCCCAGTGAAGCAACTATCGGTGCTGAAGGTCCTATTAGGGAAGGGAGTAAGATCAACAGAACCCAAAATGAAGACCAATTTCCATCCTTTTGGGAAGAATGGAGAAGATAAAGGCAATATGGAGCAACCATTCCTGCAGAAATATTGCACGACCATCCTGTTGGCCATCATGATAACAGTAATCTTTTTGTTATGGCCGTTTCTCTTCTCTGCTACACAAGTAGAACTAAGTAAGCATGCATGCAGAGTGGCACCCGAACTTCAATACTTACCAGGCAATCAAATATGTGTATGCTGAAACCTTCAATGCTTCGAATTGCTAGATCTGCACAGCTTTACCAACAGCATATGGGGGATTACTGCTAACTTCGGTTCCCCTAGGGGCTAATAAGACCTGGGAAAACCTAAATCATGATGCATCGAATGTTACATCAGTAGATAAAGTAGCATTACAATTGTCTATTCGTCAAAAGGGAATTGTTCAGGGAAGGATGGAGCCATTGCAATGTAACGGTTCCTTATAGATGCTACACTAAACCTGATAACACCGGATCTTATTGCAATACAAACTATGATTCATTTTTTTAACTGATGCATAAAACAATTGAGGAAGTAAAACGTGATTCTGTTCTCTACAAACAAGTGTCTATATTTGACAGAAAAATGTTTCATGAAGGACAAGTGTATGTTTATAGTAAAGTTACCACTAAAGTAGAAGATTGTTGGCTACCTGAAAACTGGTCCGGTAGCTGTTTTTTGGGGTTCCTGGTTCCGGCCATACGACACACGGCAGTTTTACCTCAAGGAAAAATTCAGAATGTCCGAGAAATTAAGAAACCTGCTAATCCAGTGGGACAAATCAATGCACCTTGGAAATACCATCATGACTTAGGCCCTAGAAATAACAAAGGACCATCGCACATGGATCTGGGTGATGACGTCATATCGTTGGCAGGCATATTACCAGCATATGGAGCAACAAAATCGATCTGGGAGCTGAGAAAACTATCTAAACTTCTTGAAATAATGAGTAATGCAACCTTTTCTGCCCTAGAATTGATAACCGATGAATTGACAGCCATGAGAACAGTGGTGCTTCAAAATCGCATGGCTCTTGACATCACCCTAGCGGCGAAAGGAGGTACGTGCGCTTTAAACCAGGAGGAGTACTGTTCGTACATTCCTGACAACAGACATGAGATAGACAACCATCTTGAAGTAATTCAGCAGGTGTCGGCCATGACCAAACCAGGACCAAACCCATTGATGGACTTTTTCCAAAAATGGTTCGGGGGTTGGGGCAGCATCCTGATGAACATTCTGATTGCCATCTGTGTAGGAATAGCCTTATTGATGGTGTGTGGATGTTGCTGCATCCCCTGTATGAAAGGACTAGTTAAGAATATAGTAGACATTTCAGTTTCAGAAACTTTATACCAAGATGCTGAATTTGAGGAATTACTTAAAACTGAAAAAATGCCTTCACAGGCCTAAACTGAATGACTCTCTAACTGCAAATCCTAAGTGGGAAATGGTTATGAGAAGAAGAACTGTTTATGCTTGTTTTGAAGGTAGAATAAAGTATTAAAAGGGGGGGAAATGTTAAGAAAATGTATAACTGCAATGTGCAAGCTTAGATGCATTTAGGGTTAAAAAAGAAATTAATATGTTTATTCTGCTTGTTCTGCGTGAAATATGTGCAGCTGCATTAAACCTAGATAAGAGAACAGTTGACGCTTGAAAGTTTACCATGGTCAGCAGAATGTGTATTGAGGCCAGAGTTGCATCTTGACTCTGGGCAAATGTATCATATCAAGAACTTTACAGCTGAAATAATGTAAGAAACAAAGGAGGGCTGAAATTAGCCCAGGGCCAGGTTGTTTTTCTCAAACATGTTTTGCAAGACAGCAATTTTCTGACCATGTCAGCAATAAATCTAACAATGTCTTCTTTCCTGACCATGTCAGCAGTTAAACTAACAATATTTTCTTGTGTACACGCAGAGAACTGTATAAGAATAGCATGCTGAACCATGGAAAATCAGACAAATCTTGTACCTACATGCTTTGTCTCCTTGCTGCAAGTAATAAAGGGTGCCTTACTTGAACCTTACGTGCATTGATCTTTGTGCTTTAACAAGCTGTTTCTGTAAATCTGGCTTAATGGGATTCTTCAGAGCGAACACTTGAGTGAGATCCCGCTGGAATGTTGCCATATGGCTTGCATAGTTCACAGCCTGAATTGCCAAGGAGCCGAAGTATATGTCCACTTCCCCCAGTCTATCCATTGACCATGACTTCTTGTTATTGGGTGGATGGACAGATAAAGAGTCTTCAGAAAACTCTTTATTGGTCACTATCACAATTCTCATGAAGTCTACTGGGAGAAACTTTATCCAGATAGGTTGAGCTTCAGGAGATTGTAGAACTTTGTCAGGCTTCCTTGGAGAGACTCATGTGTGCCTGGTTCCTGCTAGTATTTCCTCACTGCCAACTCCACCTGCTTGTCAGGAGGAGTGGGCCCCAGGATGTACAGTGAGACCTTCAATATCCCACAGACAATACACTGCTTTGTCTTGAAAGGGGGGTTCAGTTGGCCAAAATCCCCTCTGCCACTTGAGTTCCAGGACCTCCCCAAAGGAAGCGTCCTTAGGAGGTTTATTGTGGGGAACCCTCTCCATCATCAGAGTCGGTATCTGAGGTGAAAGACTCTGCTGGTGAATCAAGAAGCTTCCTCTTGCATGCCCTCTTATGTGACTCAAGGGATGAGACTCCTGAAGTATTCAGAGGACTGTCTCTACATCAGGGCAGGATATGTGGGATCTACATAATAAAGCTGCCTAGATGATGACTTTTCAGGAGTCAGCCTTAAGAACAGACGGTCAGGGGAAACTGTATTTGCAGGAACCTGCGGATCCACCTTGTATGGCAAAGAAATGATCCTCTCTAACATTCAGAAAGCCAGTCCAACATCTAGAGGATCTGAAGACACAGCAACAGTGGTCAGATCCAACTCTCCAAGAGAAACGTATGAAAATGACACAGGTGGAATCTTTGCAGCCATCTGAGCAGTTGGCACCAAGAACTGTAATGGAGACAGTCTCAAAGGCTAACATCTAATTGAAGCAACGAAGCCATCCACCCGATTCCTTGGCTCCATGACTCCAACATCAGTTCCAACAGGGTTAGAGTGCAGTGAGTTGTATTCAAAAACCCTGGTGCCAATGTCACATGGAACAATGGTTCCTGGCCTCAAGATCTTTGTGACAGTATGGATCTGAGAACCACAGCCAAAGGACATACCAGTGAGGATGCCTGGAAAGTTGTGAAAATGGATGGATCCAACCAGATTTGAAGCTGACTGAGGCACAGTGACCCCCATCTTAATTTAGGTTCTTAGAAACCTCTAACAGGAGATCCAAGTCAACTTCTGAAGCACTCTTGTAAGATCTGAAGGATCTTGTGGAGAAGGGTCTTGAAGCTGATTGTTCTGTTTTCTTGGGCAAATCAAGAATGGATATTGTAGACCCTATCTCCAGATCCAAAGGTGGGGTGTAGGGAGAAGTCCGAGCAGCATGTTCCACAATTCTTGGAACCTTGGGAGTCAACCAAATCCATATGTTTTGATGGCTTACTCGCAGAATTTTGTTTGTCTTGGCAGGCTCCAGATCCAGAGAAAGAAGCCCTTTAATTGTGAAATTGTTTCTCCTATCTGAAAAGTGCCCTGGGACCAAAGGCAGCACAAATGTTGAACAAAGCACTCTGATATGAAACCGCCTAGACAAACCACACAGAGATCATGAGAGGTCTTAAGGGGGAATTTTGTGCCCATATTTTGAACACTTTTTAAAAAGTGGCAACTACTACATTTTTCACACAGCTTTAAGTTAAAAAAAAAAGATGTCCGCTATTGATATAGAGCGGAAGCAAAAGAGCTCAAATGTTAGAAAATCTAATCAACTCTATTGAAGTCTAAACTCTAACTTTATAAACCCTGTAAACTATAATTTCTATCAACCTAAGAAATAGAACAAGCATGAAAGGTTAACTAGTACTCAATGCATTCCGTAAAGGGTAATCAGGTCAAAAGATGTTGGGTTAGGCAGTAATCTCAAATATCTACTAAACTCTTCTAAAAGTTAAAGGGCTGCTAACACACAGAGAAAATAGAAACAAAATGGCACCAAAGAACATTAACACTGAAGAACAAATTTTAAATTTTTTAGAAAAAACTCAGTCTTAAAACAAACCCTTAGAAAGGGTTGTAGACCTAAACAAAATATGACCAAAGGCCACAATTCAGCTAACTAGTCAAGATGGAAATAAAAAAAAAAGCAGGTGGAGCACTTATCGGCCGAGAACAGGTTGCAACTTCAAAAGGCAGCAAACAAGATCCAGTATACTCAAAAAGGAGAAGGGCATTGTGGGGACTGGAACGCTTTGGAGAAGCTCGAGGCTGGAGCACTACATTAGTCGGATCGAATCCAAACAGGAGTTGGAGGACCCATATGTCAGACTGGATACACTGGATGAAAAGGATTCCATTTTATCCACTACAATAACTACATTTTCTATACTTATACATCAATACTGTTAAGAAGAGACTGCAATTTTAACAACTGCTCTAAAATGGAATTTTACTGTGAAGCTAAATAGATATGTGCCCTTAACAGCTACGGTACTACTACAGATGTGCACTTTCATTATACAAGACGGATAACCTTAAATCCTTAATAAAAGTTCAAGATACAAGGACAGCTATCCTATTTGAGTTACAAGTACACAAAGAAATAGATCCTGCCTTAAGTGATATATACTAAACCGTGTCTATCCAATAGTGGCACATATATCTATCAGCTTTTTTCTTCTGGGTTCAAGGACCTTTGTAGCACTTACTACTAACTTTTAAAACTCATGAAAAGTATAGTAAAGTAGTACTGTCAACTGTAACTCTAGGAGCCTTAAACATCTTTCGAGGTCTAGTATATCAAAAAGCACCAGTTCTAAATAAAGCAGCTTTGTACATTATATCAAGAAACCAAATATCTTGAAAATATATGCAAGCACTAAACATATGAATTTAAGTACATTGCAAATTCATACAGTCATTCAACAGTTCAAAAATAAGCATTTATGCAGGAAATATGTTCCTCTTCAACTTCACACCCTCCTTACATAGTTTTATTCAGATGTCATTTTACATCAGAGAAAATCATCCTTAAACCTTTCCAATAATGACCATTCTTTCTGTGCTACCCAAGGACTACAGCAAATAGTCAACACCACTATGCGCATTAGCCATTGCTACAATAAGTAGAAAGCAAACACAAAGAAAACAGAACCTCAATGAAATGTACAGCTTCAAAATGAGCAAACACAATATTTCCAAGATGTCTGCACAATGAGAAACAGCTTAATTTATGCTCTCAGAGTGTGAAAATCAAAACCCAGAAGACACAGACTGTGAATTTCAGTTAGTGGCTAGTAAGTGCACTGCCTGAATGCCAGCAAAGAAGAAATGCAGAGAACCTAAAAGAAAATCAGCCACAAAAGGTAAAGAGAAAAAAAAACTGGCTGGGAAGAATCCTGCAGCTGTTCAGCAAAAAGCAGTTCAAGCTCCAGCTTTGGTGCAAGATAGGACTTTCAGTAATCTAGAGGAAAAAAATATGTCCAATGTGCTCAGAGCTGATTAAAATAAAGGAAATACTGGTGGAGTATATCAACTCAAATAGCAAAAGGCTGGAAAAATGGAAGAAGCTTTAAAGAGATATTCAGATGAGCTGATATAACTGCAAAAATCAGAGGTCAAAATGAAGAAAAGACTGCTTGAGTATGAGACCGCTTAAGAAATGTTTCAAAAATGGCAGAATTAGGGGACAGAGCATGTAGGGACAACCTGAGGTTTTTTGCTGTACCAGAGAAATGTAAGGAACAGACTGAATTAATTTTATTAAACCACAAATAAGCAACAAGACTGGTATTCCATAGTAGGGGCTGTTAACTGGAAGGGCACATTGTGTGCATGCTCCAAATCTGGCCATGAAAAAGCAGCAAGACCTCTCTATTTTATTTTATATTTGTTGACCAGGAAAGTCCGACTGGACACAGGTTCATTTTCAGCGGAGACCCAAGGAGAAAAGCTCCAAACATTAATACAGAAAAAAGTAGCTAAAAACAGTCTTGAATATGGAAACATAGTACAAAACATGTTTACAAAAAGAAAAAAAATAACATTATAAACATATTACATATGAGGATAGGTAGGTATTGGGAGAAGGCTCCCAGCCCTACTGCACTTTAAAGGGGAAAGAATTAGTCGTAAAGAAGAAAACAAAGCCATGTATGTTAAGTATTGAGTATAGATGGTACAGGTTCACATTGTCTAACATATGTGGTAGTAATCTAATTCCCACTTAGTTGTTTTTACAAGTTGGACTTGGGGAGAACCTTTTGATTCATAGCTGAATCCTAGCAACAGTGCAATGGTATGGACTAACCTGGGGAGTAACATGAGCAGAGCCAGTTATTGGTGTAGTGGGTTTTAAGAAGTTTTTTTAAATTGGGGAGTAGAGGTGGTGGCAGTTAAGTGGGTTGGAAGTGAATTCAGGTTCTGGAAATAGAGCAGGCAAAGAGAGATTTACCAGCCTCATTCTTATGTTTGATGACATTTATGTGGTTCTGAAAACTTAATCTTAGGGTTCTAGTGGTGGTGTAAGGGTGAATTAGATCCTGGAATGCAGGGGTTTTGTTGGGAAAGTAATAGAGCTTGTGAGGTATTGATAGTTAGTTGAGTAGTAGTAGTGGAGTAGGAGTAGTTGGGGAAACTCAAGCCAGTTGAGCTGGTTGAGGGCTAAGCAGTGATGGGATCTATGAGAGACGTCTGTAGCAAACTTGGCAATCTTATTGTAGCAGGATTCCAGTTTGCTTAGTTCTGTGTGGCGAAGGTTAAAAGCGAATGGATAAGAGGTGAGTCCTTGCTAAGGTGGCTTTGGTAGGTTTTGTGATTAACTGACGGTTTCTGTATAGGAGGCCAAGCTTTTTGTTAACTTTTTTAATTGTTTGGGCTATGTGTATGTCAAATTTTAGATTACTATCAATTTCCATGCCTAATAGCTTTGTGTTTGTTGTTGGGGTGATTTGTGTCTTGTCTTTAGCTGTTATAGTAAAGTCATTATTTAGTGGTGGAGATCTACCGGGGCTAAATAAGATTAGTTTTTTTTTTTTTGGGATTGAGAAAAGTTTTATGTTAGTGAACCATGTTTCTGCTAAGGAAAAGTTACTTTGAGTAATGGTTCTTAGTTCATGTAGGGTAGGGAAGGCACATATAACAGTAACATATAACTGAGGCAGATTGTGCTGATGACGCTATTTGGTTAGTAAATAGTGAGAATAGCAAAGGCCCAAGGATGGACCCTTGTGGGACACCTATGTTAACTGGTAGTAGAGGGGACAGATCTTTTTGCCATAGAATAGCCTGCTGACAGTTAGATAAGTAGTTCCTGAACCAGGATATAGGGGAGGGGCTTATGTTAAGGGAAGATAGAGTTTCTAAGAAGCATATTATGGTTCACCATATCAAAGGCTTTTGATAGGTCTAGAAATATTGAGGATACGAATAGTCCATTATTTCGATGGTGGTTGACAGTGTTTGTGAAGGAGGGTAATGCTGTAGTAGTGCAGTGGGAGGGTCGGAAACCATGTTAGGATGTGGATAGCAGGTCTTTTTTAAGGAAGTACTGCTTTAGATGGAAATTAACTACTCTCTATATTTTTGATAGAGGTGATAGGATTGCAATAGGGTGGTAGTTGGTCAGTTCCAGGGACTTGCCCCATTTGTGTAATGGTATAATATGTGAGATTTTCCAAGAGAGAGCTACTTACCTATTTATAAGAATCGACACTGGGTAGGCTATGGCTTCAGCTGATATTTGCAGGAAGCCTGCTGGTAGACTGTCAGCTGGTAGAGTGGTTGGTTTAAGTTTTTTTGAGGAGTTTTGTAATTGTTTTAATGGGGATGGGGTCCAGGGAAAAACAGGAGTTGTTGTTAGTTGAACTGAAGGTGGGAAGTGTCTCTGTAGGTAAGGGTCTGCGATCAGGTTTTTGAGTGTTGGCTAGGGCTAGGACTGTCTCAGTAAAGCATTTGTTAAATTGGGTGCGGATATTTTCATGATTGTTTGGTAATACAGGGGTAGGAGTGGATGATTTACCTGGGTGCAGTAAAGTATTTAAAGTGGCCCAGAATTTTTGGGGGTTGTGTGCATATTTTTCTTGTAGGGTCACATGGTAATTAGTTTTGTCACATTTTATTAGATTTTTGGCTTTGTTGTGGAGTTCAAGATAAGTATGTCTTAAGGTGGGGATTTTTTGTTTGTGGAATTGTGCCCAGGCTTTATCCCTTTCTTTCATAATGGTTTTAGTCTCTTTTGTTAGCCAAGGGGCATGGTTAGCTTTGACTCCGATGGTTCTGGGGGGTGCATGGTAGTTTAGAACTTCAAGGAAGGTTGAATTAAAGTACTGCATGGCTTTGTCTTGAGGCAGTTGTTTTAAGTGAGTCCAATTGCAGTACTTCAATACTAACAAACTAATCAACTCGTATTAAAGAGCTTTTTATTATGTACTACTCTGAGAATGGGTTTTTTATTATGGTGTGATCGATTCCTAATTAAGTAGGTTGCCTGATGGTCACTCAGAGCTTCATGAAGACAGTCTGACTGCTGAGCCAGTGTGGGATCTGATAGCGGAATCCAGTCTAAGATGGACTGGCGTTTGGAGGCTTTGTTGATTCTTGTGGGGGCAGTTATAATTTGGTTAAACCTATGGAGGTTAATATGGGTGGTGGGATTTTGGCTGGAACAGTCAGCCCAGTCTATGTTAAAGTCTCCTAATAGTATTGTTTTTTGTGGAAGGGAGGAAGACATCCAGTTTAGAAGGGTTTCTAGTATGGGGGTATTATTAACCTGGTGGGATATATCCACCTGCAATAATTATTTGTTTGTTTATTATTTGTTTGTTAGAGTTAATCTTTAGTTTGGCCAGAATTAGTTCCATGTCCTTTACTTCTTGGGCATTGCATTCAAATTGTTCAATGGTGAGGTGTGGTCTTGGAATAGTACTCCTTTTTTGTCTGTCCCTGCGTATAATATTGTACCCAGGGGCAGTTATTTCATTGTCATGGTGGTCAGGTCTGAGCCAGGTTTCTGTTAGCACTACGACTTCTGGTTTGTATACTGCTAGTAGGGCATGAAGGTCCTGAGTTTTATTAAGGATTCTTCTAATGTCAATGTTTAAAAGGAAGAGAGACGAGGAAGGTTGTAAATATAAAGGATGTGGTTGTTCTGGGGTACTGAGGATAGGTTTGCTTGGTCCTGGACTGGGATGGATGTCCCCACAGCAAGTTAGTTTTTGGAATACGTATAAATAGAGTTTGTTTAGTTTGTGTAGTAACTTAGTTTCACGGATGGTGGAGGATTAGTTTTATATTTAAGAGTATTATATAGGGAGGAAGAAGATTGGGGGGAGGTGAGGAAGCAGGGTGATATGGGGTAATGTCCTTCCTTCCTAGTATTGGTTGTGGATTCAGTTTGCCACGGAGGTGGGGAAGTGATACTGAGTTGAGTGTGGTAGGAGGAAAGAAGTGACAGCAGGAGTAGAGAGGATAGCTACTGAGGAACATAACACTTTTAGTAGCTGGGTGTGACTTACATTGGACATTATGCTGAGTTCTAGGTGTAGTTTGATAGATTAGGGTGTGGTACAATCCTCCCAGAAGAAAGAGTTGATTCTGAAAAAAATTGTGGCAGAAGAAGAAAGTAATAAAAGTTGGAGACAATACATTGTTTGTGGAAAATGATTACTCACTGTACACTAGACAGAAGAGGGGTAAATGTATTCCAGCAATCAGAGAATGTCGAGAAGCAGGTGCGAGATTCAAGCTGCTGTACCAGCTATCTTTAGAATATTTATTCCTGGAGAGTCAAAGTCATTTTTTGATGCAGAAGCTGCAAAGCAGGAAATACAAAAGTTTGCCCAACAAAAAGAGAGCTATCAAACAGAAGGGAATTCTGCTTCTTATTCTTCTGATAATAAAGCTCATAGAGAAATTAGGACAGTAAAACCGTTCCCAATGTTCCAAATGAAAATCACAGGAGATGAGTAGAAGAACTAGGAGTACACTGGAAATGAGCCTGACGGTGGAACTGAGAGTTGGAGATCAACAGGAAGAAAACCAGCAACTCGGAAATTAATTAATAAATGTGAGATTACAAAGCATCAAATCACAGTTCTGAAATATAGCAGAACAAGAAAACCCGGAAATATTGTTCTTATTTGACTTTGTTAAACTTGTGCAGGGGACTCCAATGCATATGCCCTACTTCATGTCATTAACACCTGGAACAACACTGAGCGAGGAAGAGGGAGAAAGAGGCAACTGTAAGTAAAACAACTTGTGTTCTTATTTATTTATTTTATATATATATATATATATATATATATATATATAAAACATGGCATATACTGCATGTTATATAGCAAAGCCT
The DNA here is from genome assembly GCF_019279795.1 of Protopterus annectens. Classification (NCBI taxonomy): domain Eukaryota; kingdom Metazoa; phylum Chordata; order Ceratodontiformes; family Protopteridae; genus Protopterus; species Protopterus annectens. Next base: position 327,988,837 of record NC_056732.1, read on the forward strand.
TTTCAGTTATTTGTGTATGCAAAAGAGATGAAGTAAATAGGTGCCCTTTTTCCCACTTTCTTGTTCAGTTTTAAGAAATGGAGGCAATGCAGTGTAAAAAGAGAAGAATTCCTGGACAAAACAGAATGGTACAAGTAAAACTGATATTCTTTTTCTTACTTTTGCATAGGGGAATGATTTGATCAAGGCCTTTGGCTTGATCTAACAAGTTTTAAGTGGAAGCAAGTAAATAAAAAAACTGAATGAAATTAAAAGTTTTTCTTTAGCAAATAAATGTCTAGAGTGCAACATGAGGAGCTTGTAGCTGAAGGCAACTGTGTCTGGTTCTCATGTTTCTACAGAGACAAGCTGATAAGGGCAATTAAAACAAAATACTATTTTCTTTCAATGGCTAAAAGATAATGTTTTCTGAAAGCATTCAAGTTGTTTTCTACATCTAGGAGAGGAATAGAGATGAGACAAAAACAGACATCACTTAGCGGAAGTAGAAGCACAGGCTGTACAGTCTGTTAACATGGATAAGTTATGTACTCAGCTTAACTATGCGCATCTGTGTTGTCCATTTAAATTTTTCCTCAACAAATGGGTCTCCGATCCAACTTGGCTTTTTTCTTTAGATTCTTGGATCCAACTCTCAAGCTCCTCCCTTTACCCACAATGCCCTTTATTGCTAAATTACCTCAGATCGAGTTTGCTGCTACTAAGTACGCCTTAGGGCATAAATAACCATAATAATAATTAGAAACACTATAGATATAGAGTAGGGGCTCAGACTGGAAACAAGGGTTCACTCCCAAATAATAGGCATAGGGGAAGGAGGGTGGGAAGTTGAGGAAGAATGAAAATGAACAATACAGATGCATAGTTATGGAGAGTACATAACTTTAATATATGATGTTGTCATTTTCATTCATTCCTCAATGAATGGGACAGAGTCCCAGATATGATAATACTGGGTGGCCCTCATAGAAGGATATTACTGAGAACTGCAGAACCAAAAGCAGCCCTGTTCCTGGAAATTATATCAAACTTGTAATGAGCAATAAAAGTATGAGAACTGGACCAAGCAGTCACAGCACAAATATCAGTGGAAGCTTTGGTCCAAAAGGCAGATGATGTAGCCATAGATCTAGCTGAATGAGCTCTTGGAGGTTTAGGTAAGGACAATCTGAGAATAAACAAAGGAAATACAATCTGTTATCCATTTGGCTAAGGTCACTTTGGATACTGGTTTTCCCAACTTGTTTTTGGCAAAGGAAACAGTTGATTAGTTTTTCTAAAGTCTTTTGATCTATGGAGATAAAAGCAAAGTCGTCTATGTACTAAAAGGTGGAGCATGTATTCAGCTATACTGTCAAATTTTGGAAAGACTAATGGCAAACTTATTACTTGATTTATAATTATCTCCGAGACAACTTTTGGCAAAATGGAAGGATTTCTACATAAAGTCACCCTACCTTTGTGAAAAATTAAATAATGTGGTTTTGAACAGACTGCTTGGAGTTCAGAAACTCACCTTGTAGATGTAACAGTAACAAGAAAAATTGTTTTCCAAGAAAGAAATTTTAGATGCGACTTAGCCAAAGACTCAAAAGGAGAGCGAACTAAAGTTTGTAACAGAAAAGTTAGATCCCAAGGTGGAGTAGGATCCTTTATTGGAGGTCTAAGCAGCAGTGTACCTTTAAGAATACCTTGCATATTTTACAAAAGGCTAGCGAAAAGGTATGTCCTGTGTGATAATTAGAAATGGTTCCGAGCTGAACTTTCACAGTGGCGAAACTAGCACCACCTTGAAAGTTTGAAGCAAGAAATTCTAACAGAAATTGGAGCAGTACAAGGTTCCAACTTTCTCTGTTACAACAGGAAAACCGCGTCCATTTACTTCTATAAATTTTTCTTGTAGAATGTTTCTGGGATGAGAGAAAAGCCCGGACTGACTAGCCATCACTGGATTGGAGAAACCATGCAGTCAATCTGAGGCCTTGAATGTCCAGATGAATCATCTCTGATGGATGTGAGAATAGCTCTGGACTGGAATCCAGTATCTAAGGTGGACATATGAGATGAGACCATAGGAATGGAAACCACACTTGCCAAGACCAGAAAGGGGCTGTGACGGTTGATGAGAGATGGGCGAAGGCTGCCAGCCTAGTCAAATATAACTTGATATCTAATTCTGGCATTTGTAAATAAATGTAAAATACAGGCATGTTTTCTTGATAATAAATGTAAAATACAGCCATGTTTCTTGAGTGTAAAGAAAACACTGTAAAATGTGAACTTCAAGATTGTTACAACATTGCCCCCTGGCTGTAAAGAAAAAGTAGGTCAAGCCATTCAAATTTGTCTTTTGAAACTGAAATGATTTTACGACATTCTTTGATCTTTAAAGTTGGTTCCAGTCAGGCTGGCGGAAGACATTCTGTCAATTGTGTTAACTAAAGACTAATTGCTAGAGTGTATATGTGAAATGCCTTTTAGTGTTGCATTCTCCTGTGCAGGTGTTAGCTTGCTAAATAATAGAGTTTCTATTAGCCTGGGAACTCAGAGCAGGTGTCAAGATGATGCAATATGAATACTGGGAAAACCTAAGTGTCAAAAATGATGTAATCTGGGGAGGTCCAGAGACATGTTTGTTAGTGATGTTTTATAAACTGTCTCTCTCAAAAGACTGGAAGCATTTTGATCTTGATATCCAACTTACCAGCACTCTGCTTATGCTCACATGTAAGTTTCTAGCACTGTGATTTCTTGTAGCAATAGTTAAAGCTAGTAAAGATTAATTAGGTATTTTTCTTTGAAATCAGACCTGTCCTACTGTATTATTTTAAGTTTCTGTGTGATCTGTGAGCTCTTAGATATCTCTGTGGTGTAGTAGTTTTGTCTTGTGTTTTAATTATTTATTATTAAATATTTTTAAAACCTTCTACCTGTGGCTGCTTTGTGTAAAGATAAGCTCTAGAATACATTGCATATTTATAGAAGTTATTGTAAAAGGCCACTCTACAGTAAGCCTTGACTGTTAGTCATACTACCATTGGATTATAATATTGCACAGTAATAATCGGAACCCTTTTAAGGGCCTTTTAGTAGCTGATATTATTAGCTGGGTGGTGGCAGGGATTACTACCATATGGTATGGGCAAAGGGACACAGCTGGAGAATCTGTGTCAACCTTTCCCAGGAGTGTCTGTGAAGTTGTATAAATACTTATCTCAAAGTGTATGTGTGTTGAGTCAGCTACTTGGGCAGGGACAAGAAGCACTGTTTGGACAGAGAGGGCACTGACCCTATAGCTGTGCCAGTGGGGAGTCTTATTGGGGAGCTGGTGAGCAAGGTAGCAACCAGCCCCAGACTGACTGTGATCTCTGTGTGCACTTAAGGGAAATTGTACTTCACTGTGTGCATTAGTTATCCTTTCCTCTTCTATGAGACAACCTCCCTGGTGTTAGTGGTGAGGACTTGAGGCTCCTTGATTGCTGGGCCAGGGCACGGTCGTCACAGGGGCAATGAGGATTACCTTGCTCTTCAATCATTGTACTTTCTGGAGAGATTTGGGTATTGAGGGGAAGAGGGATAAGTGTACAGGAGACTGGAGGGCCAAGAGTGGACTAGAGCATGTCTCGCTGACTACACCAGAGTAGGAATTAGGACAAGAACCTCTTGCACTTGTTGAAAGGGGAGGCAAAAAGGTTGCAGTAAGGTTGACCCCACTGATGAAAAGTCATTTCTGTCACTGCAAGATTTAAAGACCACTTATGTGACTACAGGATAGTCCTGCTAAGCTTGTCAGCTAAAAAGCTGATTTCCCCAGTATGTGCACTGGTACAAGAAAATGGTAAGAAGAGATTTCTCACTGCCATACTCTCATTGCTTCTCAGCAAAAAGGTTAAGAACTGGATCCCTCCGCTTGTTGATGTCATACAGTCTGTCTGGAGAACAATAGTTCCTAGAGGGAGAATGTTTCGAAACGCCTACAATGCTAAGAGGCCCACTCTCATCTCTAAAACACGGATATGCAAATTGGTATCTTCTGGGACCATGTGCCTTGAACTGTCCATCCCAAGAAATGCCTCCCATCCCAACTGGGAGGCATCCGTAGTTAATGTGGCCTTCGTGGAAGGAAGGATAAAGGGACCTGACAAATTTTATTGGACTGCATCCACCAAAACAGGCAGTCTTTGCAGGCTCACAAAATTTTTATAGGATGTTTCAAAGGGTGTCAAAGCATCGACCATTGTATCATAGGAAGTTACTAGGCTTTTGGCCCTGAAGCCCTTACAAGCCTAGCCACGAATTTAGCCCATGTTCCAACAAGTCAGCACCCTATGCCACTGTCCAGTAGGGACACAGGTGGAATCCCAGAGGTGTATTTTCTGTTCCCCATCCAGTTATCTAGGTTGCACTTAAAAAGGTTTAATGAGGTACTCTGCTTTATGTGGAGAGGGAGTCTATTCCACAAAAGGGGGAGTCTCTAGGACATAAATCTGTCTGCCAAGAAGTCCTACTGATGTCACAGACCAGGTTGAGGTTGCATGTGCAAGTTACTAGAGTGTTGGTTTGACTTTCAGATAAGACAGCAGTCCCATCAGGGCAGTGTCTGAGATTGCTTTGTATGCCAGACAGAGGTCACCTCTGAGGAGTCTGTAGAAGACTGAGTACAGGGACAGGGCTTTTAGCCTATCTGTGTAGGGCAGATGTTTGAGGCCCTGGATTCTCCGGGTGAGGAACCTCTGGGGTCTCTCCAGCTGCTGCATGTGCTTTGTGAGGTACATGCCAAAAGGGGCATTGCACTCAATAATGGGTCTTATAAGGGAAAAATACAGGGATGTTATGACCACCTTGTTCCTGGATGAGATAACCTTACTAATGAGGTGGGCCATGCAGAAATCCTTCTGTACAAAAGAGGCAATATGGTGGTCAAAGTTAGTTTGCTACCAATCTGGGAGCCCAAGTCCTTCACAACTGATTGTGTGCTTAGTACCTTATTATCAATGTGATAATTTGTGGGGACGTCACTCGCCCCTAATGGGATGATGATGCATTTTTTGGCATTCAGTTTGAGGCCATGTTTCTGACTCCAGTCATTTGTTTGAGTGAGACCCCATTGAAGGATGTCCACATTACTAGGGGAATTGATGACAACACCCAGCTTGCAGTTATCTGCAAACTTAGTCAGCCATAGCCCATTAGAGTTGGCCTGTACCTCTGAGAAGTATATCCCAAACAGCAGAGGCCTCAAGACTGATCCCTGGGGTATACCACTCATTACAGGTCTACTACTTGAGATGGCTTCCCCTATTTTGACTTGATGGATTCCATCAGTGAGCCAGTCTGCTACTCATCTGGTAACATATGGATTGATGCCTAGTTGAGAGAGTTTATCTATTATACCTGAGTGAAGAACAGTATCATAGGCTTTGGACAGGTTAAGGTAGGCGGTGTGCACCATCTTCCCCTCGTCTATGGCTTGGTGACTGTCTCAAAGCCGTCGACCAAATTTAACAAGCAAGACCTCCCCTTGACAAAACCAAACTGTGTGGGATCAAGTGTCTGGAGGCTGCCAATGTCCTTTTTAATGAGGTCCATGATAACTCGCTCCATAGTCTTGCAGATTAGGCTAGTTGGGCTGATGGGGCTATAATTTCCTGGATCGGTGGATGCTCCACCTTTGTGCAAAGTGATGACAGTAGCTGCCCTCTACTCGGCTGGGATGATGCCAGTACTCATGCTTTGGTTGAATAGAGTACCTAATGGTGTTGAAAGGTCCTGCCTGAGTTCATGTAGGATGCAGCTTGGGATGTTATCGAGTCGCATGGAGGCTGTATTTTTTGCCTTTGAGAGGGCAATGATGACTTGCTCCCTTAAGATAAGGGGAGGGGGTCAGGTACTGGGGATGTCCTGTTTTACTGATAGGGGACAGAGGAGTGAAGTTTTCACTGAACCTCTGTCTGCCACCAGGTTGGCTATATCTACAGAGTTTGTACATGTAGTGTCCTTGACCACCATTTCTGAGCAGATCTGGGTGCTTTCCCTCGAGATTGCAGACATATGTGAAGAAGGCCTTATGAATGTCATTATAGCACATGTGGCCAGTTTGTACTCAAAGTTTGCTTTGGAGGATTTCACTAGTGCTCTTATTTGCTTGTTCAGACTAAGGCGAGATTACTTCCAATTAGGCACCTGCTCCTGGACAGCAATTTTTTCCCTTTTATTATAGAGTTTATTTATTGTAGATGTCCACCAGACAGGTTTACTCTTCCTTGAGGGGGATGTTTTTGCCCCGTCTGGTAATCCTGATTCCATACAGCTATATAAATGCTCATATACTACTTTAGTGTAGGTATGGACATATGTGCCAGTTCCTATGGAGTGGGAGGGGGCTGTGAAGCTGCTTATACCTTCCCTCAGGAGGTTGTAATCAGCTTTGGAGAAGTTTTTTTGTTTGACACAAGCTGGGGGAGGGAGGGAATGGTGACTTTGAAAGTGACTGCTTTGTGGTCGGATCTTACCAGGGATGATGACACTGTAAGGATGCTGTAGTGGTTACTCATGCTGGTTAACACCAAGTCCGAGATATTTTCACCTCTTGTGGGGCTGCCAACCAACTGGTCCAAGGCATTTGCATTGACAAAAATCAAGGAATCTCTGGGCATTTGTGTTTTGGCATGAGTATTTCTTCCAGTCTATGGTTGGATAGTTAAAGTCGCCCAGGATCTGGGTAAAGGGTTTAATCTTGATAGATTCGAAGAGGTCCAGATATGTGGAGTGGGCATCTTGAGTCAGACTTGGAGGCCTATAGCTAGCTATGATTTGAACAGGGGGTCTTGTCAGTTGTTAACCTCACCTGGACTGTTTCCTGTGCATCACACTGTTTGACCAGCCTAGAGGTGTGTATGTCTTTTATATATATTGCAACTCCACCTCCTTTTGTTTTGATGCCCATGGTTTGGGGTCTGAATGAATGATAGGATGAGTAACTTGGTATGGCTGGGTATTGTACTGCGAGGGAGCACTGACGAACTCTCATGGGAAGGCGAGCTGCAGGTAAATGGGTGATCGCTGCAGCCATTGAACCTAAGGCTTCTAAAAAACAATCTTGCTGGAGGAGAGGGATACTCTAGAATCTGTCTGACATGCAGTCTTAAGGTATGAACTCTGTTTTGGGGTAAAATGCGAACTGACTGACAGTGTCCAGGTGAGCTCATATAAATTCCAAGACTTGAATTGGTTGGCGATGGGACTTGGCTAGACTGATTATGATGCCTACGGACTGACACAACTGGAGTAAGTATGGCCTTCTCTGGGAGATGCTTGGTTGGTGTGGAAAGGAGACAGTTGTTAAAATAAGGAACCACTCTGAATCTGCGCAGTCTGAGATGAGCTGCCATGCATTTGGTGAACACCAGGGGGCGGTGGTGAGACCAAAGGGCAGGGCTCTGAAATGGTAATGACTGGCTCCCAGCCGAAGACACATATATCTTTAGAGAGCTCCTGTTTATTTTTAAGCAACAGTACACATTTTGAAGATTTATACAGTATATCCAGTCATTCTTCTGTAGAACAGGCAGGATGGACTGAACCATGACCATCCGGAATTTTGATTTCTTCACACATTAATTTAGATGACTGAGATCCAGAATAGGTCTTAGATCCCCTGTTTTCTTTGGTACTAAAAAGAACCTTGAGTAAATTCCTAATCCTGATTGGTCTGGTGGGACCTGTTGGATGGTATTTTTATAGCAGCTTTTGAATTTCTAGAGTTGCCATCTCCCTCTGATTAGGTGAAACATCAGGGAGATGTCTGTTTTGTGAAGGACTTTGTGAAAAGGGAATGAAATACCTTCTAGATATGATCCTTTGCACCCAAGAATCTTTTGTGATGGCTGTCTAGGCGTTTAGGTGCAAGGATAAGTGCTCTTCCAACTGCCTTCAGAGAAGAACAGTCAGGCCACCTTTCAGGAGAGCTGAAAGAGCTTGTCGGAGAAAGAATCTCGGGACCCTTGGTTCTGTAGATCCCCTTTGCTGCAAGGAGAGCATCTTCCATTGTTATTTCACCCTCTGCCTCTGGGAGAAAAATCGCCATGCGAGTCTTGAAAAGGTTCTTGAGACTTTCAGAACCACATTTTCTTACCACCGCCTTGATTCCTAGAAAAAGATCTTTGCAGGGTAGAGAAACGGATTCCAACAGCAGACAAGGTCTTTCCATTTTGCTCACTGTGGGAAAGTGTGTCTAACTATGGATCCAAACAGGAAAGATCCAAAGGGAAAACTGATGGATGAGGATTTAAAGATCACTGCAAAATCACAATTTCATCCAGGCATGTCTCCTAATGTCTATGCCTGAACTAGATGCCTGTGAGAAACCTTCAGTTGCGTAAGAAATTAACCTCATGGACACAGTAGATATAAACTGTAGGGTCGTCAGTTGAGAGGAATAGGTTTTCTCTTCCTTTGCTAACATGGACCCTGGGGTAAACTTTGAGAGTTCCTTTATCAAGTCCCAAGTCCCTCTGGAATCGTGTAAGGTGTGCTAGATACTTAAGTAACCACAAGGCAAATGTCACTGAAGCGTAAATGCACTTTCCATATCTATCCAATGCCCTAGACTCCCCTATTAGGAGGAAGGACAGTGGAACTCTGTTCACCTATTTCTCCTTTTTGGTAGCTGTCGCAACAACCATAGCATCTACAGGGATTCTCTTACTCCAAAACTGCCTGTCTTTAGGTGATCCAAGGATCTTGTCTGGTTGACAGTGAATAGGCTCTACTGCATCCAGTTCCTTCCAAGCCCAGAAGGAGACAAGGTCTACAAGGTGATCCGCTTGGGGGGGGGGGGTAACCCAAGATGTAGATGTGCCAGACCTGAAAGCTTCTAAGAACACAGACTTCTCTTGGGAAGGGCTTTGGGAGGACCAAGCAACTTTTTGGCACAGGATCGCTAAAATGTCTCAGAAGAAGGCATCATATGGTGGTGACTTTCGGGACCTTTCCCCCTCATCAAAATCGGTGTCTTCAGTCAAAGATTCCTGGGGAGAATCTAAGTTCCTCTTCTTACTCAGTCTCTTCTGAGGAACCTCTTCAGTGAGATGCTCTGGAGAGCTAACAGAAGAAACGAGAAGTTTCTGAATAGGAACTGACTGATAGCTCTTACAGGTTGGTTGTCCCTGTGGAGTAGGATGACAAGACTTAGAGCTCAAATATGATGGAGGTATAGGGACAAGATCCGAGGATGAGAGAGTCGAAGAAGCGCTTGGATGGGAAAAAACCCTCTCCACTACCTCGAAGGCAGAGAGACAAGGAGAAGTAGAAACCAATCTCACCAGAGCTGAAGCTCTCAGCTCAGTTGATTCTCCACCTCTCCCAGATCTGCTCTCCGAGGAGGGAGTTGGACTTGAACTTGAGTTGTCCAACACCGATGTTCCAAGGGGAAGCAGCAGCTCCAAAAACCTGGGAATTGATGTCATCCCCCTTGACCGAGTACCACCAAGTCTACACCAAGATTCATCCTTTTCAGTAGGGATTGGCGCCGAATGGGTCAGGGAAACAGTCGGAGTCAAGAAGGTGGTAACTCTGGATCCAACAATTTGGCTCTTGGCTCTCTCACATCCTATGGTTCCAAAACTACAGGTTGGTTCAGAGGAGTCATCACAATCGGGTGAGGTGGTTGAAGGCTCACGGATCTGATGGGGGAGACAGACGGCAGAACCCCCATCAGGATCTGTGCTCCAAGGAATTTCATCATCATCCTGTCCACATCTGCCTCAGAAAGACTTCTGGAAGACCTGACTGAGGATGAGACGACTTAGGAGTCCCCTGCAAAAAGGGAGCCTAGGAGAGATTGGCTCCAGAAAAATGGGGACTCCAGATTGAGAATATTAAGAAAGTATAACTGTTGGATCAGGCACTAATTTCAGGAGGTGGCTCAGAGATTGAAGCAGATCTTGGAGACCGTTCAGGAGAGTGCTACGTATGCTCCCTAGACTCAAAAAAATTTCTGCTTTTTAGAGGGGATTTGAGCCCCTGAAGTAGAAGCTGTTGAGGAAGAAGCAGCAGTCAAAAGGCCCTTCAGGACCAACTTATTACTTCTGTCACTGACAGCCCTCACATTGAATTCAGAACAGATTTCAAAAGGCACTTCAAAATGGGAAAGACCAAAACAATAAATGCACTCCCTTGTGGGAATCAGAATTAGGTATCCTATGCCCACAGGAAATGCACTTTTTGAACCCAAGTTCTCAGTATACCAACAAACACTAAACAAAAAACAATAACCCAGACAGTATCCAAGATGTAAGATTTTTTTTTTGCTATAAAAAGCAGAGACAAAGGTTCCCAACAATAGTAACAAAGATTACCTCAGAAAGTAAGAAAAAGAGAGGCCAATATCAACTATGATCAACATAGAATACCTTTAAAATGTACAGAAAAAGGATTAGGAAACTACCAGAAGGAGTAAAGACAGGAAGCATTATTTAAACAAGTGATACACTAAAAGGAAAGAAAGATAATTTCTATTTTTACTCACAAAATGTATAACAGGCAACCCAAAGCTCCAGAGAATGCAATCCTGACCAAATCATTAGAGCAGCAGATGAGATCTGAGGTAATTTAGCAGTAAGGGGCATTACAGGTAAAGGGAAGAGCTTGAGAGTCAGATCCAAAAATGCAAACAAAATGGCAGAGTCTGATTCAAGACCCACGTGTTCAGCAACAGATGAAAATGACATCAGAACCTTCATTGTAGGTTAAAGCCTGAGAGTGTAGATGTCAATCCGGAACCATTGCTCCTATTAGGAGTGTTAAACTTCATTATTTGAAGCTGTACATAGTTTTGTGTGTCTATATTAAGTTTAATAGGTTATGGGGTATAGGGTATTCTGGAGGTGTGTTTGAGGGTTTTCATTAAAACAAAAAGTTTTGTAAGTTGTGTCATAGGTTCAAATGGATATGGGAAGAAACAACTGTATAAAAAATCAACTTACCAAACATTAGTGTATGCATATAACACAAAAGCTAACAATATGTTATACTTTAACAGGTAGGAATAATAACTTTTTATCATATTGGCAACACTTTCCATGTTATCTATGAATGTGAATGGTCTCACCGATATATACAAAAAAGAAAGTAGTGACCTATTTTAAATGCAGAGTGCAAATAGCTATGCTACAGAAGACACATTTGGAAAAAAAACTGAGCATGTGAATTTGATAAAGAAAGGGTTTCAGGATGGTTACTCAATGGAATATCTGGGACAAAGGAAAAGAGGAGTATTTATATTAATTGTTAGAGAAGCTCCAATAGTGAAGGAAGAGGAAAAAAGATAGTAATGGTAGATACGGAGTAGTAAGGGGCCACTATATCAGGAGAGAAGGATTATGCTGGCATGCACTTATATTCAACCTACAACTGATACAATGGAGCTTAAGAAAATTCTGGGAGAAATAATCAGCTTTCACCAGGGAATATTAATTATATTTGGGAAATGGAATTTGATTTGTACACAGGGAGGATGTCTGAGGCCCTAGAAGGGAAAATATAACAAAAGAGGGTTGATTTTTGAAGAAATTTATGAAAATATTTGGTATGGAATATGTGAATTCAGTAGTAGGAGCTCAGGAAGAATTTAAATGTTATTCTCCATGGTACAAAAACTGAGCTAGGCATTTAATTGAAAGTTTTGTATACTCATCCAATAACTAAATCAGATCACATTCTAATAATACCTATAATAAAAGCAGGGTATTTAAGGAATTGGTAAAGGAAATTATTCAGGAGTTATTAGGGAAGATAGAAATTTCTTCAGAAAATATAGCTAGGGAGTGGGATAAGATGAAAGTGGAGTTTAAAAATAGGATAGAAATAAAACAAAACAAGATACGGTTAAGTAACAAGAATTATTTAAAGGGACTGACAAACAAGTACTGCAGGACAGGGGGAATCTCTCAGGCAAGAAGAGGCACAACTGCAGACTGCTAGAAAATAAGGGACTACCTGTACAATATGCATGAGTCTAGAAAGACTGCTGTTAAGCAACTGTTTTTTGATAACTCTAGAGTACAAAAACTTTTAGCACAAACAGCTCAGGCAACAGAAAGTACCAAGTGCTATTGCCAAGCCTAGGGAGCCTATAACAAGAAAAATAACCACAAAACCTACACAGAAATTAGAAATAATTTGGATATTTTATGAATATCTGTATAAAACAGAGAAAGTGGATATCATGAAAATGTACAAATGGAAACGTTTATGGAAGACTTAAATATGCCAAGGTTAGAGGTAGATGAGGCTCAATTACTAACGGTTAGGATAGCAGGAGATGAGATAAAAATGGTGATGGATAAACAATCTACAGGGAAGTCTCCAGGAATAGATGGTATTCATGTGCTATTTTTTATCGTTATGTACAGCTTTTCTCACTGGGCTTCCACTGAAAATGTGCAATTTTTGCCCAGTATGACTTTCCCGGTAAACAAAAGTAAAATAAATAAAATAAAAAAATGTGGAAGTTGGGAAGCTATGAGGGAAGAAAGTGATAAAGATCTGGAAAGTTTTAACAGTATTTTAAAAGGAGAAGCATCAACAGCCTTAAAGAAAGTTGCGGGCTTCATATAGGCCCATTTCAATTCTAAGCCATGATTATAAAGTTTTTACATCTATCATGGCTAAAAGAATGGCAAAGGTGATGCCAAAATTGACATATATAAATTAATGAGGCTTTGTGGAGGTGGAGCAAACATCTGACAACATTAACAATCACAGTTTAATGTTTTGTTAAAGTGTTAACGACTGAATGTCTCCAAATAAAAACATCAAGCAGTCAAAAGTCACAAGTTACACTATACAGGTAAAATTACTCTGGCACTAATACAGGAAGGAGAGCATTAAGTATGTTACGCAAAAAGACAAATGTCTACCATAGCTGGTCTTATATGAAAACTGTGAGCAGCAACTAAGGTTCCATTGAATGCTAGTAAGAGACCAGTGCACACCTTCAAAGGCATAAAAGCACAGCTGATGAAAACTTTGGCTGAGAAAGAACACACACGGTGGATAAATCCAAATGACAGGAATTACTGCTACAGTATCACTCCCTGATAAGAATATATTATTCCATTACAATTCCCTCAGAGTGCAGCTTTAACTAAAGTCATAATCTTCACCATGAGAGTTATTATCTTGCTGCAATTAATACTTGATGACATCAGGCATAAAGTTTATTAGAAGGTCCATTGTAATGGAGTACAAAAGTCATTTGTGTGCTGTGCACTTAAGTGGAGAATGAAAGTTATGTACTTATAATGACTGATTTTTTCATTCCAGTCTGTCTGGCATGATGTGTTGGTCCTTAAGCCACCACTTGGATAGAATCTGGCATAAATACTGCTCCAGCCTCAAGCTCCTTTAAGAATTCCTTCTTATAATGTCTCTGTCCCCTAGCTACCTCAGATCTAGTTTAATGCCTGAAGAACAGGGACTATCAAATCTGTGCAGCCGTGAAACCCAGCACTAACATATACTAATCCTTAAGGTCTGATAAAGGGAAAGCGAAGGGCCGGTGGGTTGTCCTATCAGACATACTAGAATGAAAGGCTCTGTAATTATGGTAAGTACATAATTTTCAAATCCTATTCGTTTAGTCAGCCTGATCAGACATGTGGGTCAGAATTCCAAGCTACAAAACTCTCAGGTAGTAACGTGATAGACCCTTCAGGATGTTATCACCAAAAGATGATTTACAACTACAATACAATTTGTAGTGTTTAACGAATGCATGCATGGAAGATCAAGTGGCTGTCTAGCGTACACCACTCAAGGAGTCCTTTCCAAAGAAAGTAGACATATCCATGGCCCTATTAAAGTGGGCCTTAGGCTTACATGATCATGGTTTGCTGTGTGATTCAAAAACAAAAGAAATACAACTGGACAACCACTTGGACAGAGAGATTTAGGATACATTTTTGGCCAAATCATACTTTGCAAATGAAATTAACAGTTTCTCATCTTTTCTGATGGAAGTAGTACTGTGAAGATAAAGTATAAATATATATGAACATCTAATGTATGCAACAAGTACTTCCCCTTATTTTTGACAGATTGGGGAAAAAAATGAACGGGCTGAGAGAGATTATTCTCTGAAGCCACTTAGGGAGTGAAGGAGGGGTTAGTTCTTTAAGTTACCTCGATTTTGTGGAAGGTGCAACAAGGGAAACTGAACAAAGAGCATAGAGTTCTGAAATCTTTCTAGTTGAAGTAATTTCTACTAAAAAATGGTTTTGCTATATGGGAACTTGAGCGCTGCTGTATCCACTGATTCAAAGGGAAGCTTTGTTAGGGTTTCCAAAATAAAATTCAAGTCCCAGAGAGGAACAAAAACTAACAGGTAGATGTAAGCAGAAGGTACCTTTGAGAAAGGTTTTGCATATTTGAAACCAAGGAATGATTCTGAAAGCCTTATGAAAAGAAACCACCAACTGAGCCCTCATAGTTCAAAAATAAAAACCACAGTGAAAGAGGGAGGAAAGAAAGCACAAAACATCCAGAATAGAGGATGAAAAGGGATCAATTGTTTTGAGTACCAGCTCAAATAGCAAACTTTTCCATTTGCTACAATAAATTTCTGACAGGCTGTTAGAACCCTGACAACCTCTTGTAGAAGAGAAATATCTTTTTACCATCATTGGAATTGGAGAAACCAGATGGTTAGTTTCAGATTGGGAAAGTCATAGTGAAGTTCCAAAGAGGTGAGTTATGAGATCTGAAATTGGACATAGAAGGTTTCTCTCAACTGAGGCTTCAACAGAAGAAACCAGATCTGTCTGAACTGATACAGGGCTATGAGGATGGCAGCCACCTTGCACTATATATATATATATATATATTATATATATATATATATATATATATATATATATAGCAGAGGATCCGAAACAGCTGCCTATGGTGTCATATTGGGTGGCAAAAAAATCCTAGAAGGTACTGCTTCAGCAACTGAATGTTCTTTTGGCAGTCACCTGAATGAGGGGCCACGTCTAAGGTAACAGATTTCTGCTGAGCCTTTTACTTAGTCCACTAAATGCCCCAGGAACGTGTCTGGCTATCAGAAAATGGTGAGAGGTCATTGTCCACTGCCACAGTCTCATGGCTTCTTCACACAAAGGGTGGGACCTGGTCTCCCCAGTTTGCTGATATACCAGACGGCTGTCATACTGTCTGAATGAAGATCACACCCCAAGGAAGGCAGTCCTGAAGTCCCGACAAGACAAGAACTGCTCTCAACTTTAGGATATTTATGTGAAGGTAAAGACCTTAGCTCATCCTTCATTTGTAATAACTCCCCACCCCAGGGAGGAGGCATCCATGGTCACTGTTGCTGATGGTGGAACAGCTCGAAAAGTTTTGCTCTAGTGGAGAAACAGAGTACTGAGCCAACACTGAAGGTGCTTCCTACATATAAGAACTATAGATCTGGAGAGAGGATGGTAGGTTACTGGGATCATTGAGATTACAGCAGCCACTGTAAAATTCTCGTGTGATAGCAGGCAAATAGGACCATGACATTAAAGATGCCATGAGGCCCAAAACACTGAACGCTAGACATGCAGTAGGTCGATTGGTCAGAAAAAGTTTTTACACAATGGAGAATACAGTTTGAATCCTCTCCTGAGGAAGCAAGACAATGGCGAGAGGGGTGTACAAGTGACACACCCAAGAAAATTAGACAATGAGAAATCTAAGCTGGATGTCTGTAAGTTGACAGAAATGCCTAAGGAGCACTTGGTCTCTACTTTTCTTGAGCGACTCCATTACAGAGGCAGTCAGGAGCTAGTCATCTAACTAAGGGAATATTTTGTGTCCCTGAAGTTGAAGATGGGCTGCCATATACCAATCGCATACCAATGTGACTGCCATACATTTAATGAATACCCTGAGAACTGTGGTAAGGCAACTGGTAAGGCTCTGAATTGACAGACTGGTTCCAGCCTGAAGTGTAAACATCTCCTGGACTCCTTTGCTAACTTTTCATGAAGATAAGCATTCTGGAGAGCTGCTAAAAACATCAATCCGTTCTCCTGTAAGCATGGTAGAATTGACTTCACCATGTACATTCTGAATTGGGTCTTTTTCATGACAGTGTTGAGTAAGCCAATGCCCAACATAGGCTTGAGGTCCTTTGTTTTCTTTGGAACCAAAAAGAATTTAGAATAAAATCCTGACTCTTTCTGGTCAGACCTCCAGGATGGGTCTTTTTTCAAGGAGAGAGAGCACATATTTTAAGGAAGCCTTTGCCTGGTTGGGTGGGACATCCAGCAATGGATTATTTGTTTTGAGGGGGGGGGGTTCAAAAATCGAATGCAATAGCCTCTGAATATTATCCCTCTTACCCAAATGGCCCATGTGATAGCAAACTAAGAGTCTGGGCACAGGGAGCTTCATTCCTGGAATGCCTCTGAAGTAAAAAAAAAGTTAGGCTGACCTTCTGGGGTTCTGAGGTCTACTGTCAAAAAAGGGAATGAAAGACCCCTGATTCTGCGAACCTCCTCATCCCATATGCCTGTGTCTGCTAACGGGGCCACCTTTGCCATGGCCATCCCTGTCAGAATGCGAGTCAAACTGAAACTTAGACATGCAAAACAAGATAGAACAAGGTCCTATTTGGCTCCTATTTTATGGGTGTTGCACAACCTTGAAACGGTCTCCAATAGCAGAAAGGGTCTTGCTCACTGTTCTGCATCTTCTACTTAACAGACAGTCCAAACATGGTTGACTCAAAGGGGGGGGGGGTGGGATTCATAAAATATTAATTACAGTTACATAAACCACAGCTGTGCATAGCATCTGACTGCTACATCTGTGCCTGCTGCCCTAGCCCCTCTATCAGCCATGTTGTGCATCAGGTCCCATGGAGAGGTTTCTAATACCGGATAGTCATTAGGGTGGCTTGCAGTTTTTTTCTGCAACTCTGCAGTCACAGGATTCTTCACAGTAGATAAGGCTTTGTTGAGTGAGATCTTTCTGCAGTCTGTTCATATAAGTGTTTCTTGGCTCGTTATGAGGAGGAAGAATAGACGCAGAGTCTTCAAACAACTCTTAGTGGCCACAACTACAATGAAGAAGTCATCTTTGATCTAAAGGTTTTGTCTTTTGGAGACCATAAAATCTTGTCTAGCTTCCTGGTGATTGCCATGATCTTCTGCCAACTCAATCAACTTGTCAGCCTGGGGGACCATTCAGTGCGTAGATGGCATTGTTCCATATGCCTAAATAATACCTCCTCGTCTGGGGGTGGGGGTGGGGCCTGCTGGCTAGGATCCCTCTGGCAAATAAATTCCATAATGTCACCAAAGGAAGCATTCTCTGGAGGGAACTGTGGGGAACGTTCTCTAGCCTTAAAGTCAGTATCCAATGCCAATGTGTTTCCTCTTACATGTCTTCTTTCTCAAATATGCGGGGGATAAGTCTCATGAATCCTCAGAGGGCTGCCTCTGCTCCAGAAAGTTTGAGGTCAGTGGAACAACTCTGACTCATGGATGTCAGAGCAGACCGATCAAATTTAGAAAAGAGGGTCAACAGAAGGAACCGAGACCAATGAAATCTGTGACTCCCACCCTCTTAGATGAAGAAATGATCTTCCCCAACACCTGGAAGCCAGTGCCAACCTCCAACACATATGGAGAACCCACTCTTTATAGACGGATTAATCTCTCCCTTACAAGACTAAGAAGACACCAGAGGAGGGACTCCCAAAACAGAGAGAGAGAGGCCTATCTTAATGAGGGGAGTGTAACCGAGGAGCTGAAGGTGGACATCTTAGCCACCACTAAGGGTGCCGGCACAGTCTGGCCCGGAGGCCATCGATCCAACCTCTGAGATCCAAGACTCAGAGGGATCCAACCAAGCCGGAGTTGAATGAGTTGGATCCAAAGAGCCCACAGCCTAAGAAACATGCTATGCTGGTCTCAGGGATATAGGATCCAGAAGGTATGATGGTTTAGAAGAAACAGGATCAGATTTGAACCAGTGTGACAACCTGGACAGGGGGTGAACCTCAAAGATTCAACCACCTTCAGTGCCAAAAGGGAGGGAATTAAACCATTTTAATCTAGATCTTGAGAAATTTCTGCATAAGGCAATCCAAGTCCATTTCAGATGCACTCTGGGAAAGAAAACTGCTAGCACTCTGAGCATCTGCTTGCTGCAAGCCTTAACACAGATGATTTTCTAATTTGCTGTTGACTTAAAAGTTGTAGCCTTATATTGCCCTACACAGCATGGTTTAGTGCATGGTTTGGCTAGGCTGTTCTGAGCAGCACACACAGCTGCTAGCCTTATTTGACTTGAATTTATCCAATCTGACCTTTTAACAGTCCCACCAAACTGTGTTTTGTGCAGTGGTGGGGCACTGTGCACTCCACAGTTGCAAGTAATTCTTTTTAATTTGATGTACTCTTCTCTTCTCCCTTATCTGCCATTCTCTACACTAACTTTGTTCCACATGTAATTTCTCTGTTTTTGCTAAAGTTAGCTTCAAGTGGTGTTACTGGGCTCAGTACTTCACTGGGTTGCATTCTCCTGCTGTTTATAATAGGTCTGCTTGTTGCTTTCTGTTGGCCTTGTTTTCTGCTGCACTGTCAGAGCTGCACTAGACAATGTTATGTGCATGACCATTCAAACCCACACTGCACTGTACCTAGCACGCACCTGTTCTCTCACTAATTCAGGTTATCTTAGAATCTAGGCTTCGATTACCTCCATTAAGAGCAGTAGCCAGCACCCTTGTGCAAACAGCTGTGACACTGTGTCTGCACCCTAATATCACTGAGTTGCTAGTTTCTGTGGCACCCATGCCTATAACCAATGATTGCTATGTAATACTAGCTACGTTTTGTGGCACCCTATAACATTTGTCATTTCTTGCCATATATCATACAGAGATTACCATTACTGGCTATCCGTTTTCACAGAGAATGAGTTGCTATTCTTCATAAAACCAAGCAGCCATTGTTTTATCTACTAACTGTCAGGTAAGCATCTAAGCTAATACTGTTGCATCACAACTAGCATACTGTCAAAAACTAATTGTAGTTATCACCCCAGTAATTCCAGACAGCACTGGACCACAGTCCTTCTGCACCCCATCTATTAACAGTTTATTTGCAGTAGGAGTTTTGGGGCTGTATAGCAAGTGCATCATGCTCATGGACAATCCCTTAATGTTAGCAGAAATAGAATCTGCTTGTCAGAGTTGTAGATATATATCTGAAATGGAAAGTACACTGATGTACCTAAATTTTCAGTGCTCTCTAAATACCCAATACCAAACCTACATATGCAGAGATACAAAATCAACCCTACAGAGACTCCTAGGCAACATTTTAATGTGCCTAGATCTCAACATTTCAATCACACCTAACCCAGAACTGTTTCTATGATGAAGAATGGTTAGCAAAGCTGCATGTAGAATCCTTTAAAAGCAGTTGAATTATATTGCCACACATGAAAACATCCTTGTCACACTACTCACCAGACTAAGCAAAGAAAGTGACAGTCAAATGTCTTCAAGATGTCAGAATTCATAATACCACCAAGCTCAGATTTCTTCATCTAAATATGCATACAACCAGATCATTAAATGTGGAAATGAATAACCTTTGATGTTCCAACTTGGATGTTACAGAGACATGACTGAGCTCTCTGTATATGTTTATGAGGATATAAGCAACAAGTCTGCCACCATGGCAAAAGATTCTCATAACGGCAACAAAATATAACAGATTTCGTCAACTGTCTCAATAACTGCTGTCATTCCAGGGGGTCCAATTTATACCAGCTTGAAGGAGAAAATAGCTTGAAGGAGAAGGTCAGTCCTACCTGCCTTACTAGGCATAGCCTGCACGTCTCCCCCACTTGGCTTTTGCATACTGGCAAACATGTTCCTGTCCCCAGAGCCTTTTTTATGTAAAATCAGTTTTTTACACCTATCACCCTAGCAGTTTCAAACCAGGCCTTTATTAATAAAGCACTGCTCAAAACTAGAAGCCTAACTACAAAAAATGCCCACAACAGGGTCCTTACTAACCCCTGAGAATATGTATGCCTATGGTACCATTGTAGTGAGGACACTGATTCTCTTTTGATTTTAATTCCAACCATTTGTTTAGGCCTTCTGTCTTGGGTAGAAGAGTCTCTGCTGGCAGCATCTGTTTTTATTTGAAATACCATTGTTTATATCTAAATCTAGAAAGAAAATGATCTGTAACATCTTCATATCCTCCAGATAACTACTATCAAGTCCATCTTCCACATCTTGGTCCATTATAGAGCTCTCACCAGGATGCCTGCAATCCATGAAACTTTCCTCAACAAATTAGAATCTTTAACTGTTCAACTTAACATAATCATGCTGGGAAATTTCACAGAACTGTCCATGCATTGGCCAATAAACACTACAAATAAATATGTACAACAATTTCTAAAAATCATTGGTGTCAACTCTCGCAATCAATTTGTTTACCTATGTTCACCGGGAAAGTCTGACTGGGCAGAGCCCATTTTCACTGGAGGACCAGAGAGAAAAGCTCCATAACAGTACATTCATATCAACTAGTGAATTATCACACAGTTCTCAGAAAAACAACAGTTACAATTTTCAAAAAAAAAAAAAAAAACAATTAAAAACAGGTATATACAATACTTACATCAACAATTGTTAAGTTTATACAGTTCCTGTAGCTCTAAAATCTTGCAGGAAGTAAATGAACTGATACTGTTGAAGGGGGAAACTTTGTACAGACGTTTAGTGCTCATTTCAGTAAAGAAAGGTTTGCAAGAATGCAAGATATGTAATGAAGTAAGTATAAAATTATGTAGGAAGAGTGATTTTAGTATGTATGCATTTGTAAAGAGTTCAAGACATATAATGAAATAAGTTATAAAATTATATAGGAGGGGAAAGGAGATTAGTGCATAGGAGGACAGTGGTAATACATATAACAGAGAACACAGCATATGATTAGTTCTATTTGGGCTGCCTGTTCCGAACTGGGGTATCTTGAAGGTTTATTACTTAGATATTAGGGGGATTTATGAGACGAGTAGAGTGGTAGATGGGGGCAATTAGAAAAAGAGAAATATGAGAAGTGTTGTTTAATGGGGAAGGTGGGAAGGGATGTACTGATTCAAGTGCAGGAGGGAAATTTGTTAGGGGTATAACTATTCAAGTACGGGAGGGCAAAAAGTTTGTGTTAAGCACTTGGCTTTCACTAGAGGTCTCAACTTGGTGATGAACATGAGGATGACAGGATTGCATAAGGTAATGTTGATCTGGACTTTATAGCTTGGGAGTTTGTTATTTTTACTTGAACAGGGATCATGTTCCAGAGTCTGAAATGTAACAGGAGTATAGCAAGTTCCCCAATTAATTATTTGCTTTAGTACTGATAAGTAGACATTTATTAACAGAATGGAGGTCCCTTGTGGGACTGTAAGGCAATAATATACATTTTTTTATTCAGGGCATTTTTCGGGTTACTATATCAGTTTGCATGCCATAAGTAGCACAGACTATGAATTACTACTGCCCTCTCCTACTAGGAGCTCAAACCTACTAGATCTGGTTCTTATAGCACCCATTATGCATTATACATGTAGCTCTTTAGTCATGTTTGACCACCCTGCTGTAGCTTTTTCAAGATCTCAGCCTACATGGCCCCTCGAATCCCACTGTCTTCAGAGACGTTTTCAAGGCTAATTCCCTAGCACCATCTTCCAATTATGGAGATCTAAAAGTTTCTCATCCTTAGAGGAACTCATAGCTAAAACATGTGCTTATAATACAGATTCTGACTATCATCTAAACTCTCACATCAAATCTTCTGTCCCTGTTCTTTACAAATATAATGAAAGTTCACACTCAAACCACTCCAACATCAAAATACAATTCCCTTACCTCAAAAGGGGCATGAAGAGGTAACTAGATAAGTAAGGCAAAACACCACCCACACAGCTATGTATGAATTAAATGCTACTACCAAATCCAAAGATAACCATAAAGCCTTCTTTACCCATATCAGGAACTTCAGAAACAATACCCTGTATTACAACGAATTGCTACTGCACACCGCATCACCCACTCTTACACAAAGGATATTGCAAACACACCAGTAGACAAATTTAGCTGAAACTGCTCCCCTCAGTCACCTCCATGCCCTACACACACACACAGTCAGCACCTCCTTCTAGGATTACCTCATAATAGATACTAAAAGCTCTCTCTAAAACCAGACAGTATACTAGACTGTTTTCCTTGCTAGCATGAAACACTGCCTCATAGACTCCCTTGTAAACCTATTCAAATCCTGCCTCTCCATTGGTCAGAAGAGCTGTTGTGGTCTACCTCCAACAAGGGTGGCTCAAACACAGATTCAGAGAACTACAGATTAAGTAGCTTTACCAGTTTAGTTTGTAAGGTAATGGAACATTTCCATTATGGAGTTCATAAATAAGGATATTGGCATCTTACAGTCCTTTAACCAAACCAATCTTGCTTTGAGAACAGCACATTCTGTCTACTTAACCTAGCTGACTTTTTTGAGAGAGGCATAGTACTTTTCCACGTCAAACTGGTACACATCACCTTTTCAGAGCTAGCCAAGGCTTCTGACACTATTCCACACTTTGGCATTATTAATAAACCTCTCCAACTACACAAAACCCCTGTGTAACTCGTTGGGTAGCAAACTGACTGAAAGAACCCCTTCAAGCACAGTTGGTGGCACAAGTTTCTTGGAAAAGCTCATAAACAGTGGTGTCCAACAGGACTTCCATTTAGAAATGCACTCTTAAGGCACACACTTCACTACAACCAAAGCTGACATCACAGGTCTCTGGCTGACCACACTTGCTTATGACTGTAAACTCAGGCATCGTCAACATTCCAGATGACACCTGTTTCCATCCAAGGACTAAACCTTAAAAAAAAATCAGTAAAAGACTGAACTGTTTGAGAAACAAGAACACCCCGTACCTATCACACAAATGACAACCCCTCAAAACAGAAACAATCATTAGAGACCTGGGCAATTTCATGCACAACAAAGTATCCTTGGGCTACCACATATCATCTTGTCATTGGGAAATCCTTCTTACCTAGTCAACTTAATTAGTAAATGCATATGCTCAAGGTCCAAGGATGTTAATCCCCATTCATTAGAATATAAAGCCCACTTTGGCACTTTATCTATTCAAGCATATGACCCAACCAGAAAGACCATAACACTTCCTCACAAAAAAAAAATCATGAGTTAAAAACTCCTTCAGCTATGCAGAGCATCTCAAAGCTCTAACATTCTATTCTGGGTTTTTTTTAACAGACTTGCATGTAGCAATCTCTGCCTAGCTAATAAAACTTATAGCCTTCTCCTTTTTGACCTCTTACCTGTTCATAAAACTGAAAGCGTCATAAATACCTGCTCTACTCTGTAATATAAACAGGACCTGTTGGAAGGACACATCTCTCTCCCAAAAGATATCCTCTCTTTGGAATTAGGTCTGTCTCCATGTCACACAAAGGAGCTACTCCATTCTCTTCTATAACCAACTTGGATGAATGGATGGATAACCACAAATTCACTCTGGATCTAGCCTTCAACCCTTTATTAACACAGGAAATTAAGTACACTGCAATAGCTAGGTTCTTAATAATCTTCTAGATCAACTGCTTAGTATACAACTATGAAACTATAAGAGAAATTATCTGCAAAATCCTGATACGGAGATACAAGGCAATGATGGACATATACCTGTATGAAAAGCAGAACCTTGGAAGAAAACCTAGCAGGCTGAAGGAGCTCCTTCCCTCTCTTCCAACAATGTCCTCCGGAAGACTATGAAGATCCAAAAAAGCAGCAGAAATATGCCAATGTTGCCTTTTATCATCTGCTATATCATCATCTGTAGTTGCTGTGGACAATGGTCTGCTGCTGGTAGAGCTTATGATAGAACCTGGTTCTCTAGAACTACCTGTGAAAATAATCTACCTGTACACGGTGAAGGCTGCATTGGCTCCAGCCTTGGCTGAACCCAGCAGAGGATTGGTATGAATCTGAAATAATGTCCCAGCTGCAGTACTGAGATTTTCCACTCAAAACTGCAAAGGTTACCTGTAATATGAGAACCAGTAACTGGAGGCAATTTCAAGACTGACATCTGTTAACTTCAAAGACTATGACTTCTGATACCAGTGTACTCAGCAGAAGCACTAGCAAAGGTCATATTACAATGACAGACATCATAATCTCCTGTGTGAGCAAGTAACTAGCATGGTTAACAAATGCATCAGCAAATAACTAGCATGGATAACAAATGCATCCGCATCTGTTGACCACGGAGACAGCAAATGGAAGGGAATGTTCTGGAACTAACAATTCTCATAAAAATCATCTTAATTCTTAGTAATGGCCATTCCATTTTTACAGAAATGAGGACAAGATGCCAAACCAACAGCTGAACATTGAACATCAAAATTACTGCTGGTTGAGACTAGTGCTGCTCAGATTTGCACCAGTCACATTCCCTTTGGGCTGTTTTTTTTAGGTTTTATCAGAGAAAGATCAGGTTACTGTGACAAATACCAACTTTACCTTTGGAAAATGTACTCCCATTTCTCCCAGTCTTGGTTATGGCTAACTGAGGAAGGGACATTCAGAAAGTAAGCACTCTCTTTCTGCATGCTGACTTAAGATACCAGATAAAAGTGAGATGCTACATAACTGCCACTACCTGTCATTTTTTTCCTGGACTATCCTGAAAGCTAACACTAACCCAGTAGACAGAAATGACTTTACAAACCTAAGTTTCTGTTTTCTATAACAAACAATACTACTGTCTGTACAACCCTCCACCTCAGGTCACAATTGCTATTTAAGGAAAAAAAAACCTCTTTAGTGTGATGTGTTAGGTGAAATAAGACATATCAACTTCTGAAATAAGTAACTTAACACATAATAAAGCAAATGAAGAAAAAGAGTGCAGGAAGACAGAGCAAAGAGCAGAACAGGCAGAAAAATGCATGGAGCAAGAGGGTTGGCTTTATATCTAGTTTTTGCCCCTTTCAAAGGTAGTAGACATTTCCCTAAATAGCAACACCAGTGGCATACACAAAGCCCTGATTATGGCCAAGTGACCAAAATTCATTTGGTGCTTAAGAATACTGGTAGGGCAGGATAGGCATGCCAGAGCTGCCCATATGCTGCATAGGTCAATTGGAGGAGAAAGTTGGGCTACAAATCTATAGCATGAAAGCAGGCATTAGGTTCATCAAGCCACTGAGGAGTGGTAGTCTTCATAATGGTTTGTGGAAGCATGCATCCACATGCAGAAGGCATGGTAAACCTCTGTGGTGATGCAGACTGCTTGTATCCATGAGAGTAAGGCCATTCAAATGCTCTCATTGCTGGGATGCTGACAAGAGCACAAAGCACCCTCATGGATGCCTAAATGACACATACATCATCCTAAACAGCTCTTGCTTCACACCTCCAGGTGAAAGCCCCAAAACTGAAGAATGAATATATTCTGTATGACTATGGGAAGACTTATGATGAGAAGACAAGAGAGACATAAATCATCTATGGAAAAATATTACTAACGTGGGTGTGGTACGAACTGTACATTAAAACTGAGACTGCAGTGTTTTGGCGAATTCCTCTTTCTCCAAGTTATGGAGAACTTTGAGTTAGTACGTACATCTAGAATGGTTGCATGGGGTACAGATTTGCGAACTGCCAAAACAAACCTTGAGAATACTACTTCCACTGGTCACGGGTTTTTAATTCCCCAATAAAAATCTGTGATGTCAAGGGACTTAGAAGATTACTCCCCAGAAGGGAGACATTAAGTGTGATCCAAAAACATGAGATAGCAAGATGGTGAAATAAATCCTAAAGCCCATTCAAATGACTTCAGCAGTGCAGACAGTTTAAATGAATTAATAGTTGCACAGATTTCTTTTTCAAGCCGATAGTCAAGTCAGCCTAACTTAATCCAGTTTGTATTCAGAACTGCATCACAATTTTAGGGTTTTCTTTTCTATTTTTTTGTCTACGCCAGCCTTGACAACCAAAGCCACTTCTTACACTATACAGGACCATTTGTTTCTCGAGACTGCCTGGTAGAAGCAACCCACATCACCCCTTGAGAAGGAATATCCTCTTTTAAGAGGAGTACACCTTTATCAGAAACCTCGTCTTTCATCCAGGCATTGAGAATGAGACTGAGGTACTGGCATATCAGCCGCTGTCAAAACCCCTCCTCTGGCAGTTAACATGTGCATGTAAGGACTGCTATATGTCTTCCAATGTGCATGCCTAATTCTTCAAAAGCATGGTGAAAGCTATTGCACAAACTCATCCTGGCAGAGAGGCAACACCCCTGTCTAATATTCAGCATGCCACAAACCCATCTTCCTTGGTCATTAGCACTAGTAGTAGACAGGACTGCATCCCTCCCTGTAAAGATGGCCACTCGCTCCCAATCTCCTGTCAGCTTTCTTCACCTAAGTTGCTAACGAATCTTGGAATGTTTGGATCACAATCAGGGATTTATCATTTTCATAGGCTCATAGGTAAGTACTAGGCTAGCTGCTCTTGCAGGCTATTTTAAGCTTAGCCAGTTTCCCTTTCTGTGCTGAAAATAACGTATCCCATTTGTTTAGAAAATGGTCTTACCCATCCCATTGTAAATAACTGCATATTATCCCTAATGAGAACAATTGTGATCATGCCATAGATAATTTATACATACATGGGATAAAGCATTTAGGAGCTGCCTCTATAAATTTGTAGTACAGGGGGGCAAGCCCTAGTGTAAATTTTCTGTTTCGCATCCACATATCTAAGCTGTGTATAAAAATGGGCAGGGATGAATTTTGTTCCATGGCAATGGTATCCTGTGCAAGATACAGCTATATCCCTCTTTTGCACCACATAGCTTGCTACAGTTGCATCACATTCTGAATGGAAAACAAAGCTGATACGTTCACACAGGAGTTTAGCAATACTTCAAATTCTGTACATCACATGAAACTACTAAGAAAGCTGAAGTGCATGTGGAAAATTTACTTTAACATACTAATAGCTGGCTTCACAAATGAGTGAAAACTGTGGTCTTAAGAAGAGTGCTGCCATCGCAGACATGTAAGAATTAGTAGCCTTGAAGTTTTGGCAGAAAAAAAATAAATAAGGTTCAGTGCAAGATGATGCACTCAGCTGGAAGGTTTCTAAGCAACAATATGGTCTAATTAGCTAGTGCTGGTAAAGGCCAAGTAGAAAGAATGGGTCTATATTAGAACATCGAAGTTTCAGAACTTCGAATGTTCTAATATTGACACTTAATAAGCGAAAGCTGAAAATAGCAAAATTTTAGATAACCAAATTCTTTCCTAGGGAAAGAATTCGGTTGTCTGTTCCTGTCGCTTCGCTATTTTCTGCTCTGCGGTGGAAAGTTACGGTTGGGTTCAGGTAAGTGTGCAATTGTGTGGACGTGAGGGTTAGGGTGGGATAGGCGAGTTAGGGCGCGAGTCAGGTAAGTGTGCGAATGTGTGGACGTGAGTATTAGGGTGAGTTAGAGTTAGGGCGTGGGTCAGGTGTATGTGTGATAGTGGCAGACGTTAGGGTTTGGGTTAAGGTAAGCGGGTAAATATATGTGTATATACAGTTTAGTGTAGGTTTAAATGGAAGATTTTAGGTGTATGTGTGTGGATTGCTGTTTGTTTGGTGTGTTTGTGTTGTGCGCATGCGTTTTGGAACAGCAAATTTTTTCCCTAGGAAAGAATTTGCTGTTCTAAATTTTCGGTCTTATCGGTTTTCAGTTACTAGGTGTCAATATTAGAACATTCGAAGTTCTGAAACTTCGATGTTCTAATATAGACCTGAGAGAACTAAAGCTGAACTCATGCATTCGATATAATGTGAAAAGGTAATAATAACCTGAACATGATCCTGGGTTGTAGAACTACAGGTATGATCTTAAAGGAATCACAGGGCAGTTTAAGAATATAAGGTGTGCTGATGAAAGTTTATTGGAACTAGTGTGCTCAGTTTTGAAACCATATTTCAGAAGAAATATCATATCAGTAGATTGTGAAAAAACTGTAAAAGTACTGAAAGATTTACATACAGAGGAAAGGCTGGCAGCACAAGCATGATCATGTTAAATCAAAGAATTACTAAAAGTGTGCTCATGGAAATTATAGGAGGGGCAGAACCAAGTGACCAAAGGAAGGACTAAAAGAAGCCATGAATGTTAACATAAACTTGGTAAGTTATCACACCAAAGTGTGCAGGGAGGGACTCCACAAAATGGATGACGGGATTTAAAATTCTTGTACTTCTTAATGAACTGTACAGCTAAACAATGGAGGTCAAAATGGCATAGGACAACAGAGAACTGGCACATATGATGAAAAATAAAGAATCAGCACAGAGGTTATTCTAGATAACTCAGACTACAAATCAGGAGCCGGATTCATTCATGAACCTAGTGTATGACGATCTTTACTAGACTACAGCCATCCAGTACTTCATACATAATCTTGATATCATACATAAAAGCTCACTGTAAGCATGCAAAACTGGCATACAAAATGTTCAATGGAAGCACCAAAGCATTTTAAGGTAAACAACTGTCTACCATTTATAATGAATCAACTACAATTTATTTTTTAGCTATGCCACTGGAAGTTTGCTAATGAAAAAGATGGTATCATAAAAACAATTCATGCTACAGAAAGCAAAAGTCACTGAAAGTAGCACTTACCCTTGTATGCAGCCCAATGCAATGCTCGCCTGTCTTTTTTATCAAAGGCATTAATGTTGGCACCTCTAGATAAAAGTAACCACACCATCTAAAAGAAAGAATTGCAAATTAAACGGTCAACACTAGTCATAGAGTTAGCCAAACATCCATCAACATCTCTTAAAATTACAGTTCATCAATTATTAAAAACAAACTATAGTGATACTGTTAACAGTACAGCACAAAAATAGCTATTAGAATGGGGGTGAGACCAAAATTGAAGGAATATAAGGTACAACAGCTGGGGAGTCTAAACAATGGGCTCAATACTAACAATGGAACTGAGAGAGATCTACATAGACGTAAAATGGATACAAACATGACTGGAAAACATGTGAGTAACTCTAAGATAATAATAACTGCCAACAGTAATAACAATGGACATAAGAAGTTTGACTGTTTGTTGGGCAAGCAATTTGCTTTTTCGGACAATGTGGAGATGTATAATAAGTATGCTGATATAGGTTGTTACAATGATGGGAATGAGGGAAACGTTAAAGATATGATTTTTACCTTTGAAACTAAAATGTTACAAATTAAAAAATTGCAGCTAGAAAATGTTTATCTGTCCGAATGTATGGTAAAAGAAGTCGTACCTAGAGGACTTAGAATTTACAAATTTCCTTTTGGTTTAGATTACGATGACAAACTGATTGCAGAATTTATTGAAATGTTCAACAGACATGGTTTAGAAATGATGGGTAAAATTATTAAAATTAATGACATGAAGTTAAGTCAACTTATAGAACAAGGTGAAGTACTGAACAGAAAAATCACAAGTGATCTTTTATTTTTGGATTATGAAAACTTATTTTATAGAAAAATGGATAATATAGATTTTAAATGTAATAAATTATTTGAAACTAAGTGTAAGAATATGCAAAGGGACTTGACAGAGTATAAAAACCATAGAGCATATGTATTGAACAACAATAATAATAATAAAAAAGTAATAAAGGACAAGACAACAAATACTATAAAGGAACGTTTAAAGAATTTAACAAAGAAAATAGAGGTTATGAAAAATATGGAAGGAAATACAATACAGAAAGATATGATAGAGATATGTATGAACCACAACCTTTTCGATACCAGCAGGAATGGGATGTGGGGCTAGAGAAGGAAAGGAACCATCCGGAAGGGTGGAGGAATCAAAGAAACAAGAAACAGGAACAAAAGGGAGAAATGGTAGGGAATATTGTTCAGGATGGAGTGAGATGCACACTGCTAGGGTATCATATTTATAATTTTGCAGGAGTTGAGCTATATAAGGAACATTTCTCTCTTTGCATGAAAGGATTGAAATTTGTTCCAGCCAGACAGTTTGATTATACACAAACAATTATTGAGTTAAAAATGTATCTAAGGAAGCTTAACTTAGCATATATGTTTGATGGACAAAAAAACATATAATAAAGAGAAGTGAAATTATGAACCCAAGAACAAGAGTGTTTTTAACCCACCTCTAGACCCAATTCTATATAGTTTGGAAAAAGCAATAATGGAGGATATATATAGACTCAAAGGTAGAGAACAACATACTTTTAGGAATAAAAACTTGAGTAAAAAAGAAAATGAAGTATTAAAGTGAGAGAGGACAAGAGCATTAGAGTGATGCGTCCAGACAAAGGAGGTGGTATGGTGTTCTATGATAGTTTAGAATACTCTCACAAAATATCTGAAATGTTAAATGACTCGCTTACCTATACGTCAGCTTCCTTAAATGAGATTAATATTAGTAATAAAAAGATAGATTTTTATTTAGAAGAATACATATTAGAGGAAAGAATTTCAGATGATTTATACAACTTCTTGAAGGTTAAGAAACCACTAGTGGCTACAATGTTTGGAATACCTAAAACACACAAAGGACTAGAAAATCTGAAATTCAGACCTATAGTGTCTGGTTGAGGTCATGGGACTTTCTAGGAAGGATAAGTAAAGACTTGTGGGACGAAGATACAACATTCATTACTATAGACATAGTTGATTTATATACATCTATTCCAAAAAAAGAAGGTCTGGAATGGTTCTTTGAGAGTTTAAATAAGAATACAAAACTAATAAGTAATAAGATAGAATTAATTATGGAATTTATGGAGATTGTCTTGGACCACAACTATATATTCTTCGAAGGAGAATACTTCAGGCAACACAAGGGGGTGGCTATGGGGGCGTCATGTGCCCCCATTTATGCAAACCTTGTGTTATTGGACTGGGAGCATAATGTTGTGTTTAGAAGTGATTTCTTCCAGTACATAAACTATATGTTAGATTTTTAGACAATATCTTTATTTTGTGGAAGGGTCCGAAGACTAAGACTCAAGAAATGATGAAATATTTTAATGAAAGTACAGAATTTTTAAGATTCATGTACGAATATAAAGAGAATGGTACAAACTATTTAGATGTAAATATTCAAAAGGATAAAGGGTCATTTAAATCTAAAGTTTATAGAAAACCACTCTTTAGTAACTCATACCTGCATTATTCTAGCAATCACTCTATAAAACAAAAAAACAGTATTGTGAAAGGCCAACTCATTAGGATAGCAAGAATGACATCCAATGAGGAAGACATTGATGAAGAACTAGCAATAGTAGCTAGACTATTTAAGGAAAGAGGGTATCCCACTAAAAATATTAACGATTATGTTAAGTACATAAGGGAAGAATGGGGAAAGAAATATAAGCCCCTTTTAGGTAATCCACAGAATATGAGTGAGGACACAAACAAAGGACATGAAGAAAATAAGGACTTTGAAAAATATATGGTCATTCCCTTTGGAAGTAAAGCACATGAGGTAGAGAAAATTATACATGACAATTGGGTTATGTTGAGAAATAACCTGAAGCTATGGACAGTAGTGGGTAGCAAACCAAATTTTGTTTATAGAGTTGGACCTAACCTGAAAAAATGTTTTGAAAGTGAATTTAAAATTAAGAAAAAGTATGGTACTTCAAAATGTGGGAATTGCTCTCCATGTCAATATATTTGTACCAAGGAGAGTATTACCCTAAACAATATTCTAAGGACAGAAATAAGGTTTGAAAAGGGTAATTGTCAAACTATAGGTGTGATTTACTTGGCTTTGTGCAAAACCTGCCCTAGTTTTTATGTCGGCAAGACAGAAAGACATTTAAGGGACAGGATTTATGAGCACACTTACCAAATATTTACTAAAAATTTAAATGATGCTTTGTGTAAACATTCTACAAATTGCTCTGGTTTCTTAGGTTTTGAATTTGCCATCTTAGAGAAGGTGTTAAAAACCCCCATAGGGGGTAATTTTAGAAGCTATAAAGAAGAGAGAGAGCTAAGATGGCAAATTATGTTGCAAGCAAGCCAAGTCCTTGGGCTAAACGAAGTTATTTCTATTAAGCCGTTGTTATACAAAAAAGTGGAATTAATGAAATAAAGTTTCATAGAAAAATGTATATACATACACATATAAATTGTTTAGACATATTTATTCATTTTTTATAGTTATAAGTATTTTTAGGATATGTATTTTGCATTGACTATTTGTACATCGAATTTTTTGTAATTTTAAAAGATTTTATTAATGTCAATAGGATGAGTCATCAGTTCCTAATGATGTAATTTACTATTTAAGGGGAAATTTTGGAGGGAAAAAGTTAGATTCTGATGAAATCCCTGCTTTAGAGGGAAGAAAGCACTCAATCAACTGTTTTTTAAGGATATACCTGGAGATTTTAACAATAAAGGAATGGTGTTTTGAATCCATATGCAGTAACAGTGCTTTTCATTGAGTGATTTGTGGACTAGTAGCACTGATTGGCTTCTTTTGGTTATTAACAGCACAAAAATAGCCATAATGTATAAACTATACCTACAACATATTCAGATTCAATAAAGTAAGCTGTGCCTCTTATTTGTAAGTCTGTTGTATACAAGGTGTAGTGATCTAATGGATGTCTACTTGCTTTCTGTTTAATCCAAAAGTCAGTAATACAGCCACTCTCAACAATACATTCTCTATTCAGTCCAATGTTGCTGTACTGTATTAAAATTTATTCACTGGCTTGAGAAGCATGCGATTTATATACAACATACAAAAAAACATGATGCAGTACTACTGATGCAGTCTACTAGAAAACTACTCAAGACTCAGAAGTATGGCTGAACAGAAAAACAAAAGGATGCAGAAAGTTGGTGTCATTAATTGGTAGAAAACCAGGATGACAATTCAGACACATTCACATATGCGATGCAAATAAAGAAGTGGGCATAACAGGAAGCAGGATACAATAAAAGCCCCCCTACACAGCTGAAAAAATAGAACTGTACAAGAAAGCCCTTACCATTTCACACAATTCCGCCACTGCCTACACTAAAGATTATCCTCACCACAGACACCAAGTTTGAAGAGGTAAATTGTAAGAGAGTCTGGGTATATAGAACAAATAAATGAAGGGCTCTGTGATACTGCTGATGCTAGACAGCTGTAGTAGGAACAAAAATGTAAAATAATTGCTGTAATTAGAACCAAAACAATGGGTGACTAGATCGATCACTGGTTTGGATATTTCTTTACAGCAAAGGTTAAAAGGGTAACAGCAACAAATCATTCAGTAAAAACTACAAGAAAAACCCAGCTATGTTAGTTTTCACTGTGAGATACCTCAAACCTCCTGTAATGGAGGCCCATGGGATACATGCAAATGACAGGCATCAGCTGGATTTAAACAATCCACTTATGCTGTGCTGATGAGGTCAACAAAAAGGCTAAAAAACATGCATGTTCACAGCTAGTGGAATATGACCTTTTTTTGGCCTGAATGTATCTGCACAGACAAAAAAGCAAATAATCATGGACATTCAGAAGCCATGTAGCTGAAAACATTTTATGTCCTTAAGGAGTCATTTGTATGTAGCTGAAAACATTTTATGTCCTTAAGGAGTCATTTGTACATATCCCATGGGCCACCATTACAGGAGATTTTAGGCATCTCACAGTGAAAACTCTAGCTTGGCTGCGTTTTTTTTTTTTTTGCAGTCTTTAATGCAGTAAAAAAAGATTCCTGTTTGCATTGATCTGCAAGATCTGAATAGAGCCACACCCACTGCTTAAAGCTAAGAAGGCAGTGTCAGTGATACTAAATGCTATTGTCATCTGTACTAGATGCAAATCACGGTTTTTGGCAAAGCTCCAAACTTTGCACATTTAATGTGCCATCATGCTTCTTAGACTCTGTTTGGTATTTCAATAGCACAAGATGCATTTCAAAGAGCTGTTGCACGTTTTTGAATCTTAGAAGGTATTTTAAGTATAACTGCTACTTTTAGTGTAGTCAGACAGAACAGCAACATGACAAGGTACTGATTGCTGCTGAACAGATTAAGACAATTTTGAACAAAGGTAAAATCAGTGACAAGTAAATAAATGGGTCAGAATTTAACATATAACAAATCCGCTACCAACCAACCTCATAAAACACACCACTGCGTTACATTAAAACAATTAAACTGGCTTGAACTCTCAAACAAGTTGACACACTTGCAACTAATCACTGCCCATAACTTATCTCCAGACAAATGCCCAGCATTCAAAATATTCTACAGAAATCTTTGTTCTATCAATAAAATTTTGCTATGTATCAGTAAGACATTCAACACTGCTGGACACTCTCTCTACTCTTATGTGTAAAAACTCTGGAATGAAATTGCCACACAGTTAAAACAGATAAATAATTTCAAAATTTTGCTTACACAGCACATATGCCAAAGATGGCTCTATTCTTCCTGCTCACCTGGCTAGCTTTACTCAGATTACCTCTCTCTAATTCTTACAGCCACTTTATTTACCCAATCTTTTTGTATCTTATCACTCCTCCTTCGCATACTGCACTTATTTTCTGAACTCTTACTTTTCCTGCTTCTCTCATCTCTCACACCTCACCACCAACTACAGTTCCTCCTCTAGCCATTTATCTTCCTGTTCATTTCCATAACTTCTCCTTTCATCTCTCATCATTTTTACGCTACATTCTAGTTGTCTGTCTGTAAATCATTATAAAACTCAAATACTTCATTTTGATCCTTTCCCTGCAGCCATCATGCTTTTAATACATTAATTAATAGTGTTATTTCTCTATTCAATAATTAGCCTATTTATATCAAGTTCACTTTTTTGTGTGTTAAAATGCTATGTTCATGTAAGACATATTTAAAAATATTCAAAATCATGTAAATAACCTCATGTACAAGTTATTTTTATCCTGCAATTTATAAACATGGATCATGTGTAACTTAAATATGGAGTTTTTCTCCCTGGGCCTCTGCTAAAACTGGGTTTTACCCAGTTGGACTTTTCCTGGTCAAAGACAAACTAATAAATAAATAAGCAAAAGCAATCATCAGGACATTTGAAACTGGATACAAAAATATCTAAGAAACTGTACAAATGACAGCACTGGAAGACAGACATTACAGAGGTTTTTAGAAATATAGTGGTATTGTGCAAAGTTTATACAGTACATCGTTGGGATAAGCATACCTTTAAGATAGTTTTTACAAGCTGCAGTCTAGGAATCCAGCTATAGTCAGAAAAAGAGTTTTGAAATTTTAAAGAAATGAGTTACAGATGTACCACCACTACAGTACTATGATGTGAATAATCGCACGGTGTTGAATTTGAAATGCATGCATCCACAACCCCTTTTCCCAATTTTGTACATGGGAAAAGGGGTGTCACTTCAACAGTGACAATCATCTAGAGCCAAGGTTTACACTGCCGGGTGGGTTAGTCCAAAATTCAAAATAGTATGTACAGATTTGCTTAAGTAGAAAAGAGCAGTTAACAACAGTGCAGAAATAGAGACTTCATGATTATCTATGATAAGCTCGGATAGAAACAGGCTAAAGTTCCTTGTGTAGTAAATTTGTAAAGTCACTGTACAAGGGCATCTCAGAGTTATGCAAAGCACGCTACTTAACCTAAGAAAGTAAGACACAAAAGTGAAATTCAGAACAGGAAAGGAAATGCACAGCAGATACGCTGAGAGCATCATATTTGCCACCAAAGCATTATCAGGTGCAAGAAGATAATTAAGAGAATTCTAGCAATACCACAGTTAACCAAAACAGAAGAAAAGAAAAAAAAAATCAGAGAAGTAGTGACACTGATTTAGAAATACAACTACTGGAAGATGTTTCAGGAAAACAATAATCTAAGACATAAAAAAATGGGAAAAAGAGGGGATGAATGGACATAGGAGATACAGCCAGTCAACCATGTAACTAAGGTAACCTTTACCACTCCTTGACCCATCTTGGCTTTAGAAAATGAAACAATTGGTCTGACTACCTGAAAGGTTTGGCTCAACATAGGTAGAAATGTAATTGGTATGTGTACAGCCAATACATGAAAATGTATTCGCCTTTATATGAAACATTTGGAAAGAAGACTGGTAGATTAATATTCTGATTGTGTGAAATCTGTGTAGCTACTTTAGGCAAAAAGGAGGAGTTGGTGCGTAAAGAAACACTGTCATTATGTAAGATAAAATAATATATGGAGGTTGGCAAGACAGGGCTTGGAGCTTTGACGCCCTTCTACCTGATACAATTGCTACAAGGAAAAGGGTTTTAGAAGTCAGAAATTTTAAATCCACCTTTGCAGCAGGTTCAAAATGAGCTTGGGTCAAAGCTTGTAGCAAGACAGTCCTGTCCCAAGGGGCAATTGGATCCTTGACTGGGGGGGGGGGTCTAAGAAGAAACACACCTCACAGGAAAGTTTTACATAACTTAAGTGAGGTTAAGGAAGTATAAGCTGCTTGAAAACCGAAGTCTAACATCAACACTAATTGAACCTTGACAGCTGAATAAATAGCTACATTATGGAAAATGGAAGCAAGAAAATCTAGTACTGCTGATATTGGGGCCAAAAAGAGATCTAAATTTCTCTGTGAAGCCCAAATGGAAAATCTTTTTCATTTACTTTTGTAAACTTTCCTAGTGGATGGCTTCTGGGAAGAAGAATATAGACCACTTGGAACAAAGCCTATACTGAATAGCAATCATTGGAAGTGGAGAAACCATGCAGATAGTTTTAATGCTCAAATGTCAGGATGAGGCATTTCAGATGAGTGAGACAGGAGATCTGAATTCAGATTCAGCAACCAAGGGGGTGTACCAGATGAGGCCAAAGAAAGGGAAACCACACCTGTTGAGGCCAGAAGGGGGCAATGAATATGACCACAATCTTCCACTGCAATTCTTTCTGCAGAAGGTTTGGAATTAGGGAAGCTGGTGGAAAGGCAAATTAGGAGACCAGAGGTCAAATTATGAATCAAAGCGTCTCTTGGGGACTCCCCCTTTTGGGGATCAGAGCAAAGAACCTGTTGCATTTGGTCCTGGCAGGTGAGGCAAAATGATCACAGCCAGGCTGGCCCATTGATGAGGGATTTGTGTTGCCACTGAGACTGAGAGACCACTCGTGACGTAGCAAAATAGATCTGCTCAGCCTGTCCACTAGAATGTGTGTTGCTATCGGAAAGCAGTTGGAAGACATTGCCCACTGATACCTTCTCATTGCTTATTAGCACAACAGGTAGGAGCATGTTCCACACTGTTTGTTGATGTACCAGACTACTGGCATTTTATTTATTTTTTTATTTAACATTTGTTGACTGGGAAAGTCTGACTAGGACACAGCCTATTTTCAGCAGTGGCCCCAGGGAGAAACGCTTCAGACATGTCTTTGGAATGTGGCAGGAAACCGGAGTACCAGGAGGAAGCCCACACAAATGCAAGGAGGACATGCAAACTCTGCACAGAAGTCTCCCCAGCTAAGAATCAAACAGGAGAACCTCTTGCTGTGAGGCAACTACTTTAGCCGCTGAACCAGTACGCCAATGTTGTCAGTTTGGACAGAAACCACCCCTAGTAGAAGGACATACTGAAAAGCCTGCAACATTATGGGGACAGCTCTCATCTACAAGACACTGATGTGAACAATGGCCTCTGATGGAGAGCATGTGCCTTGGACTCCTCGTTGGTCCGATCCGACCATAAGCTAATCACCCTTGATATCCACTTCCTGCCTCCACCCCCCATTAAGGAAACCACAGTAAAAAATTTCTCCAAAGCCAACTTCATGCTTCTTAAGACAGAAGTGGTGAACTTCATGACACCTATGCAGATGGACAATGCAGTTACAACTGCTGAATCCTACACAAATGCACTCTATAAGCACTTACACGAGTACATTGATTGTGCTATCCCAAACAGAACCAGGACACTATCCTCCAAAAAAAGGAAGCCAATCTGGTGGTCCTCTGCCATAAACAAACTATACAACAGAAGGAAAAAACTGTTGCAAAAGAGAGTAAAATCCCATGAGTACAGGAGCTCCCTGGTCAGCTTCAGTAAGAAGCTGAGATCCCTTATAAGATCCTACAAAGCTAGCTACAAAAAGAAAATCACCACTAATTCCAAGGTCAACTACAAAGCATTATATAGCTATGTCAAGAATCTCGATGGCAACACCCAGATCTGCTCTGAGTTACAGCACAAAGGCAAGAAAATTACAGAACCAACTGATATTGCCAACATCCTGGCATATAGGTTCAGTGCTAACTTTATCCCACTCTCACCCCTTAAAGGACCCACATCTATACAGGAAAAATGCAGAGTCCCTGTAATCACAGCTACCCAGGTAAAAGCTGCACTCTCTAAAGCCAAAAACGCAGCATCCATGGGACCGGACAACATTCCAGGCTGCATTTTACACGAACGTCAGAACGAACTGGCTCCCCACTTAAGCACCATGTTCAATAATAGCCTCGCATCAGGCTTTGTGTCCACTGAATGTTGTACAGCAACAGTTATCCCACTCCACAAAGGGGGAGCCATCACTGATCCTAGGAACTATCGACCTATTAGCCTGACGAGCCTGGTCTGAAAGGCCACGGAACGTATCATCATGGAACACAAACAAAGACATGAGTAACCTCCAAACTCTGGATCCCACCCAGTTCGGGTTTGTGAAAGGCAGATCATACCTTCTCACCCTGACTGACTTCTTTGAGGCAGTCACCAAAGCCGTAGATGAGGGTAAGGTGGTTCACACAGCCTATCTCGACCTCGCCAAGGCTGTCGACACCATCCCCGATTCTGTAATTATAGCTAAACTCAGTAAACTAGGTATAAATCCCTACGTCACAAGATGGGTTGCCAACTGACTCACTGACAGAACCCACACTGTAAAAGATGCAGACTCCAAATCTGACCTCAAAGCAGTGACAAGTGGAGTACTACAGGGTTCCGTCCTGGGACCTCTCCTGTTTGGTATTTACTTCTCTGAAGTACAGGCTAACACAGAAGGCCTCTGGCTAACGAAGTTCGCAGATGACTGCAAACTAGGAGGACATCCTACAGAAGGGCATCACTAAGACAGATGCCTGGTGTCAGAGCCATGGCCTCAAGCTCAATGCCAAAAAGTGCAGTGTCATCCCCTTTGGTAAAAACTCTGTACCCATGAACTACCACATAGGCAGCAATCTACTTAACACAGAATGCGTGATAAGAGACCT
The DNA here is from genome assembly GCF_019279795.1 of Protopterus annectens. Classification (NCBI taxonomy): domain Eukaryota; kingdom Metazoa; phylum Chordata; order Ceratodontiformes; family Protopteridae; genus Protopterus; species Protopterus annectens. The sequence continues at coordinate 328,028,253 of NC_056732.1, forward strand.
TGGGATCCAGGTGGACAGTAGTCTCTCCTTTGACAGTCACATCGCCACAGTAGTCAGGAAGTCCTGCTACATGGTACACCTCATCATAAAAGGGTTCTCATCCAGGAAAAAAAGAGGTTATTATTCCTCTCTACTCGACACTCGTTAGACGCATTATAGAGTACAACGCCCCTTTTGGAATGTACCTCACAAGACATCTGCAGCAGCTGGAAAGGCCACAGAAGTACCTCACAAAGAGGATTACTGGCCTCAAACAAATGCCCTACATGGACCGCCTCAAAAAACTCCAGATTTACTCCGTAGCATATCGCCTACTCCGAGGTGATCTCTGCCTAACATATAAAGCTATGTCAAGCCCAGAGCTGTTGGACATGCTACACCTAAAGAAATCCCAATCCCTCCAAGCTACACGCTCTAGGGACCTAAACCTTCTCACCACAATAAACAGGACATGCTGGAGGGATAGATTCCTGTCCCAGAGACTTCCCATACTCTGGAACAGGCTACTCCATCTATGTCAAGCAAAGGTCTTCATTAGCACTTTTAAAGAAAAATCGTGATGAGTGGATGGGAAATAGCAAATACACCCCAGGGATCACTTCTGTGTCGCTACTCGACAGTGGCACAGGAAAATAACTTTCTTGGGTGGCGTAAGCCAGGGAACCTTGTTGGCTAGGCTTACGTAGTCCCTTGGGCCAATAGCCTAGCACCTACCTATGAACCATCTTTTCAATGTAATGTCCCCCCACTACAGTGGGGAAGCATCTTTTGTCAGTGTAGCTTTGATAGAAGGAGAAAGAAAGAGACAACCTAGAAACACATCCAAAGATTGACTCGGCCTGAATAACAAAGTCTTGGGTCCTGCATTGATTGCTGTCTCCTCTTCCATGACGTCAGGTCGTCAGGGGTATAAAACATGCAGCCAACGCCATTTTATTCAGTTTTTCTTGCCCCAGATGTCAGGTGCCCTCCCAAATATATATATATATATATATATATATATATATATATATATATATATCTATATATATATATATATACATATATATATAAATAAACAGAAATATATATAAATGCACTTTTAGCAACATAAACTTTTACCTTCATCTAAAAGCAAATACATCACAAAGGCTTTAGTGTATAGTGAAGGAAAAAAAAGTTATAGAAAGGGGGATGGCGGGTGGGTAACCAGGACTGCAACAGTGAATACACTTGTACATCTACATTTATGGTAAGTGTACACAACTGTACTATGTTCTTCGTGTTTCACTGTTGCAGTCATTACATTTGGGTAGAATCCCAAGGCTATGGATGGGAGGATGGAACTACACAGCATTAGGAGCGGCTATAAGGCCCTGCAGAACTGCAGTGGCAAAGCCTGCCCTGGATTTGGAGAAGAGAGGCAAATGATAATACTTTGTGAAGGTATGGACAGAGCTCCAAGTAGCAGCTTCTAGAATGTCTTTGGTTGGAACCCCCATGAGAAAAACTGCTGAAGTAGAGGCAGCCCTGGTGGAATGTGATCTGATCCCCTTGGGCACAGGTTTACCATGGTACAAGTAGCAGAAACAAATGCAGTGGCTTATCCACTTAGAAATAGTCTGCTTTGATATAGCCTTCCCCTCTGACCCTGCAGCAAATGCTACCAGTAGTTGCTCAGACTTTCTTAGAGATTTGGTCCTGTTTAAGTAGACTCTTAATTGCCTGTGAATGTCCAATGAATGCAGAATCCGCTCCCCCTTTTTCTGCAGATTTGGATAAAATGTTGGCAGGTGAATGGTCTGGTTAAGAGCCACACTGGATACCACCTTAGGCATAAAAGAAGGATTGGTCCTGAGGGACACCTTGTCTGGGTAAAATGTAATAAAAGGCTCCACTGCCATGAGAGCTTGTAGTTCTGAAACCATTCTTGCTGAAGTGACTGCCAAGAGAACAGCTGTTTTCCAAGATAGAAATTTTAAATCCACAGTAGCTGCTGGTTCAAAAGGAGGCAGGGTGAAATTTTCCAGCACAAAATTGAGGTCCCATGCAGGAGTTGGTGATCTTCTGGGAGGCCTTAAATTTTTGGCCCCTCTAAGATACGGTTTAAGCAGAGGATGTGAAAAGAGGGGCGGCTCTGTGTTGTAATGAGCCGAGATGGCAGAGGCATGGATTTTTATTGAAGAAAAAGATAGGCCCTTATCAAGCATCTCAGTCAAATATTGTAAAATCTGAGGAATATTGGGCTTTGCTGTGTCTGTTCCTTGTGCTTGGTTCCAAGCACATAATCTCTTCCATTTATCAGCATAAGATTTTCTAGTACTAGGCCTTCAGGCTTCTAAAATGAATCCATCACAGATTTACTCAGAGGTGTTGTTTGAATAATTAATTGATCAGCCATGCTGCAAGATTCAGAGTTTGGAGCTGAGTGTGCAGAATTTGATTGTTCTGCTGAGACAGTAAATGAGGTATTTGAGGCAAGTACCATGGAGGAAGTTGAGACATATTCCTTAGAAGTGAGTACCAGTGCTGGCGAGGCCAGTCCGGAGCAACTAGGATCATTTTTGGTTTTTCCGGTCTGACTTTTAGTAAAACCTTGGAGTAGAGGCAGAGGGGGAAAGGCATAGACTGATAGGTTTTTCCAGCTGAAGGATAGGGCATCCACTTTCCATACTTTTTTGTGATGAGTTCTTGTGCAGAATTTGCCCAACTGATAATTTTGGGGGGAGGCAAATAGATCTATGTCTGGGCTCCCCCATTTTTGTGTTAACATGCTGAAGATTTGTGGATCCAGTTTCCATTCATGCGGGTCCATAAGATTTCTCCTTAGGTCGTCTGCCAGAGTATTTTGTTTTCCTGGCAGGAATTGAGCTTGAAGATGTATTTGGTAAGCCAAAGCTGTGTTCCACAAGGCCATAGCTAGTCTGCAAAGGGGGTAGGAATGTGTACCCCCTGCTTGTTTATGTACCACATAACTGTGGTGTTGTCTGTCTTTATCAGTAGTTGCCCTGGATGAAGTAAGCCCTTGAAGGCTGTCAGGGCATTCTGAACAGCTAGCATCTCTTTCTGGTTGATATGCAGATGCATTTGGTTTGGGCTCCATTTGCCCTGAATGCATCTCCCAGCCAGGTGGGCCCCCCAAGCATAGCCTGATGCGTTTGTAGTTAGGGTTTGGGTGGCAGGGGGTAGAGTGAATGACAGTCCCTTGTTTTGGTGACATGTCTCTGCCCACCAAAGAAACTCCTGTTGTAGGCAGGGAATGAGAGGAATCATTGTTTCCAGACTGTGACAATGTTGACTCCATAAACTTTTTAGGTACCATTGAAGTTTCCTCATATGCAGTCTCGCAAATGGAATTAGTAGAATGCAGGATGCCACGAACCCCAAAGCCTGCAGTATTTGTCTTGCAGATAACTGGGTTTTTGTTGCCATTTGTTTGAAGTATGTTGTTAGTTGCCTTTGCTTGTCTGGCGTAAGGTAAGCCATTTGGGCAGTTGTATTCAAGCTTGCACCCAGGAATGTGATTATTTGAGAGGGTACCAGTTGTGATTTCTTTTCATTTATGGTGTACCCTAGGCATGCTAGAAGCCTTTTTACAAACGCCAGATGATGAAGAACAGTGTGTCCTTGTCCTCTGCTTGAATGAGACAGTCGTCCGGATAACAATAAATTTGAATGCTTCTTTGTCTGCAGAATGCAATTACTGGTGCCAGGCATTTTGTAAAGACCCTGGGCGCAGTAGATAAGCCAAAGGGCAGTGCAGAGAATTGGTAATGCAAAAAACCTGCTTTGAAGCAGAGGTATCTTCTGCATGATTCCCTTATTGGGATATGCAGGTATGCCTCTTTTAAGTCTAGAGTTACTAACCAAGCATTCCTGCCTAGCATAGGCAGTAGCTGTTGTAAAGTCAGCATTTTGAATTTTGGAATGTCCAGGGATGTGTTCAAAATCGATAAGTCCAGAATTGGATGCCATGAATTGTCTTTTCTGGGCACCAGGAAAAGTTTTTAATAAAAACCTTGTCCTTTCCTTTTCTAGCACCTTTTGAATAGCCCCCATATCCATGAGGGGCATGACTTGTTTCTGGGCCTCTGTCCACTGGTTTTGTGGCAGATCCGGCCATCCGTTTGGAATTGGCAAAGTATGGAAATGAAATCTGTACCCCTGGGATACTATGTTTAATACCCACTTGTCCTTGGTAATTAACTGCCAATTTTGAGCATGAAGTGCTAGTTCCCCCCCCCAAGGTAGCGGCCAAAAGGTAAGTGCTTGGTGATGGTAGAGGAAAGTCATTGAGACTGCTTACTGTAGGGTTGTGCTTGGTTTCCTCCAGTTTTGGAGGTGGAGGCACCCCATTGCTTTGACCAGTATGAACCCTGTGATTGGTATCTGGAGCCTTTTGAGCACCTGGATTTGCCTTGAGTGGCTCTGTTGGACACAGGAAAGGACCAATTTTTAGTAGGCCAGTGTCTACTGAACCTGGGTGGCTGCTGCACTTGCAAGAAATCTTTTACAGTTTGCATATATTTAGCTTTATCTTCCATTTTCTTTAAAACCTCTTCTGCCTTATTACCAAACAGAGTATCATGTTGCAAAGGGGCATCCAACAATTTAGCTTTAACATGATCAGGCAGATTTTGCTCCTTGAGTCAGACATGCCTTCTAATCACAAATCCAGTAATGGCAACCCTACAAGAGGCCTCCAAGGAATCAAAACCAAATTGCAAAGTATGCTTTCCAAACTGTTCTGCTGAATGCAATAATTCCTGTAACTCTATTTTCCACACAATCAGAAATCAACATCATTTTCTGTTTCAGTAAGCCCATAACATGCTGTTGATATTTAAGCATATGAAACTGGCATTTTAAGGCCCTGATTGCCAAGGTTGCAGATGTATAAACCTTCTTTCCCCATCTATCCAGCTCCCTGGAATCTCTGTCAGAGGGGGTAGGATTTTTGGTTGTAGAGCCCTTTACACCACTGGGACCCTGAGAAATAGTCTCAGGATCAGCAGCAGGATTTCTGAATAGAAATTTGTGGGAGTCAGGAACAGTACAGTTTTGTACCTACCATAAATGTAGATGTCCGATAGGTATGCATCTGCAGTCATAACATATGGGTTGTCCTGCCTCAGGCAGCCAAAGTCTGGGTCTGGCCACTTCACCCATAGCTCCTGGTGTATAAAGGCATTAGCCGACGCCATTTTCCTCAGTGTTTCTTGCCCCAGATGCCAGGTGCCCTCTAGGAAGGCTAAAGTTGTATAAAAGTAGAAAATTCCAAACAGTAGCAATCAAAAAGTATATATACATATATACATACAAACAAATACACCATAATAGATTCCCCCAGCTAGCTGTAAGTACCCTAGGAATACCACAGAGGGGACTGCAGATGCATACCTATCGGACATCTACATTTATGGTAGGTACAAAACTGTACTATGTCCTTCAAGGATGCATCTGCAGTCATAACATATGGGTAGAATACCATAGCCAAACTGGGGAGGAGGCACTAAGATAATGATGGTGTAGTTAAGATCCCTTGTAAAACTGCAGTTGCAAAACCTGGTATAAAGGAAGATTGTAATGCTTGGCAAATGTATGCAGTGGTGGCTGTAGCTCTTGTGGAGTGAGGCCTGATATTTTCAGGAGTTGTCTTTCCATGAAATGAGTAGCAGAATCGAATGCAATTTCCTATCCATTTTGAGATTGTCTGTTTTGAAATTGCTTTTCCTTGCACTCCTGTTGCATATGCTACCAGAAGCTGGTCAGTTTTTCTGCTGGCCTTAGTTCTGTCCAGATATTGTCTGTGTACATCCAAGGTGTGTAGTAGTTTTTCCCCTGTTCTGTGGGTTAGGGAAGAATGTAGGTAAATGAATAGCTTGGTTCAAGGATACCCTGGATACCACCTTTGGCATAAAAGTAGGATTGGTTCTCAGAGTCACTCTATCCTGGTGAAAGATAAGGAAAGGCTGCACTGCCATTAATGCCTGTAACTCGGATACCCTTCTTGCTGAAGTGATTGCTAGCAGGAAGGCAGTTTTCCAAGATAAGAACTGTAAGTCTGCTGTTGCTGCTGGTTCATCAATTTTCTAGCACAAAATTGAGATCCCATGCAGGCAGAGGTGGTTTCCTTGGAGGTTTTACATTTTGATCCCTCTCAAAAATTGTCTGAGGAGAGGATGAGAGAAGACAGGAGGATCCATGTTGTACTCTGCTGAAATTGCTGATGCATGAATCTTAATGGAAGAATAGGACAGGCCATTGTGGAACAGTTCTGCTAAGTATTCTAGGATGTGTGCTAGGTTTGCCAGTGTGACATTTGTTCCCTTTGCTGCACTCCAAATGAGGAATCTCTTCCATTTGGCTGAATATGTTTAGGATAATGTCCTTAACCCTCTGAGATAAAACAAGTTGGTTTTGTTTTATGCAATTTCCCAAGCAGTTAGCTGCAAGTTTGGGTGCAGGGTCTTGTAGTTGTTCTGTTAGAAGTAAAGGACATAGAGGTAGAGGCCATGAGTTTCTCAGTAGCGGTACCAATGCTGCCTTGGCCAGTCTGGAGCTATCAGAATTACCTTTGGCTGTTCCTCTCTGATCTTCAGTAGAACTTTGTACATCAATGGGAGAGGTGGAAAGGCATATACTGTCAGGGCCTTCCAGCTGAAAGAAAGGAGTCCACCCTCCAAGCTTGTGGGTGGTATACTCTTGAGCAGAATTTCTTCAGTTGGTGGTTGAGTGGGAACAGGTCTATCTCTGGCATTCCCCATTTCTTTGTTATGGTTTTGAAGATGTCTGGATGCAGCATCCATTTGTGAGCATCCGTGGTAGTTCTGCTTAAGCTGTCTGCTAGTGAATTCTCTTTTCCTGAATCTGGCCTGCAGTTGGATGTTGAGATTCAGGCCTAAGTTCCACAGGTCCATTGCCATCCGGCATAGAGGGTATGAATGTGTGCCTCCCTGTTTGTTGATGTACCACATGACTGTGGTATTGTCCGTCCTTATCAGCAGGTTTCCTTGCTGGAGGAATGATTTGAATGCCTCGATTGCATGCTTCACTGCCAGCATCTCCTTTAGATTTATGTGTAGATTCAGCTGGTCTTGGGACCATAGGCCTTGGATACACTTGTCTTCCATGTGTGCCCTCAGCCTAGGTCTGAGGTGTCCGTGGTGATGGTCTGCCTTGGATGTGGTTTGTGGAAAGGCAATCCTCTGTTGATCTGGCAGGCCTGAGCCCACCACAGGAATTCTTTTTCAGGCATGGAATGATTGGTATCAGGGCTTCTAGACTGTGTCTGTGTTGAGACCATACATTCCTTAGGTACCATTGTAATTTTCTCATATGCAGCCTGGCATGTGGGATCAAGATTATGCAGGATGCCATGTAACCCAGGGCCTGCAGGACTTTCCTTGCAGTAAGCTGAGTTTGTCTTGTTAATGCCATGAAGTAGACTGGTAGTTGCTTTTGTTTTTCTTCTGTGAGAAAAGCCATCTGAGTTATTGTGTCCAGTTCTGCACCCAAAATGATATCCTTTGGGATGGCACTAGTCTTGACTTTTGTATGTTGACTGTGTATCCCAAGGCTTGCAGCAGTTGTATGACATAGGCCAAATCCTTTATTATTTTTGTCTTGTTGTCCGCTTGTATTAGGCAGTCGTCCAGGTATGGGTAGATTTGAATTGTAGATAAGCCACAGGGCAATGCTGAGAATTGATAATGCTCTGATCCTGCAAGAAATCTGAGGTGTCTTCTGCAATCTGGGAGATCTAGAGTCACCAGCCAAGACTCCTTGCCCAACATGGGAAGAAGTTGCTGTAGGGTCAGCATCTTGAATTTTGGAACAATGAGATATGTAGAATAGGCCTCCATTGATTTTCTTTTCTTGGGACAAGGAATAGTCTGGAGTAAAATCCTTGGCCTTGTTCCATAGATGGTACCTTTTCTATTGCTCTCATCCTTAGTAAGCTGATGATTTGTTTTAGAGCCTCTGATTTCTGGCTTGGTGGAAGGTTTGGCATTCCTCTGGTAGAGTGTGGAAGTGAAACCTGTAGCCTTTGTCTATTGTTTGCAAAGTCCATTTGTCTCCTGTAATGCAATGCCAGTTTTTGAAAATAAAGCTAGCTTTCCCAAGGGTGCTTCCAGTTGTTCCCTGGTAGGCGGAATCAGAGCCAAGTCATTGTGTCTGTCCTGTGGAAGTGGTTGCAGGCTGTGGCGGCACTTCTCTGGTTGGCAGGTTGTCACTGACGACCCCTGTAGGCACCCCTTGATTGACCTCTGCCTCATGGGCGTCTATTTCTGCCTCTCTGTGCTCTGGAGGTGTCTGGAAAGGACCAATTCTTTGAAGGCCAATTTCTGCTGAACCTCGGAGGTTGGACCTGCAGAAAATCCTTGACTGTTTGGACAGATTTTGCTTTTTCTTCCACTTTCTTTAGAACCTCCTGTGCAGGGGAGCCAAATAAACTTTGTTTCTCCATAGGGGCATCTAGGAGTTTAGACTTAACATGGTCTAGCAAGGATTGTTCTTTTAGCCAGGCATGCCTTCGAATCACTGCTCCAGTCATAGCTGATCTAAATGAAGCCTCCAGTGCATCATAGCCACATTTTAAGAAATGATTACTGACCTGTTGAGAGTTGTGTACCAAATCCTGAAGGGACTTACGGTCTAAAGGTTCAGGAGAGGACAGCTTTTTATTCAGCTGATCTAACAAAAATTCCTGGTACTGTATCATGTGAAACTGACAGTTTAAAGCCCTGGCAGAAAGAGTAGCAGATGTATAAACCTTTACCCCATCTCTCTAATGCTCTTGATTCTCTTTCAGAGGGTAGGGGTTTTGGCAGAGGCAGCTGCAACACCTTTAGGGCCCCTGTAGTATCTGTTCATTGAGTGTAGAGTTTCCCCAAATGAAAATTCTTCTGGAGGAGGCAGAAGGAATGGAGTCTTCTGCATCAGAATCCTCATAAGGTGAGTATGGTCCTTCCTGATGGTCAGATAAATCTGAACCATCCGAGGAATAGTCAGAGGAAAGAGGTTCAGGGGTTCAGTGAGGTTGGGATCCCCTGATCAGAGAAATAAGGTCCTCAGCAAGGCTGAGAATCTGAGAACTTGAGGTAGGTCTGTAAGAGGGAGCTTTTGTAGGTAAGGCCTTGGAAAGTTTAGCTGCTTTAGCCCTGGAGAAGGCCTTGATAGACATAGAAGCAGGGGTCTAGCTGCAGGAGTAGAGATGTCTTTCAGCTGAAACCTCCTTTTCCTTGCATTTTTAGCTAAATGTAGCAAAACTCTTTCAGAAACTCCGACCGACGCCCTAAGTGTCCCCGGGTTCTAAACAAGCTGATACGTCGTGGTCTGGGCTGCCTGAGGCAGGACAACCCATATGTTACGACTGCAGATGCATCCTTGAAGGACATCCTGTAATATCTGTCTGGCTTACTAAGAGCTGGAGGCAGGGAAGCAGGAGCCATGCTTGATTCCGAAAACACATCAACAATGTCTAATGCAGGAGGTATTGCCAAAGGTCTACGCTGAGGAAGAAGAAGGAAATCCCTAAGCCTCTTTTTTTTTTTTTTTTTTGATTCAGAGAAGTCCTGATTCTCCCAGTGAAAATGTTCCCTTAAAGTATGCAAAGTCTCTCCAACAGAGAAATCCTCAGGAGGAGATGCAGATGGGATGGATTCCTCTGCATCAGAATCCTCATAGGGTGGAAAAGAAAATTCCTGATCAGAAGAGGAATCAGAAGAAATGGAAACCTGATCTAAAGATTCATAATCAGTGCCATGCCTAGGTCTCTTAGCGGGGGGGGGTGGGGGGGTTGGGAACCCCTGATCAAGGTAATTAAATCCTCAGCCATTTTGATCATCTGTTTTTTAGGCATAGGGGCCTGAGCATGTGGCTCATGCGTCAGTTTTTTAGACATAGAAGCTGTTTTTGACCTTGTTTTTGAGGCTGGCGTTGGTTTAATATAAAAATGTTGAGGCCTGAAAACACCCTCAGAAGCCGGTGCCTGCTCAGCGGCTCCGGACCCATCCAAGGGAGAGACATCCATGAGTTCAATACTCTGAGAATCTCGCGGCATACCTGACTCCAAATGGGTCTCGGTAGAGGCCTGCGAATCAAAAGCAGCGGGTATCAGGGGCTGCGAAAACACCTCACTGAGTACCGGCAAACCGGTGAATGGCTTAGAAGCTTTGTCGTCGGTTTTGGACCTCAACGGTCTGTGTCTGCCTTTTTCTTTGTGTTTTTCGTGAACTCCGGTAGTCGGATTGCTAACCGATGACATTTCAGAATAATTGAATCTTGAACCAAAATATTTAGAAGCAAAAATATACAGATGCTTAATAGTGCGTTGGTCAAATCTAGCACAAAACCGACAGCAAGGCACGTTGTGATCTGGGCCTAGGCAAGGAATGCAGTACAAATGAAAATCCTTATGAGGTATTTGCTTCCCACAAGTAATGCAATTATTAACTTTTACTGACATCGGTAAGGAGCAAGAAAAAGTTTCCCCAACAGGGTACTTGGCTTTAGTTTGAAGACTTCAGCTCTGAAACTCAAATGTGAACATTTCAGGAGTTGGCCGACCAGCATTTGCAAACTGCTTCTGCTTCAGGCACCGCGTGGCAAGAAAGACTGAATAAAATGGCATCGGCTGCATGTTTTATAGCCCTGACATCATGGAAGAGGAGACAGCAACCGACGCAGGACCCAAGACTTTGTTATTCAGGCCGACTGAGGTCAACCTACAAGCAGATAACCCAAATGTAATGACTGCAACACTGAAACATGAAGAACATCTGGAGATGAGCTGCAACCACTGTCACGCATTTGAACACTGGGGTGGGGGTGTTTTGAGGCTAAACAGTAGGTCTTTGAACTGAAAATGACTGGCTCCTAGTCAGAAGTGAAGGAACCTCCTGGAACATCTGGACATTCTGACGTGGTAGTACATGGATGAGGTCGATAGGCCTTCAAGACAATCATACTTCCACAGGAGTGGAAAGATGGACTGTACCATGACCAATTGGAACTTTGTGTGCTTAACATATTGATTCAAGTGGCTGAGGTCCAAAATTGGTGGTAGGTCCACATTATTTTTTGGCACTAAAAAGAATCTTGAATAAGTTCTGAACATTTGGTGGTCTGGTGAGACCTCTTGTATGACTCAGTTGATCTAGCAGCTTCTCTCTAATGTTGCTGCTTTACTTTGAAAGGGTGAAACAATGGGAAGTTTCTTTCATAGTGGGTGGATAGAGAAAGGGACTATTAATATTCCCCGGTAATAACGGTGATGGACGACCAGGCTTCTGGTGCAGAGATAAGCACCTTCTGAATGCCTCCACAGTGCAGCAGTCGGGCAACCAATCATTCAGGAGTGCTAAGGCCTCTCAGAGGAAAGGCCTGTGATGCCTTGATTCTGTGTGCCTCCTCTGCCATGACGGTAATGTACTATTAGAATAGCCCACCTGTATCTCAAGAAGATCTTCAGAAGAGTCCTAAGAAAACCCTTAAGACTTCCAAAACCACAGCTTTTTACTCACTTTCTGATTTCTAGAAAAGGTCCTCTGGGAGACAGAAAACCATATGCTTATGGCAGTTGTAGTTTGGAAAGTGCGTCCTTGAACTTAGGGCCAAACAAAGTCAATCCATCAAATGGGACATTGATAAAAGATGTTTTTAAATTACCTTACCATAATGCCTGTACCTGCAGCTCTTGAAATAACTTCCACTGCACTGGAAATGAGTCACATGGAGGCATTTGACAAAGACTGAAGGGTGGCCAGGTGTGAATACGCTTTTTCTGTCTTCTGCAGACATGAACCTAGCAGGAGACTTGGAAAGCTCATTTGTCAAGGCTCTACATTAATGTGTGCCAAATAATTCAGCAACCTTAATGCAAAAGCAGTTGAAGGGTAAACCCACTACCCAAACCTGTCCAAAGCCCTGTACTCACTGTTAGGGGAAATGGGACAGATGAGCTCTCTTCTGTGAGCGTTTTATTAGTGGCTGCCACTACTACCATGGTGTCATTGCCAGGTCTTTGCTCTATAGACAGCGGTCTTTAGGGGCAACAAGATATTCATCTGGCTTTCTGGGAATCTGTTCTGTGATGTCTGGTTAGTTCCATGCCCAGGGAGACAGAGAGAAAGAGAGAGAGAGAGACAGCAAACCCACCATCTCATCAGCTGAGAAACGACCCATAGAGTAGCTGAGCTGGAACCAAAAGCCTCAAGAAAAATGGATTCTTCCTGAGAAAATACTTGAGGATCTCCCCTAATGAGACTTCCTCAAGTGGTGATCTGAGGGTCCCCTGCCCCTCACTGAAATATACGTCTTCTGTTACTCTTGGAAAAAGTCAATGTTTCTCCTCTTATACTTATGCTTTTAAGGAATATAGGTTCATAGATTAGTACTGGGCTAATTGCCATTTTGGGCCATTTGAAGCCTAGCCAGTTACCCCATGTGAGAATCAACCCCTGCACCTTGTGTCTAAGGTAAACACCTTAACCATTATGTCATCCTCCCACCACCATTATATCTACATGAGGGAAGTTTTAAGAGGATCTGGAATTCTGAGGGGTGTCCTAAATGAGGACCATTTTGAAGCTAGTGTGAATTGGCTGCCCTGATGGGACAGACTGTGCAGGATTACGACCCAGAGCTTTCAGTTGCACAGTAGGTGCAGCCAACAGGAATAGGGATGTCTAGTCTCCAGTCTTGAAGAGAACTCTCTCAATTGCCTTGAAGGCAGAAGCTGAGGGAGAACCCAAGACCACCCGAATAGGAGCTGAAGCTGTCATGCCAGCATGACCAAGGGTACCACCCAGACTCTGCTCTGAGACCGGACCTGGAGCAGGGCTATCTAGTGCTGAGGCTCCAAGGGTAAAGGATGGCTCTGACAGCTTTGGAGTCAAACCCTTACATTCCCTCCATCTTGGCACCTAAGCTTCAGCTAAAAGATCCAGTCAGCGCCAACAAAATTGATCAGTTGAACCAGAAAAGATATCAGAGTTGAAGATCACCACAGCTTCAGATCAGGCATGAACTACTCAGAGGAACGCTGATCTAGCATCTTCCCCAAACCCAGAGGTCAGATTGAGATAGAGCCATAGGCAAGGGAGAGTCTCTAATGCTCATGGGTCTGATGGGAGATGCAGTTGGGAGAACTCCCAACTGAATTTCAGTCTTGAGGAACTTAATTGTTCTCTCCATGTCAGCTTCTGTCAAGCTTCTGGTAGACCCAATGGCCCTTAAGTAAGATGTGAAGGGTGGCCATGAAGTCCTCTGTAATGGTCTCTCCTGAAGAAAGGGTGAACACTGCCTTGGGCAGACTGGATCCAGGGGAAAACCTCAGCCTTGGCAATGAAGGAGTCTTGGATTGCACTGGAATTGAATCCCGGTCAGCTGTAGGATCTGAAGGCCTGGAAAGATTGGTAGTCAGAGCTAAAGATCATACTGATGAGAATCAGAAAGTCAGAGAATCACTTCATTGCCTTTCTGCACTTTTCTTTTTTTCTATCACTCTTGTCCCTCTTGTGCTTCTCTGAGGACTTCTTCCCAGATGCGGATGCTCCAGAGGCAGACTTTGAAGTTTCTCCAGAAAGTAAAACATCTTTGAAAATAAGCGTATTATGTCATTCAGTTAGGGCTTGGTGACCAAGGGCTGTGCAATTTGAACAATCTTCTTCCAGATGTCCTTCCCCCAAACAATATGCAAACTTGTGGTGTAAAACAAAGTTAGGCATTTTGTGGCTATAAGCCACCCATTACTTAAAACCAATAGGTTTGTCCAGCATAACCTCTAAACAGTAGAAGGAAAGAAAGTCAAAGCTAAACACTACCAACAGTGATAAAAATACACTGATAAACTATATAAAAGTATATACAAGAAATACCTTCAATGATAACTACTAGCTATTATTATCAAGAAAAAGGAAGGAAACATACTGAAGGTGCAAAGTATTCCTACAGTATGTTTTTTTTGTTTTGTTTTTAGTAAGGGGAGGAAAGGAACTTCAAGCTGAAAAGGACCTACACTAATAGAAGCAGAAAAGGACCTACACTAATAGAAGACTATCAACAACATCAGAGAGTAGCCCACAAAGAAATGTGACAAAGCAAAGAAGATGCAGTTAGCTGAACTTGATTCTGAGTCAATGAATCAAGTTCGTACTCTACAGGCAGCAAACAAAGATCCAAGGTAATACTGGGGACAGGAAGGGATTGTGAGTAAGGAGAGGTGCTTTAGCTAATGATCCTAAGTCTAGAAAAAGCAGAAGTCAGATCCAAGATCCCATCAGTTTTGGAATGGACAGAAAGGACAACATCAAATCAAATGCTTAAGAGGATACATGAATCACACCTGAATACAGTAAAGTGCAAATAAAATTCAAGATGCATGTTTTAGTTTGGGAAACAGACTCAGACAGAGCAAGTAATAGAAAGTTCTGCTATTTACAATGCATGCCACAAAAACCCAGATACAGAAGTGATAGCATACTCAGTTTCTGATCACTTGAAGAGCTAAAAGGGTACAGACTTGTTCCATTCAGTTATACATCTCTTCTTTGAATCATTTTCTTCTGGCAGAGAGTCCAATGGATTAAGGCTATGAGCGGTTAATGAGCTGCTTCCTAGAAGTCTAGGATTTGATTCCCTCAACTTCCATTCACTCAGTGTGCAACCATAAGCAAGTAACTTAAACTGTGCTCTTGGGTCATCCCTGAAAATGCAAGCATGATTAGTACTACTCGGAAGTTTATCTTCTCAGGAAATGGAACACCTAATGTACTCATATCCAACAATAGTCCACAATACACAAGTCTGGAATTCAGAAGATTTCTGCATATCTGGGAATTCAAACATGTAATATCCAGCCCACATCATCCCTTTCAAATGGGCAAGTCATTACAACTTCTTAAACTGTGATGAATTCCACAAGAAAGCGATGCAACAAAAACTACTCCACCGCAGTAGTATCGCTCACCAGCTCAGCTTTTGAAACGCTACTCATTTTTTTCAACAACATTTCAAAAATTTCAAAGTATTATCAAGGATTGATATCAGAGTATAGGCAAAAAGTAAAAAAATAGGGGATCCTAAGTGCAAGACCAGCATGAGTAGAGTTTTTAGTAGTCTAGAACAAAAGCTGCTGTTAAAAAAGGAATAATTAGTAGCATACAAAATACTGCATGACAACTATAAGAATCAATCAGAGGAGGTTAGAAAGGATTGGGAAGAGAGAGACTGGATAAGCAATTCACAAAAAAACAATGGGGGGGATAAAAATATGTCTCCCAAATATGCAACAGTCTAGAAGATTTAGGATATTTGCTTAGAAGTGTTTACATAGGCATTTTTATACCTCAAGTAGACTCCACAGAAATTTTATTCAGGTAGGCAGCAAATGTTGGAGGTGTGATGGGGAAAAAGAGGTTATCATATTTTCTGGCAGTGTAAAGAGTTAGCAGACTTTAAAAATTCCCTGCAGACTACTCTAACATTAGTGAGCAAACTAGTATGACAAAAGAAAAGATTTTTTGAGTTATGATATAGAATCGGAATAAGGCCTTGCTGAGTCTAATTATGCTGGTTGCCAAAAAAGCAATTACTAGGAAATGGAAATCAAAGTCTAAACCAACTGTACGTGATGTAGTGAATATAGTGACAAAAATAAAACTGGAAATGGGATCTTTAAAAAGAGCAGGAGCAAATTACATAGAAAAAATGGAAATTGTGGGAACAGTACATGCACACAAGGAACGAGGTTTAAAAGAAGGCAGTATTTGAATGAGCTATGTAATGTTTGACTGACAGTGACTGGATAGACACATGATGTATAATGTTTGCAACTAAAATTATGTCACTATGGTTCATTTAAATTTATGTAAATGTATGATTTCCTATGTCATAAGTGATAATTTAATAAAGATGCTTCTTATTTAATAAAAAAAAAATTAAAAGTACTATTTTTTTTCAACCAATAAACCTCTACACCATTTAGTACAATTACTTTTGTACCATTTTCAGCTTCCTCCAAGACAGCTTTGTAGAAGTACTGGCCCCAAACATTCGACTTTATGGGTACACATCTTGTTCTTTTCCCTTTCTAGTGAACTCCCCCCCAACTACATTATTCCCTTTACACTACCCAGCACACCATTTAAAGGGCAGTCTACACCTAGGTTTCCACTTTCTGGGTTGTTTACTTTTATTTATTTAACTGTGATATTGTGCTGCTCCAACTGGATCATTTTCAGACACATTGTAACTTTTGTTTTTTTGCTGCTAACATAATTTCAGTTAATAGGTCTTTTTATGTCTAGGTAGTTCAGCTCCTCTACTCCAGCTAGGCATAATCATCTCCTTATTGACTTCTACCTATTCACTCAACATCTGCCCTAGAGCATTCCGCAATGCACCTAAACTCCAATCAACTCTACACACTGAAAAAAGAAATGCTCCTTATCCCCACACCCATCTCCAATAATGGCTTCTCAACCTGAGAAAGAATATTTTGCTATCTACTCAGGGTATGAAATGACAATGTAAGCATTTCCATACAGACATCACGATATTTCTTGATTTGGTCACATACCCAGAAGTCCTGCACACTTTCCCAACACTGATCATTTGTAATTTGTCCACACAACCTTTTCTCTCGGTCCTGATTAAGTTACTCTGATTTAATTTAATAGTTATCATATATGATTCTATAAGCCCTTTTAATCATCTTTTACAGCCTATTTGTGGTTCCATCGGACATTCCACCGAGAGCAGCCACTAACCTATCAGTCCTTTTTCTCTCTGTCTATATTTTGCCGTTATTATCTGACATGGAAACATCACTGTCATGTATCCTTAACAATACTTTTATTTCTTCCCACTCTTTTACTTTCTTCCTGGGTAGTTTGTCCCCATCACCTTAGTTCTTTGGCTAACTTATAAGTACTTCCTGCTGTTTCTTGCCTACTCTTATTTCCTTTTATTTGGGAATTCTATTACCAAAATCACCTTACTCCATTCCTTTCACTTGCTGTCAATTCTCCCTCACAACTGAAATAAATGTATTCAAATCCTGTCTGCTATAAGCAAAATATCTGCACATAATGTTCTGCCTGGTTATTTTTCTTCTCCCCCAACATCTACATCAATAAAGACAAGCTGTCTTTTCCCTGGTAATCATTCCTTACCTCAACATCTTACACTTCCATTCAATTTATACCCCTTGTACTATACATAACAGCCTTAACTGCACAGCATGAAAGTAGTTCTCTAAAATTGGCAACCTAATGGCCCATGCTCCATTGCCAAGATATTCTTATCCCCATTTAACGTTAGGCCTTTTTCACTCCCAAATAAAGTTCTTCAGTTCCTTATTAATATAATACTATACAGTCATGATTTCATATTGGAATTGCTACACACAAAGCAAGGACTGTAGGATCTTTTCCCTCTGTAGATGGAACTACCACTACCTTCCATGATGTGGGCATCTCCCCCCAAGACTTTGGGATTTGGATGAAATGAATTAACAATTAGACTCCTCTCTCCCAACCCCAAATTTGCAAAGACATTCCGTCCACCCAACTCTGTTGACTTATCTGGAGGCTACCTGTCAATCATTATTTTATTTCTTCCTCCTCTATATTAATTAGCAGGTAACTCTTCAGCTTCTAGTTAGATCACCTTTGGCACATCTAGGTTTACCATGAAATTTTCCAGCATTGCCTTTTCCTCATCACCCCAACATTCATCTGTTTTGCAGCATAATATACCCAAAAATAGCTTCATAAATCCATCAAGGTTTCACAATTTTGCTGGAGAAAGGATCCCGCAAACCATACTACTGCTCTCCCACATCTTGCTTCCTTAATCTCTACTGTTTTGGGCTGTAGTATTAACATTATCAAATGCCACTTTCCACACTCATACATATTCTCTAACTATTCTTTGATGATCTACCCGATACCTTTCACTTACTCTTCATCCACAGTGAGATTCTCTAAGTTATTCTTCATTGCTTTAATTGTTGCCAGTCCTTCAAGATATTTTCTATTACCATTTTCCCATATATATCTTGCTTATTTCAATGTCCGCTCTAAAATCTCTTTCCTGTGTTTGGAAAACCAATGAAATCTTCTGGAATTATTGTCAATCTTTCCAACTGCTTGCTGAATCTTATTGGCAACCTACTCCTTAAATGCTTGCCTTTGCAGGAAATAAGTAGGGAAATGATTGCTCTATCCATTTTCCACTAGCTACAGCCCTTACCCTAAACTTTTTAAGTGCATGATCAAATACTGTCAGCTCTTTTCCTTCAAGCAAATAAACATGTTGCACTATACAAGATCTACCAAATCTGTCCTAATTCTTATACCTATGGGAATGATATGTAAATACAACCTTCAACTTGCAGGGCTACCACACCGTCCCCTATCCCAAACACCTTTACATATGTTAATTACCTACTCTCTCATGTGATCACCATCCTTGAGCCCACTGGCAAAGCATCACTGTTACAGAACATATTCCAATCTCCCCTACAATTAGGATCCCTTGCTGAAAAAATTTTCTTAGCATTCTCCTCAGCTCAAACTGCAGTCATGGCTTGGGACACACAAAGTAACCATGTCAAAACCAATGGCCCCATACTGCCGCAAACCTATGTCCATCAGTTTCTTTTTTTTTTACTAATAGATTGCCTTTTGCCTATTAATATTACCCTGTCTTCTTCTGCCCCAAGCATTTAACCCTTGAATCCTTTCTCTATCAAGCTCACGTTTATCTCTATCCAAATGCATCTCCTGCAGTACTACTTGCACACTACTCTCATAGCATGATAATACCCTTTGCTTTTTCTCATTAACTACAAGGCAATTCACAATCAATTTAATTACAAAAATGCAGCCATTTCTATTTATATTTCACTCCGACTTTCCTAATGCATGACCTTTTTCTGATACACAATCCTCCCAATAACTGTAAACCCATCTACTTCAGTGAATGACATTTCACTGCTCAATGTAAAAACACAGCACGCTTCTTTTTTTTACTGGATATATGATAACACTAATGCATTTATTAGCATTAATCCCACCTCCAAATCATCAATCACATAAAAAGTTCAAATAACGATATACACAGTTTTTGGGAAAAAGCTCTTCCCTCATTAGGGAAAATGGTGCACTTGGACGGTTACCAAAACAGGCATTGAGTAACCTAAACCTTGGGGTTGTTCTGCTAATTTGCATACTCTCACCTACTTTCCAAATAACAAGAACAGAAATTGTTATCTAGTCAACCTCTATCTACCCGCAAGAAAAAACAACCTATAGCTTTCCAACTGAAATACTTTTTTTTCCCATTCAGCCAATGTAGTATTTTCATGGCCATCTTTTATATATTACTCACCTCGCTATTCTTATTTTTATTTTGCAGTGTTTGAGTTCTCACTTCTTTTGCAGTATTCCATTTAAAGTGGTCAAAAACGGGCACTATAATTAACCTTTAATCAACAGCTTCCCTTTCAAGGGCCTCCCAGCTTGCTACAAGTCACTCAACTTTCAGCTTGTCCAATCACAGCTGGTGCTCCTCAGTAAACCTGCCCTACCATCTGGTGACCGTTTGTCTCTTAGCTGGAAATACCAGAAAATGAAAATAAATATACTGACAAGCTTACAGGTACATTATTATTTTACTACATCAGTTGAACTTTTAATATAGGAAAAAAAATCCCTTAATTAAAAAAAATCATTAGCTTTTTTTTCATCTTAAACAGCTAGCAGTTCACTCTGTTCTTCCTTTCAAGATCACTGCATATAGCCCTTTCCCCTCCTCCCAGATATACACTGTTTTGGTACCCATACCTTCCCATGTGGCAGCTACAGCTAAATATACCTTTTTACAAATCCACAGCACTCACAAAAGAAGCCCATAACATATATCCACACTCCCCTCAGAATATAAATTGTTTCACATACCTCATACTACTAGAACAGTAATGCTTTCATTATTCATGCTTAACTCAATTAACAGCCAACTTTACTGTACATATTACAAGAAACAGCATTACTTACATTTTTATCAGCCATATGAATCTTCTTGCCCAAGCGACAGTAATTCAAAGCAATAAAAATGCAATTAAATCTTTATCCTATCAAAATAGATTGTAGTTGAGCAAAATACTGATCAACTAAACATTTTAATCCCATACTGACAAAGCAAGTTTGATACACTGCTGTTCCCCCACTTAATTTGAAAGTTCACTTCTGTTTTAATCCTCCTCAGAAAGGTTATCATTGTTTTCCACTGGCACCTCTTTCAATCCCTGCTGTCTTATCAGTTCTTCTTGTATGCACATGTGTTGCCTTCTGTTTTTCCATCATCTTTTGGAATAAAGGGATAGTTTTATAAGCTTCCTCATCATTAACTTTCTGATGTTTGCAGACGGCTTTAAAACTGGACCCTTATCATCTTGCTTTTTCAACTACTGGTGGTTAAATTACTTAATCTCTTCCATCACCTGGCCTACTTCCATAAATGTCCAAGTACCCCCCCCCCCCCCAAAAAAATGATCTGAATAGTGCAAGAGTAAAACAGCTTAAACCTCGCTTCAAGTGACAGCTCTTCCTTCATTACTGAAATAAATGTATTCCAGTTCTGTCTGCTATAAGGAAAATAATTATTTTCTACACATATTCTCATGTCTTCAACTTTCAACACCTTTCCCTTCTGCCACATCTATGTTAACAAAATCTATTTTTGTTGACATTTCTGCATTTTCACAACTATTGGTCTCAGAATCGTTTTTTTTTTTTTTGAAAGTCTACTTGGGATATAAATACAGTTTACCTCTCTATTTATATGCCCTGCTGTGGAACACCAGTCCAATAACTAACAGTCTTCATGAAATTTCTGCAGTCTGCTCTTACCAGCCTTCCAGGGTTGGCTGTAAACCTCAGATTTCCCTAATCTCTCTTTCTTCCAAATCACTAGTTTTTGGAACATTTCCTTCCCAAAAGCCTGTTTCTGTGCCAGTTACTTGCCAATTTCAATTTCTGACTTTTTGCAACTTGAATACATTGGAGTGATTATTCAAATCTTCCCATACCTTTTCAATAAGACCATGGAGGAGGAGCTTGACTTTATATACTCTTCTACTGTCCCACCTATTCATAGTTTCAAAGTTTCATAGTAGTGTAGTGACACTGAGGTGATTCATATTTGTGCAGAGGTTGAACCATCAGTTCTTGGATAAGGCACATGTTTGAGACCTATGATCGGTGAGATACATCCCAAATGGAGCATTATATTAGAATGTCTTTCTGACCACTTTGGCAACATGGTTGTCAAAGGAGAGGTCACTATCGACTTGAGTCAGTTTGCAGTCACATGGCTCCAGCAATTTGTCAACCAGGTTTAAGAGGCAGGATCTGCCTTTACAAACCGAACTGGGTGGGATCAAGGGTCTGCAGATCCCCAATGTTGCCACCTGTATGTCTGTGATGACAGGTAGGTTATCTGCCAGAATATTGGCAATGTCGGTAGGGTCAGTGAATTTTAAAGTTTGCTTTAGATGTTTGTTTAAAATGTTATAAAGAGATTTTCTGTTAAAAATTATTGGAAACCACATCTTTCAATTGCACTACACACACACGCTGCACTGCTTCCAAATAAGTCTCGGTTGAATCTTTGTGCAGTGGAACTTTCTCCTCTCCCTTTTCTTCACTTTACCTTTCTCTCTCCCAATTTCTTTTAGTGGATATATAGAAAAAAAGATCTTCAGCCAGCGCTGGAATGTTACCAGCTTTTTTTTGTAAACAATAACCAGTTTTCTTTCTGGAAGAACTCCATCCAGTTATCACACTTCTTTATCAGCTTCCCTTTTGGAACTCTACAAGTTCATAGAACATTCAAAAGCATATCACCTACCTTCAGCTACATTGTCTATGCCCAAAACAAAAATGAACATTCCCAAAAGGAAATGCTGCAGAGAAATCAGAGGCAAAATTCTACTATGCCCGATAACAGTACAAGACTGCCAGATGTACAAGTTGAAGATGAAGCTAAAGTAGTCTGCAAAACAACCAAACTGTACTACATGCCATTAGAAGAAAAAAAAAGAGAACAGAGCAGTAACACACACCTCTCTCACCATTAAGAGGTCTTTCACTGCCCTAGTAAGGGTAGTCTCAATTTCAGACACAAAGACTGGGAAAGAACATGAACTCTGGACTCCTTTAAAATGGAATCCACCTGTGAATAGTCTACTCATAACTTTACTGATAAATGAAAGTCTAAAAACAAGGCAGTAGATATTTAATTTGTCAGGATCTAATGCAGACTTTTTCAAGGTTCAAGAAAGGTGTCAAGAAAGGCTAGTCTAACACAGATGTGAAGAACAGATAGTTTGATATCTAACTAGACTCGGTGCATCACAACAAGCAGCTGCCAGTTATACTGAATACATTTCTATGGCACAAGCAGTAGAATGCATTGTTAAAAGCTAGAACAAGAGATCATCATAATCCAACAACTAAAATTCACATCAAGGCCATTGCAGGGGTACGCTGTGGAAACAGTATACATTCCTTACCTTACGACAAGATTGCCGATGAAACAGCTGACTTCCCAGTCTACATCATCATCAACCACTCTACTGCAGAAAACTTCACACTCAAAATATGGAAAAAGTCATATCATGCCTTTTCACAAGGGAGGCTCATCCTCAAAACTCTCCAACAACTGGCCCATAGCCATACTATTCCACACTATCCAAAATCCTAGAAAAATGCATCCATACTCAAATGATGGAATATGTCACTGCCAACAAACTCTTTTCTCCAACCCAACATGGCTTCTGCCTTCTCCACAGCACACCTACAGTCTTATTAAATTTACTCACTTATTATAAACCAAAACAGAAACAAAGGCAACCTGGTCTCCACCATCTTCCTTAATGTATCCAAAGCATTCAACACAGTCTGTCACTAAAAATTACTAATTAAACTTTTCTCTCTAGGCCTATTGTACTTGCACTCTGTTGGTCCCAAAGCTACCTATCAAATAGGCAGCAATCTGTGAAATGGCTAAAGGACTTGTCCTCCTCCTCTACTATCCTTGTAGGTGCCCCTTGAGGTCTATACTTGGCCCATTTCTATTTTATTTATCCATGACCTGCACACAACAAATCTGTCCTCTCTTTATACAACAATCTGCTCAGCAAAAAACCCTACAGGCCTTCTCAGCCATATGAACCTGGCTTGAAAACTTGCAACTCCTACTAAACCTTAAAAAAAATAAAAATAAACTACAGCACTTTTGCTACCAACTATTAAAGTACAGACAGCTTTACACAATCACATCAAACTTCAAAATTGTAATCAAACTTGTCTTTAGCACCAAGCTACTTGGGATCACCTTTGACAAACAAGAAGTTTGACAAACACATTATGCAGGCTACAAAAAGCTCTCCAGAAATTAGGATCACTCTATAGAATAAAACCCAACCTCTCTAATGAAGCTAGAATAAAAATTGGCACAGACTATCTGCTGCCAACCCTAATCTATGGTTTTCCCATTTTTGCCAACCTTAGTTCCATTTACTCCTCAAGCTTCAGCAATGCTACAACAAAGTGGCCATATTTGCGGGAAATCAGCAGTAGAGAACCCACAACTGCACTGTTCAAAGACAGCTAAACTGGCTTAATCTTCCTCATGCTCTCTCTCAAACACATAAGTGCTCATGCACACACACAAACACACACAAAAAACTTACCACCATCCACAAGGTAATCCACTGTCCTGCAAAAGTACAGTTGTGTACACTTACCATAAATGTAGATGTTAGAGTGTCTTCACTGTTGCAGTCATGATTGTAGGGTTCTCCCCTGCCGGCAGGCAGTCCTCGGTCGGCCAGAATCCCAAAGTCTGGGTCCGGTGTCAGCTGTTCAGCCATGCTCCCTGACGTCAGAGCGCCAGGAGTACAAAGCTGACAGACGCCATGTTCTCCAGTTTTTCTTGCCCCAGATGTCAAAAGTTTCAAAATGAGTAAGGACCCATACCCTTTGCAAATACACCTCAGAAGAAGGGTGAAAAAAGGAACCACACAAAAGAAAAAATAAGAGGGGACAGGAGGGAGGGAAACCCAGACTGCAACAGTGAAGACACTCGAACATCTACATTTATGGTAAGTGTACACAACTGTACTATGTTCATCGTGTTTCACTGTTGCAGTCATGACTGTAGGGTAGAATCCCAAAGCAGAATGAGAGGGAGGTGGTCATAAAGTAGAGGGGATGGCTATAAGACCCTGCAAGACTGCAGAAGCAAAGCCTGCCCTAGACTTAGAGTAGAGAGGTAGATTGTAGTGCTTGGAAAAAATATGCACTGAACTCAAAGTTGCAGCTTCCAAAATGTCTTTGGTAGGAAGGCAGCTCAAGTGGCAGCAGCTCTGGTAGAGTGAGTCCTTATACTCCCTGGGATTTGCTTTCCATGGTGTGAATAGCAAAATCTGATTCCATGAGCAATCCATTTAGAAATGGTCTGTTTTGAAATGGCTTTACCTTGGGAACTTGAAGCATAAGAAACAAACAATTGCTCTGATTTCCTGATGTCCTTGGTTCTGTCCAGGTAAAAACATAGTTGTCTGTGTACGTCCAAGGAATGTAAGATCCTTTCCCCTTATTTTGAGGAGTGGGGAAAAAGTTGGCAAGTGAATAGTTTGATTTAAAGCCACTTTGGAAACCACCTTAGGCATGAAAGTAGGATTAGTCCTTAAAGACACCCTGTCTTGATGAAAAATAATATAAGGTTCTACAGCCATAAGAGCTTGCAACTCTGAAACTCTCCTGGCAGAGGTCAGAGCTAACAGGATGGTTGTCTTCCAAGATAAAAACTTGATGTCAGATGTGGCAGCAGGCTCAAAAGGAGGTAAGGTGAGCTTTTCCAAAACATAGCTGAGATCCCAAGCAGGAATGGGAGGAGATCTAGGGGGCCTTAAGTTCTTAGCTCCTCTGAGAAACTGTCTCATGAGCTGGTGGGAAAAGATTGGAGGGTCTGTATTATAATGAGCAGAAATAGCAGAGGCATGAATCTTTATGGAAGAGAAAGAGAGACCCTTATGTAAGAGGTCTGTCAGGTAAAGTAAAATCTGAGGAATGTTAGGAATAAGAGGATCAGAATCCTGAGCCTGCATCCAGGAACAAAATATTTTCCATTTTCCTGCATAAGATTTTCTAGTGCTAGGACGTCTGGCTTCTAAAATGACATCCATAACCTGCTTGGGTAGGAGAGAATGAATCAAAGATCCTGGATTAACCAGGCCGCCAGGCTGAGAGTTTTGAGATGGGAGTGTAGAATCTGACCCTGGTGTTGGGACAGAAGGTTCGGAGTCTGTGGTAAAACCCAAGGGGGCTCCAGACAAAGGTTTTTCAGTGTTGGGTACCAAAACTGTCGAGGCCAATTTGGGGCCAGCAAGATTATCATCTTGGGCTTGTCCTGTTTGATCTTTAATAATACTCGTGGAAGAAGAGGAAGAGGTGGAAAGGTATATCCCGAGAGGTTTCTCCAACTGAATGATAGTGCATCCACTTTCCAGGCTTTTTCGTGGAAAGTCCTGGTGCAAAAAATCTGTAGTTGATGATTGAGGTGGGATGCAAAGAGGTCTATGTGAGGACATCTCCAGACTGCAGTAATCATCTTGAATATTTCGGTGTCCAGCATCCATTCGTGTGGGTCCGAAAGATTTCTGCTCAGACTGTCTGCCAGGAAGTTTTGCTTCCCTGGTAGAAACTGTGCTTGAAGGTCCAGATTGTAAGCTAGAGCTGTGTTCCAAAGATCCATGGCTAGTCTGCAAAGGGGATAGGAATGAGATCCCCCTTGCTTGTTTATGTACCACATAACTGTGGTGTTGTCTGTCCGTATCAGTACTTGTCCTGGTTGTAGAAGATTCCTGAAGGCCAACAGAGCTTTCTGTACGGCTAACATTTCCTTTAAATTGATATGCAGGTGCTTCTGATCCTTTGTCCAAAGACCCTGCAGACAGTTGCCCTGAAAATGGGCTCCCCATGCATAATCTGAGGCGTCCGTGGTCAGTATCTGAGTGGCAGGAGGCAGACAGAAGGGTTTTCCTTTGTTTAGAGTACATGCCTTGGACCACCAAAGGAATTCCTTTTGAAGACAAGGCAGGACAGAGATCAGTATGTCTAAACTGTGGCAATGCTGAGACCATACACTTTTTAGGTACCACTGTATTTTCCTCATATGTAGTCTGGCATATGGTACGAGAAGGATGCAGGAGGCCATGTAACCCAAAGCCTGCAGGAATCTCCTTGCAGATAGCTGAGTTAAAGTTGCCAAGTTGAGGCCAGCTGTAATTGTTTTTCGTATGTCAGAAATGCCATCTGGGTTGTTGTGTTTAGAGAAGCGCCCAGAAAAATTATCTGTTGTGAGGGTGTCAAATTTGACTTTATGTTTACAGTGAATCCCAGGAACTTGAAAAGATTCTGAACAAACTCTAGATGCTGAAGTAAGACATCCTTGCTGTCTGCCTGAATAAGACAGTCGTCCAGATAAGGGTAAATTTGAATTCCCTTGAGTCTGCAATAAGCTACTACTGGAGCCAGGCATTTGGTAAAGACCCTGGGCGCAGTAGACAATCCAAAGGGCAGCGCAGAGAATTGATAGTGCCTCGATCTGGCCTTGAACCTGAGGTATTTTCTGTGTTCCTGCCTGATGGGAATGTGTAAATATGCCTCCTTTAAATCCAAAGTCATCATCCATGCATTTTTGGTCAGCATTGGAAGTAGCTGCTGTAGAGTAAGCATCTTGAATTTTGGTATCTCTAGAAAAGTGTTCAAGACTGACAGATCCAGAATGGGTCTCCATGAATTTTGCTTCCTGGGGACTAGAAAGAGCCTTGAGTAAAAAAACCTTGTCCCATTTCTGAAAGTGGAACTAGTTCTATGGCTTTCATAGCCAAGAGAGCTACCACCTGGTTTAAGGCCTCTGACCATTGATGTTTTGGAAGATCTGGCCATCCGCTTGGCCTTGGTAGGGTATGAAAATGGAATTTGTAACCTCTTGAAACTACATCCAGAACCCACTTGTCTTGGGTTATATGAGTCCAATTTAGGTGAAAAAGAAAGTTTTCCTCCGAGAGGGGCTTCCAGGCAAGAAGTTCCTGCCGCCCAACAGAGGGAGTCATTGAGTCTGTTTCCTATGAGTTTGCGACCTGTCCTCTCCTCCCCTAGGGGTGGAAGCAGTCCACTGTCTTGGTCTGTAAGAGGCTTGTGTTTGAGGCCTTCCTTGGGAGCGTCTGTATCTACCCCTCTGAGGCCTGTCTGAATTGGGAAAGGACCAATTTTTTGTAGGCCAATTCCTACTAAATCTGGGTGGCTGTACTTGTAAGAAATCTTTAACTGTTTGCATGGATTTTGCCTTGTCCTCCATCTTTTTAATCACCTCTTCAGCTTTAGATCCAAACAAAACATTATGCTGAACAGGAGCATCCAATAATTTAGCTTTTACTTGATCTGGCAAATTTTGTTCCTTTAACCAAGCATGCCTTCTAATTACTGTGCCAGAGGCAGCAGCCCTACAAGAAGCCTCTAAGGCATCAAATCCACAGTGTAAACCATGCTATCCAACTTGTTCAGTGGCATGCATTAAGTCATGTAACTCCTTATCATCTGCACAGGCGGAAATGGAAGTTAGCTTCTGTTTTAGAACAGACAGGAGAAATTGCTGGTATTTCAGCATATGAAACTGACAGTTTAAAGCCCTAATAGATAAAGTAGCAGAAGTGTACACTTTTTTGCCCCATCTTTCTAAAGATCAGGAATCCTTCTCAGTGGGAATGGGGTTTTTAGCAGAAGCGGCCTTTACGCGCTTAGGACCCTGAGAAATGGTTTCAGGGTCAGCAGTAGGGTTCTTGTATAAAAACTGGTGGGAATCAGGAACCCTATAGTATCTGTCTGGCTTAAAAGGAGCTGGAGGAAAAGAATCAGGAGTTAAGTTAGCCTCCAAAAAAGCATCATCCACAATATCTAAAATAGGAGGAATAGCCAGGGGTCTATGCTGGGGAAGAAGAAGAAAATCCCTTAGTCTTTTCTTAGATTCTGAATACTCCTGTCCTTCCCAGTGGAAATGTTCCCTCATTTCATGCAAAGTTTCCCCAAAAGAGAAATCCTCAGGGGGAGAAGCTGAAGGAATGGATTCCTCAGCATCAGAATCCTCATAAGGAGGGAAAGAATATTCCTGGTCAAAAGAAGAAACTAAAGAAACAGAAGCCTGATCAGAGGAGTCATAATAAACTTCCTGCCTTGGCCTTTTATCTGGAGGTGGATGTGAACTCCTAATCATAGTAAGTAAGTCCTCTGCCATCTTAAGTAACTGTTTCTGAGACTTGGGAGCCGGATCAGAAGAGGCCTGGGCTGCAGTCTTTGATTTGGACGGAGTCTTTGCCTTTGTCTTTGGCTTTGCCTTTATTAGAAGCTGAGTAGGCCTGAAAACCCCTTCGGAAGCCGGTACCTGCACAGCGGCTCCGGACCCATCCGAAGGAGCATTGTCCGAAGGTCCTGCAACAGAAATATTCAAAGGCCTAGTTGGCTCCTCGTGGGAGTCCGTTTCGGCTATCGGTTCCGAAATGGCCGATGACAGGGGCTGCAAAAGCGCCTCACTGACGACGGCCGAACCTGAAGCTGGCTCGGCTTGTGCGATATCGTCTGATTTGGACCTCGGAGGCCTGTCTTTGTCCTTGCGTCGTTTGTGAACTCCGGTAGCTGGAACCGTATCCGACGACATTTTGTAATTAAAACGCCTACCGAAGTAATGAAATGCAAAATCGTACCTTCGTTTAATAGTACGTTGATTGAATCTAGCACAAAACCGACAACTAGCTACGTCGTGGTCAGGGCCTAAGCAAGGAATACAGTAAGAATGAAAATCCTTATGAGATATTTGCTTCCCACATGAAATACAATTATTAACTTTTTCTGACATCGGACTGGAGCAAGAAAAAAAGTTTCCCCAACGGGGTACTTAGCTTTGAGTAGGAGAAGAAAGTCTTCGGACTGAAGTTTGTTTAGAAAAAATTGTCAGGAGTCAGCCGACCGGCACTTACAAACTGCTATCACCGCACGACAAGAAAGACTGGAGAACATGGCGTCGGCTGTCAGCTTTGTACTCCTGGTGCTCTGATGTCAGGGAGCATGGCTGAACAGCCGACGCCGGACCCAGACTTTGGGATTCTGGCCGACCGAGGACTGCCTGCCGGGCAGGGGAGAACCCTACAGTCATGACTGCAACAGTGAAACACGATGAACGTGTGCCCTAGCATGCTAAACTTTATACACCCTAAAAAGAACACATTGGTCCTCTGACAAAACCCTACTTACTATAACCAAATCCTATAACAAGTCTGGTAATTCCTTCTACTCATACTGTACCTCCAAACACTGGAATAGCATCCCACAACAACTAAGACAAATTAAAACCAAGGAGCTTTTAAATCACAACTGAAACAATATCTTATTGACCCCCATGGATCTGCTCATGCACATCCCCTTGCTAAGCTTACACTTAGCCACCCTACTAGCTAAACAACTAAAATGTATCTCAACTACCCGCTCTGGTCTGCTCTATATGACCTTCCTCCTGCACACCTTACAAAAGAGATGTACTTCAGTAATTTAAATGGTATGTATTCTGTCACAAATGTCTGATCAATGTCTGATCAAGAAATCTCCTATGTTTCCTGGTTTATCACAAATGTCTGTTCAAGAAACCTGAGAAGTTTCCTGGTTTATCTGAATTTAAAATCTGTTTTCCCCTTTTCATTTTTTTAAACATGCAATGTTTCTCATCAAGTAACCTGTTATGCACCTGACCTTTAGTCTAAATATTCAGTTTGAATTTTTTACAACTATATCTGTACTTTCTGTTGGAACCTTTCTCCTCGGACTACTACAAAAAAGGGGCTGTGCTGCCTAGACAGACTAACCCAGCAAATAAATGCAAAATAAATCAAATTCCTAAACCTTACCGAGGAAGGACAAATCTGTCTTTAATGATACCAACCCGGCTGCAAAGAAATGAACTGCCAAGACATTCATTTGGGAGTGGAGTTGTCATGCAGATTCCACAGCTTAAAACCCATATAAAAAAAGTATGTCTGGTCAATTCAATGTAGTGGATATCTTCCTAGACAGGACCACTGTCTTTTTCATACAAGACACTGCATAATGATACATGCACAGTACTCATCAAGCCCAAGCTTGGCATCAAAGTAAGCAGTATGCCTCTATTTAGACTCGGCCGTCCTCCTAAATCTATGAATCACAGCATCAAATCAAGGTTCAACACGGGTCAGGTATATGGAAAATACAAAATGTGACAAACAAATCTAGCAAGAATCTCACAGCTTTTCTAGTCTGCAAGAAGCTCACCTGTACTACCTGCACTGGGCACCAAAAGGAAAAGTGAAAAGCAGGAACAAAATACAGCATTCATATTCCTACATTCTACAAGATAGGGGTGGCCAGCCTATGAACAAAGTAGCAGGGTGATTGCTGTGCTCAGTCATTACATGCATCAGCATGTAATGCTCTGGTAAATCTTTTTTTCTCAAATAAGGAAAGGCAATGGCAATAACACCACACAAACGGCTGATACTTAAGTTTATAGAAGGCTTTATCTTAAGATAAGCTGCCAATGTTATTTGAGTGCCAAATAATAGTGGCCCATAAAGTGGAAGACATTCAAAAACTTACAAAGGACAACACGAACTCATGTAAAAAATGGACAATAAAATGTAGCCTCCTGAATCTCTGCTAGATGAGCATAAGGGATCCAAATTAAAGAACTGGCACTAGCATATCATCATCACAGAAAGATAACAGATATCAGGTATCAGAGAAATAATACAAGCATATTGGGCATATCTAATAAGATAGCAGACAATAACCTATGTCTTCTGCATCCAGAATTTTCAGAAGTTATGCATATCCTCTGAAAACTACACACAACAAAAGGAGCCAAAGTGCTGGCTGCCTATATGTGATCAGGAGAGGCTGTGCCATGTGTTAGTAGCACTCAATTTCTATAAAGCAAAGGAATGCAGCACTGCTAGCAGCAGACATGACAGTGGAGCAACATGGCATACATAATCTGAAATTCTTGAAGGACTACTCAAAGAAGTTTAGTCTAAGAAAGATGTTTTAGAAATGTTTTATGTTGGTTGTTATACAATAAAGTATTGGATACAGTTCATGAGTCCGGTGTTTGACTTCACTTCAGCAGTGCGTTTTTGTGGTTACCAGTTGTTCTTTCTTTCGCATTGGTACTCCTTGCATTGGTTAGCCTAAGAAAGCTTACAAGTTTGTACAAGTCAAGTCTGCAATTACTGGGATATCAGGCTTGGATATCTTAGTGAGTCATTCTTCTGCTTTGGTAAAAGGGAAGGAAAAGGGCATTGCAGACTCCGGAAGATGCTAATTTTTAACAAAAACTGCAACATTCTAGAATGCAGCCCCGTCTGGTGGGTAAACCAAATCCTCAGCATGTCAGTGAAAATTACCCCAGATACAACACAGTTAGGAGTACTGGTCTGATTTAAATGACAAACCCAGCCAGAGAACAGAAGAGTGTAGATCCCCCAAGACAATTACCACATGAGAAGATAGACTTGTTCTCTGGAAGTCTGGATTACTAGAAGAAAATATGTACCTGCTAATAAGATCATCAGCTCTTTCGTTTAGATTCACTAATTTCTATGTCTTTTAGCTATCCTCCTGAGAAGTAATGGTATCTATTAATGTTAGGTCTGTAGATGCATTTAAGTGAATACATGAAAAAGCCAACTCTGCTTAATATGCCCCCCCATCAGTTAGGTCTCAAATACTCCGTATGTCATGTAAATGTATTCTTTTTTTAAGAATTATGCATATGCTCTTTCTTTTTGTGTTAGGCATTACGAAGCCTACAAATTAAATATTACTCTAGCATACACAGATGGAGTTAAGGCTGTTGTTTCTACCTGGTATCCCTTCAGAGTACATTTTGCTTTTCTTCACATTTCTCTTACCTTACTCTATACAACTACAGTGGAGATGGAAGTAATGACATGGTTTCTGCTTAGGTGATCATTATTATCTGACAGTTTACAGGTCGCCACATTGGGAGGCAAATTAAATGTCCAAACTTTGAAGTGTTTTTTCACGTTCTATGGAAGTAGTAGGCAATGGCTCAAAGTCCTCATATATGATGGGGAGCAAATAGTGATTCCTTTCCTCACATTACTATATACTTTCTTTCTATATCATTGAGTAAGATGGAACAAATGATAAAAGACAAGAGAGTATTTTCTGTACAAGACAAGTCTACCTCAATTCTGGATGTTGCTGACACACTGCTCTCATCACTTATGAGCAACTGAAAGCTGTATGCGAACATAATAAAACCATTTTCATTTTCACCTGCTTGTTCATTTACTTACTGTTTTTAGGAAAACATACTCCATTTATAACTTTTCTTCAATTTGCTCCTTCCAGAAGACAAAAATGTGTAGTTTACTATTTATATCTATGATGTGGCAACCTCTTCAAATCTATGAAAGTGGACACATTTTTAGCTTATGCAGCTAGACTGCAAAAAGGGTGGCTGACAGGTTAGCGTTGCCATCTCTCAGCAAGAGGTTCTCCGGTTCGATTCTTGGCTGGGGTGCCTTCTCTGTGGAATCTGCATACCCTCCCTGTGGTCACGTGGGTTTCCGCCCACATCCCAAAGACATGCTGCAGGTGGATTGGACACACTAAATTGTTGGCCCAAGGTGTGAGTGTGTGCATGTGTGTCTTCTGTGGAAGGCTGGGTGCCCGGGCTGGCAGCTCGAAACTGTAAAACTCCACTACCAATTGTTTTGCTGACTGTTTTGTTGTGGCGACCCCTAATGGGAAAAGCTGAAAGGAGAAGCAGCAGCTAGACTGCAGAAAAAGCTTTGGGAAAATGCAAGCTATATGTTACTAAATGTGTGTTTACCATTCTAAGTGAAGCTGAGAAGACTGGTAAATCTATGGAAATAAATTTACATGACTTAGGAGCCCAAACATTCAATTTACAGGTATCATAGGAAGTTTAACGCTACAGTGTCTTGCAACCATTTCACCTTGCCAGTTCCCACCTCACACACTACCTCCCCCCTCAAAAGAGGGGGATAAACCAGCCAAACCTGGGGTGAATTTAAAAATACCCATCTAACTATCCAAGCCCTGTTTGAAAGCAGACAGTCTACAACACTGCTTTATCTGCAAAAGGAATCTATTCCTGAGGGTAAACAGATATTGAGCAATAAATATAGTCTCCAACTACTGAAGCAGGTTCATGTATTTGAGAGAGTGTTGGATTTGGAAAGATACAAGATATCAGGAAGTACTGGATTCCCGACTACTCAGAAGGCAATGCTGAGGTCTCTTTTCAAGGAGTCTATAACACAAACGAAAAAGGGACACCACTTCTAATACTTTCTGGTAGTATAGGGACTAAGTGTGATCCTCTGTCAGGAACCCCTGGAATCTTTCGAGGAAAAAGATTTTGTACTAGTGTATTTATTTACTTCACATTTATTAACCGTGTTAGTCTGACTGGGCAAAAGAAAACCTTTTTCAGCAGAGACCCGAGGAGAAAAGCTCCAAACATATACAATAATAAAAGTAAAAAGTCAAACTTACACAAGTAGAAAAATATAAACAGAGCATAATTCGTTACATCTTAGTGACACCTTAAGGAGCATCTACAGTTAACTCCCACTGATGCCCCAGGTGCCAAATACTGCCCATCCACACAAGGTCCCAAAAAGATTTCCTCTCAAAGCTCACAATGACAAACTCAAATACATTAATATTTACATATTTTTGGTTTGAAAAGTTCCCATGCGAGTGGATACATCAGTTAATAGTAACAAAAATATATAATCGACAGTTAAATCAAGGACAGTAGCGCTAGTATAAAGAAAGCTTAGGAGGAGTGGGAAATTCTTAGTCTGGGGTAGAGAGTCATTTACTAATAAGGTGTGTTTTTAGCGCTTGTCTAAATTTGGTTATACTAGTGCTAGATGTGATATGAACAGGTCGAGAATTCCAGATCTTGGCAATATAATGAGAATAGGTGGACTCACCAGCATAATTGTATGCTGTTGAGATCAGTAAGTGGGGCTTGTTGTTGGAACGCAGTATTCTACCACAGGAATAAGGCTCTAATGTAGTGATGGAGTTTTTGCAGAATGATAAAAGTTTGTAAAACATGTTAATCTGGAACAGATGTAAAAGTTGGGGAAGTTCCAACCAGTTTAATTTCTTTAGAGCAGAACAATGATGAGATCTGAAAGTAGTGTGTGCTGCATACCTAGCTATTTTATTGTAACAAGATTCTAGTTTTACCAGTTCAGTTTTCCGGAAGTTAATAAGGTGATGCATAAAGAAGGGCTGAGGTCAAATGAGTTTGGGCAATAGCTATTCTTTTTTTTTTTTTTTGGTGAAATACTGCTTGTTCCTATATAGTGTACCTAATTTGTTGTGGACTTTTTTAACTGACTGAGAGATGTGGATGTGAAATCTCATATTGGTGTCTAGTTCCACACCCAATAGTTTGATGTGTGGAGAGGGCAAGATCGTCGGTGTTATTTGCGAAAACAATGTAAAAAGATCCTGTGGATATAGTAACTTTACTAGGATGGAATAGCATGAGTTTTGTCTTATTGGGGTTTAAAATTAAACAGGAGTTTGTTAACCAGGACTCTATTTTGAAAAAGGATGACTGAGTGACTGCTTGTAGCTCTTGAAGGGTATTGGCAGCATGTATTACTGTGGAATCATCAGTGTATTGGATAATTGTGGCAGAGGGGGCTACAGTATAGAGATCGTTTATAAATATGGAGAAGAGTAGTGGGCCAACAATAGACCCTTGGGGAACTCCTAGAGTGACTGGAATTAGAGGAGATAGAGTTTGGTGCCAATGTACTGCTTGTTGTCTTCCAGTTAAGTAGCTCTGGAACCAGTTAAGAGTAGAATGTGATAAGACCATGTCAGAGAGGGCGTTCCACCATATCAAAATATTTTGATAAGTCTAAAAAGGTGGAGGAAACATGATTACCATTATTCCTGTGGATAACTGTTTGTAAATAACAAACGTGCTGTGGTGTGGGCGGAAGTCATGTTATGTTTTGGTTAACAATTTGTTTGCATCTAGGTGGTCCATGATTTGCTTATGAACAATTTTTTCCGGTATTTTAGATAGTGGAGATAGAATTGCGATAGGGCGGTAGTTAGACAATTTAGTAGAATTGCCACCTTTGTGAAGTTTAGTGATGTATGAAGTCTTTCAGATGGTGGGAACACATTTTTCTGAAATAGATCTGTTTATTAGAATGGAAACGACAGGATATACAATTACTTCAGCAGATAGTTTTAGGAACTCAGATGGTAAGTGGTCAGCAGCTAGAGAAGTGGGCTTTAGTTTCTTAAGGTTGTTTATAACAGTACTAACCAAGGATGGTTGAAGAGAGAAGCTGGACTTGTTTTGTTGGGGTGTAGGTGTTTTTGAGGTGTCAGTAGGTGGCTGGTTATTAGAGAGATGTAGAATAGTTTCTGCGAAGTAGGTGTTAAATTGTGTAGCTATATAGTCAAAGCTATCTTTTGTAGTGGGAGGGTGTACCCACTTTTCCAGGATGGAGAATGTTAATTGAAGTCCAGAAGTTTTGGGGGTTTGTGTGGTGTTTAGATTGTATTTCAGAGTAATAGTCAATTTTATCCTGTTTTATTTGCTTTTTAGCTCCGTTTCTTAGTTCACAGTAAGATTGCCTTGTAGCTTGGGATTTTGTTTTTTTTGCCATTGTACCCAATCTTTATCTCTGGCTATTAGCAGTGACCTGGTTTCTTTACCTAACCATGGAACAAAGTTTGATTTAACTCTAATGGTCCTTGAAGGGGCATCTAGGATAGATAGGAAGGTGCTTGTGAAATAATTAGTGGCATCATCTAGAGGCAGGACTTTAAGAGGAGACCAGTTGCAATGTGCAAGAATATAAAGGAAATGATCAAGGGTCATGTATTTTTTTTTGTTTCTTATCTGCCAAAATAGTTAGCTTGGTGGGGTTAAGCTGTTGTCTTAGAAGGTATGTTGGGAGATGATCACTAAGACTATCTTGGGAGACAGCCTGAGTGAGGAAAGTGGTCAGGTCTATTTGTGAGGATCCAGTCTAGAATGGAGTGTTTATTTGATGTTTTGTCTATCCTGGTAGGATTCTGGACAAGTTGAGAAAATCCATGAAATTTTATGTAATTAGTGCGGTTTATGACATTACAACTTGTCTAATTCTATGTTGAGATCCCCTAATATAATTAATTCCTGTGGTAGTGCATTATAAATGAAATCTATGATATTTTCAAAGGTAGCTATATTGTCTCCTGGTGGAATATAGATTCCAATTATATGTTTTTTTTTTTTTTTTGAATTTATGGTAAGTTTACAAAATTGTGTTTCAGCTTTACCAAAGTTAAGGGTAGTTAGATCTAAGACTGTTATAGAAAGATGAGTTTTATAAAATATTGCTATGCCTCCACCTTTTTTGCCATTCTACCCTGACAAATAATGCTATACCCTGGTGGTAGAGTTTCATTATCTGTGATATGGGGATTCAACCAGGTTTCTGTAATTATTAATATATCAGGGGTATATAGAGATGTTGGCATGCAGGTCCTGGATTTTATTAGTGATACTTCTAATATTCAATTGCAAGAGAAGTAAATCATCTTTATTTCTTTTGGGAATGATAGTTGGTTGTGTATCATTTCCAGTAAGGTACGTGTTTGAGTTCAGATTTGTGGTGGGGTCCAGATTTGGTTGTATATCACCACTTAGTGTTATTTTGTTTGCTAGGTTTGCAATATTCTTTGAGAATGCTAGTAAATGTTTATTACATTTTATAGATGGGTTTGTAATGTTGGGGTGTTGAATTATGGAGTAGTGCATGTAATGTATGGCTGCAGTGTTGATGACTGATGAAGCAATGTTAATGTTACTACATTGTGGGTTAGATGCACAAGGGTTGGAGGTGAGATAGTTTGGGAGTGATGCATGTAATATGTTTTGGTAAGAAGTGATTTGAGTAAGACATATTGGTGTTATTAGAAGGGTAACTTGATTACCAGTTAGCCTGTTGCTGTATGTAGGAGCTTGAGGGAAAGAGGTATTTTAGTTTGTGTTTGCCATGTTATGTAATGTATAGAAAGTTGAGGAGATGTAGAATGGG
This sequence comes from Protopterus annectens, assembly GCF_019279795.1. Classification (NCBI taxonomy): domain Eukaryota; kingdom Metazoa; phylum Chordata; order Ceratodontiformes; family Protopteridae; genus Protopterus; species Protopterus annectens. The sequence continues at coordinate 328,065,523 of NC_056732.1, forward strand.
GAGGTTTTGGAAAAGGTAAAGCTAACTCAAAAATGTACGGAGTGGTGATTGGGTTAGTCTCAAGGAGGTGTGGCCAATGAAGTATAAATGAAAGGGAGGTGGGTGGGAATGGGGGTAGGGGGAGTGGAGTGAGCTCGAGCGTGAGGGCAAACGGAGCAGGTAGAACTACAATTTGGAGTAAACGCAGACAAAACAATCAATTGTTTTTGCAAAAGAAGGCGAGAGAAAGGAAAGAAAGTTAAATGTACTCCACTATTTATATATCCTGAATAGCAAAATAGTGCAGAAAAGGATTTTGTTGGTTAGCTAAGAAAAAAATCAGCTACATTAGGATGTGGGTAATCCCAGTAAAAGTACCATTAAAAAGAGAGGGGAAATAACGTTAACAGATTACTGGAATTGCCTTAGAACATAAAATAAGAAGTAATGTACCTACCATAACGTTCCATGTTAGTTGTCTTCTTCTCGCCTTCTTTCTTGCTGGTTGGGTTCGGAGCCGATCCTCGCCTCTGACTCGGCCATCTTCTAAAGCTCGAGAGCTATTTACTGGCTCGAGGCCTCCCCATATCCCACAATGCCTGGCGCTAGATCCCCAGATCTCATTTGGTAGACCTAACTACAGACAAATATAAGGACACCTGTCCTAACAGCATATGTTTAGCTACAGAGCTAAAAGGTTAAGGGAACAAACCAGATAAGACCCAGCCAGCTAAAAGGAACTCAGAGGGCAACTCTTCTCGGTCTATTAGGATAGGGGGATGGAGGGGGGAACGCAAGAAAGAAGGCGAGAAGAAGACAACTAACATGGAACGTTATGGCAGGTACATAACTTCTTAATGTTAAGTTGTCTATCCCACGTTCATTCTTGCTGGTTAAGACAGCGTCCCTAGCACCTCAGTCCTGGGTGGCTCATCGGAACAGACTCTTAAGCACAGTGGAACCAAAATCAGCTCTGCTCCTAGAGGCCACATCCAGCTTATAATGAGAAATAAATATATGGGGAGTGGCCCATGTAGCTGCCGCACAAATGGCTTCCATTGGTAATCTTGCCTGAAAAGCTACAGAAGTAGCTAAAGCCTTAGTAGAGTGGCCTTTTGGTTTAGCAGGGAGCTGTTTGTTCCTCAATTGATAAATCAAAGTAATAATAGAAGTCAACCACCTAGATAGAGTTACTTTAGACACTGGTAGACCTTGTTTACCTTCAGCATAGGACAGGAAGAGCTGATCTGATTTTCTAATTTGTTTAGTCCTATGCAAGTAGAAACGTAATTGTCTATGAACATCCAACTGATGTAATTTATGTTCAGCTTTGTTGGAATAATTTGGGAAGAAGACTGGAAGATCAATGGACTGATTCAGATTACTCTCAGAAGGTACCTTAGGAAGGAAGGAGGGATTAGTCCTGAGTGAAACTCTGTCATTATGGAAAACTAAATAAGGAGGGCGAACACAAAGGGCCTGGAGTTCGGAAACTCTTCTGGCTGAGGTAATTGCCAAAAGAAAGAGGGTTTTCCAAGAAAGAAACTTTAAGGAACATGAAGCTGCGGGTTCAAAGGGGGGCAATATTAGGTAAGTTAAGATCAAATTAAGATCCCACGGAGGTGGGGGATCTCTTACTGGGCACCTGAGCAAAGTACTCCCTTTGAGAAAAGCTTTGCAAAGCTTATGGGACATGATACTAGTTTCAGATAGGCCTGTATGAAAATTTTAAATTGCGGCTAACTGAACTCTAATGGTGGCAGAAGAGGACCCAGCCTGAAAAAGTTCCACTAAGAAATCTAAAACGTGGTGGACCGGGGCTGAAAAGGGATCTATGTTTTTAGACTCTGCCCAGCAAGAGAAACGTTTCCACTTACTAGCATAAGTTTTTCTGGTGGTAGATTTGTGCGAAGATAAGATGATTTCACGCACCGATTGGGAAATGTCCGGAAGCCTGGCTAAGGTTGGAAGTGGAGCAACCACGCAGTGAGGATGAGAGACTGCAGGGATTGGTGCAGCCCACCCGACTGATGGATCAGGAGGTCTGGTACTGGGTCCAGGGTCCAGGGCTGCTCCAGGAGGTGATGATGCAGGAACAGAAACCAAATTTGTCGAGGCCAGTAGGGGGCAATGAGGATCATCTTGCATCCCAGCGCGGTAGCTTTCTGTATTAGTTTGGGAATCAGGGGAAATGGAGGGAATGCATAAAGAAGTCCCTGAGGCCAATCGTGGATTAGAGCGTCTCTGGAAGGGTACCCGGGAAGAGGGAGGAGAGAAAAGAAACTGTCGCACTTGCTGTTGAAGGGGGTGACAAAAAGGTCGCAGCAAGGCTGACCCCATTTGCAGAAGATTTGGTCCACCACTGTCTGATTGAGAGACCACTCGTGAGGCATGAGAATTGCTCTGCTCAGCCTGTCCGCTATAACGTTGGACTTCCCAGGGATGTGCGTTGCTATCAGAAACCGCTTGGAAGAGATCGCCCATTGCCAGAGTCGGAGTGCTTCTCGATATAGCGGGTAGGACTTGGTTCCGCCCTGCTTGTTGATGTACCACACTACCGACATATTGTCTGTCTGAATTGCAATGGTCCCGGTGGGAAGAGAGTTCTGAAGAGTTTGCAACGCTAAAAGCACAGCTCTCATCTCCAAGACATTGATATGCAGATGGTACTCGTGGGGTTGCCAGGTGCCTTGAACTGTTCTGCCCTGGAAGTGCCCCCCCCACCCGATCAGGGAGGCATCCGTGGTCACCGTGGCTACTGGAGGAGGAAGAACAAGTGGTCTGCCCTGGGGTACTGATGGGGAAACCATCCACCAAGCAAGCTGGTCTTTGCATGTCTGTGTAAATGACCACTGGGTGAAAAGCAACCACTGAAGAATCCTCATATGAAAACGAGCCAGGGGGACTAGTATGATCGCTGCTGCCATGAGGTCCAATGTCTTTAGGATGAATCTGGCCTGAATTTTCTTGCATCCTAATAACACCTGTACATGTCGGCGAATATCTAATACTCTGTGTAACGGAAGTCTCGCTGACATGTCTTTTGTACTTAAACTTGCGCCTATAAAGGTTATAGACTGACAAGGCAACAATGCAGACTTTTCGAAATTTATTGTGATACCTAGCTTGGAGCAAGTTTGGATGGTGTAGTTCCTGGCTCGTAGCAGCTGATGTCTGGTGGAAGCAGTAAGGAGCCAGTCGTCTAGATAGGGAAACACATGGAATCCTTGCCGTCTCAGGTGAGAGGTAACTACTGCCATACATTTGGTGAACACCCTGGGGGCTGTGGTGAGACCAAAGGGCAGAGCTCGGAACTGATAATGACTGGCTCCCAGCCGAAAGCAGAGGAATCTTCTGGAGCGCCTGTCCATTTTGATATGGTAGTACGCATCTTGAAGATCTATGGAGCACATCCAATTGTCCTGATCCAAAAAGGGTAGAATGGAATGAAGCGTGACCATCCGGAACTTTGTTCTTTGTACAGACCGGTTTAGTCTGCTGAGATCCAAAATGCGTCTCCAGTCCCCTGTCTTTTTTGGTACCAAAAAGAACCTTGAGTAAATTCCGGATCCTTGCTGGTCTGCTGGGACTTGTTCGATGGCTCTTTTTTGTAGCAGTTTTGAGATCTCTTGGACTGCTTGTTCCCTTAGACTGGGTGGAACATCTGGAAGGGATTTGTTTGACCTTAAGGGGGTATGAACGAAGGGAATTCTGTAACCTCCGGATACGATAGACTGTACACATCCATCTTGAGTTACGTCTTGCCAGGCTTTTGGGTACAGCGCTAATCTTCCGACTGCCTCCGAAGGCGGGCATCAGGGATGCTGGAAGGGCTTGTCAGAGAAGGAATCTCTGCTGCCCTGATTTTGTGGGCCCCCTCTGCCTCGAGGGTGGCATCTATTGTTATTTCCTCCTCTGCCCCTGGAGGGAAACTCACCATGTGTGTCAGGCACGGCTCCCTGGGGATTCCGGAACCACATTTTGCCACTTTTCTGACCTTTGGGGTATGATCTAGAAGGAGTGGAAAAACGGACTCCCACAGGAGAGAGTCTTGCCTTACTGCTCACACCTGGTAAGGGTATCCTTTACCTGTGGTCCAAAAAGAGCAGAACCATCAAAAGGGGTATTGGTGAAAGACTCCTTAAAGGGGTCCGCAAAGTTACATAATAGCATCCAAGCGTGCCTTCTCAAGGCCACACTTGTGCCTGCGGCTCTACTCGCCCCATTGGCCGCATAAGAAATGAGCCGCATGGAGGAGTTCACTATCAAATTAAGAGTCACCAGCTGGGAGGTAATCTTATCCTGGGCCCCCGCAGCTGATGGATCTTGAAGGGTATCTCCTAGCTCCTTAAAGAGATCCCTTTGAAGGCGTGTAAAATGGCACAAATAGCTCAGCGACCGCATGGAAAAGGTCGCGGAGGAAAACATCTGCTTCCCATATCTGTCCATCGTCCTAGACTCTTTATTAGGGGATGGACAGACGAAGAAGTCTCAGCCAACTCCTTTTTCGTGGGCGCTGCTACCACCATAGCATCAACAGGGACACCCTTTGTCAAAAATTGTTTGTCTTGTGGTGCTGTGATGAATTTCGTGGGCTTTCGGGGAGTTGGTTCCACTGTGTCTGGGGCTGACCACGCCTTTCGAGCCACCACTGCCATCAGTGGATCAAAAGGCGGAGACACCCAGAAGGTGGAGGTGCGAGAACCAAACGCGTCCAGATATACCGACTCATCCTCAGAAGGGTTAAGGGTAGTCCAGTTCCCCCTCTGCCTAATCATCTCAAGGATGTCTGAGAAGGAGACATCTTCAGAGGGGGACCCTTCCGAATCCTCTAAGTCGGTATCCGAAGTGACAGACTCAGGGGAGTCAACATGCTTCCTCTTACATTTCCTCTTTCGAGGGGGCTCCTCTGAATGATCAGGGGAGGTCTTGGAAGAGGAGGGCACGCCCACTGGGGCAACCTGGAGCGCTTGTTCTCCTCGTTTGGGGTCTGGAGGAGGGGCAGAGGCAGACTGATTGAGGGGCCAGCACACTCCTCATGACCTCGAAGGCACCCCTTCCCGGCAGAGAAGAAGGCTCAGGCTCCGAAGAGACTGGAACCCTCCGATGCACCGAGAGGGATGGCTCCAAAGCCGATGTAGGAGCCGAACTCATCTGCACCAAAGCTCCGAGAGGGAGAACGGGGTTGGACAAGGGTCCAATGCCACTCACCCCCTCGGAACCAAGGGAGTCTCGGCGCCTAGATCCCTCCAAGGACGGCGCCATGGAAGTGATCAAAGCCGAAGGAACCGAAAGGGTAGGTATCGGCGCCGACGGTTCCACGATCCAAACCCGAACCAGCTCCGAACTCAAGGGGTGAGTCGAAGGAGGAACTACTGTAGAAACGGGCAGAGCCGAACCCTGATGAGGGGGGGGGGGGCTGGATATCATTTTAGCTAGGGCCTGCGATTTCAGAAGTCTACTCAACACTCTCTCCAAGTCAAGGTCAGACAGTCTCGAAGACCAAGAAGAGTGAGATCGGTGACTTCGCTCAGACTGTAACAGAGGCGACCCCGGAGCCGAGCGAATAGACTCTAGTGATGGGGACCTAGAACGCTTTTGGCTCCCTGAAGGTTCCAACACCAGAGTCGGAGCCGACTGAGAGACAGGTACTTCGGTTCCAGCCGGAACCGAAGTTGAAGCAGACGCCACACCCGACGACGGCTCCGAGCTGGGAGGGCTTCCCTGGCTGAGTCTTAGCAGGTAACCCTTCAGGTTTTAGTAATCCTCTAAGGATTAACTTATTCCTACGCTCCTGCAGGACTCTTGGACTAAAGGCGTGACACACCGAACAAGAGTCCTGCAGGTGTAGGGCGCCCAAGCAGTAGACACAAGAAGTGTGACCATCTGTCAGAGACATCTTCTGACAGCATGAGTCACACTTCTTAAATCCCGATACCTTAGTATCTTTGGACAGCCTGTAAAAAGAAATATCACAGGAAAAAAAGGCCAACAGTACAACAGTAGGTAACAAGTATGAAGAACCGTACACACAAAAAAACAGTTACCACACCTTAACAACACACACACACACACACACTATAACTATATATATATATATATATATATATATATATATATATATATATATATATATATATATATATATATATACACATACATACATATACACTAGAAAAAAATAAAGTACTACAACTATTTCTACCTGAAAACACTATAAACGGTATTTTAGAGAACAAGGGTTAGCCTCTAACTAAAATGGCTACCTTGAAGAGAGAAAGGGGGGGGGGGACTAACAGTAAAAACGAGTTTTCTAAGGGGATGGGATAGATCTAAAACTACAGAGAGTCAATAAGTACTAAAACTACTATAACAAAAACTAAACACTAACTATTTATATGAAAAATTTTTATATAAAACCTATCAAAAGACAAAAATACGACCTGAGCCAGCAAAAGCAACCTCGTAGCAGAAGCGGCAAATGAGATCTGGGGATCTAGCGCCAGGCACTGTGGGATATGGGGAGGCCTCGAGCCAGTAAATAGCTCTCGAGCTTTAGAAGATGGCCGAGTCGGAGCCGATCCCAACCAGCAAGAATGAAGGCCAGATAGACAACTTAACATCAAGCCAGAGCAAGTTAAACAATGTGAAACCCAATTGGCGGGGGTATAGGACCAGTAGTGTGCACGTTTAAATGTGGTTAACAAAACATAAGAACATTACTTTGTAAACCTACACTTTAGCTTATATAAGTACTGCAGACGGATCTTGCCGGACACCGCAAATATTGGCTCCTGGGACCGTGAAATTAAGACTTTGCAGTGGGATAACTATTATCCGATAAAGTATTGTGTTGGGCTGACAGAGCTAGAGAAAAGAAGGAAAAAAAGGATACAAGAGATTATTGTTGCAATGCAGTCAGGGAAGAGAAAGCAATACAGCAAAAATAAAAACTAAAAATAGCAATATTCCTAAATTAATACAGATAAGATAATATGCCGCAGCAACATGCAGCCATTAACATACGCATGCAGAGACTAAACGTTACTGCTCACACACCTTTGTAAATTCCAAATACCACTATAAAATACAGTACAGACAGATAATACTATTAGTTAGTTGTTATTATTTATGTATCTTTGACAGGAACTTTGATGTATAGATTCCTGTACTGTAGGTTAGGAATCCTACTTAGCACTTTATATGCCCTGCTTACCTGTATGAAATCCACAATGAATAAAAGTAAGGGAAACTGAGCATCTGTTTAAAGAAAAATTCGTATGCATTTCGCAAGGTTTTTAATACACAACTCAAAAAATTGTATGCATTTTGCAAGGTTTTTAATACACAACTCAACTTTTTTTTTTTTTTTTTTTTTTTTTACTAGTAGTCAGTAAATTGGAGCAAAATGCCCCTACAGTTTACTCTACTGTAGTGACAGCTTCTTTTTATATAAAGTCAGATGATACCACACACTACAAATTCCTTCTTACTGCTATGGGACAGTCAAGAAATGGAGAAAAGAGGGCTAATGAAAGTGAAACCCAGAATGCATTAAAATTTATAAACAGAAGTTCTGCTAAGATCTGAGATCCTTTTAATTTCCGAAGTAAAAGCAAATACTCTGGCTGACAGTTTGTAGATGACTGCAAGCTAGGAGCAGTCAAAGAATCCCCAGATGAATTAGCCAACCTGCAGACAGGTTTGTCTCAATTTCTGGGCCTTTGTCTTTTCTAAAAAAGATTTCAAGCCTGCATAAACGAAAGTACTGCTGGTGATTCTCTGCTTCATGAGGAAATTAATGCCATATTTTTGTGTGCAACTTGCAGATAGAGTTGCTTTCTGTTTTACCTACTCCATTTTGTTTTCTGTTGTAAGAAATCTGCTTGGCCTGGTGCTTTTTGAAAGGCAGACACTTAAATTATCTAGTCTGCCCATTTCACAAGTTTTTTCATTGGCTAAATTGTTTTGAGTGATATTTAAATACACAAGCCTGTATAAACTAAAGTACTGCTGCCGACTCCTTGCGAGTTTATTCCCACCCATCCACATACCCTCCTGTTTGTTGATGTGCTTTTTAAATCTGGTGATTTTAAGCTGTCTAACCCTAGTGTAAATTTTGCCCAACCCTAGCGTAAATTGAGCTTAAGTTCCTCCCTTTATACACTGCTGTTGATAGCTTGAATTATTTGTCTTTCCTTGTGCCTATAATGAAAAAGTGCATTTTGCCTCATCACTGTCTGGTCTACTGATCTGTTTGCTCTGAATTCATTATCTAGCTAGCGTTTGTATATAGTAGTGTATTTTTACACTCTAGCAAGCACTTGTTTTTACATCAAGAGGTTAGTGGATTTTCCATCTAGTGCATTGAGAAGTAGCCTAGTCTATTTAGGTTGGAGAAATACTTGATATTTCTGCACATTCTTTTAATGGCTGGAGGGCTTATTAATCAACTTATCTTTATAAATTCAGTACAACTGAGGGGCTCTTGGCTCATTTATACAAAGTGAAGACTTTTATTGAATAATCACACTTTTATAGGGTGTTTAAAGTACACTGCTGTATCAGTATATTTACATTTGTTTGAGGAAGCATTACATACCTTTTAAGTTGTTTCTGATAGTATTTCACTCCAGACACTTCTTTACATTGGGAGGACTGGGATAATTCATTTAGTGGCAGTATGTGTTAACCTGGTCTATCTGTGCTGGGAAGCACATAAAAGGGCACCAATACTTTTTTACACTTCCCTTATATACTGCGACTGTACTGTTTAAAAAAAAAAGAAATGTATTGTCTGCTGCTTTGCATAGTTAACTGCACTGTATTACACTGTATCTGTTGGTTGTAGAGCTGTTGTAGGAAGGTGTTTTTCTGCACCCCTGTGGCAGAAGTGTGGTGATCTTACCTGTCAGTTGGGGATTCCTGGTGAAAGGCTTATTGTGTGTTTTCCTGACTGGTAGTTAGCTTAAAACTAGTTTCTCTTTGGTTGTATTTAAGTCTCACATTTTTGCCGTGCTGCTCTTCGCACAGAGGCAGTTAGCAGTGCCCTGTACACATGCAAAACCGTATAAAGCTCAGTTTTTCCCTGAAAAGCTGTCAGAGAAAATCTTTCCAAGCTTACGTGCTGCTCTAGGAGCACCTCAGTTGCGCACTGAGTAGCGTTGTCTTACTGATTACCATTACCCTACATAAAGTAGGTCCTTCTTGTAATTTTGGCACTACAAGCACAATCCTGTCAAATTAACGTATTCCCTTCCCTAATAAAATATACTGTAGGAGCCTGCTATCACGGACAGGCAGTTTTCCATTATCTCTCTGGCCAGCCTGAAAGACATGGGCATCTTGAGGCAATGTAGCAAATGCCTTATATGTATAGTGAGAACCATCAAAACTCTCACATATGGGTAAACTGAATGCCAAACAGGTTTTCAGCACACACAGGTTTTCAGCACACACACACTTCCCAGTGTTCCCACACTAAATAAGGACACAACATGCAAACCCACATATGTGAAAGTACTCACTAGTAACTTACCATAAAAATCAGAGGCCTCCTAAATAGAAACTACTTGCACACAAACACAACACATAACACACACCACATAAAACACATCAGTGTCACAACAAATAAACCCATAAGGTGTAACACCACAAAACCTAAGGTACTGGTCATAACTGAATCCATTATGAGACACAGGGGTGTTCCCCTCACCAAGTTGGATAAGGAGCGTGTTACAGTTAGCTGCCTGTCAGGGGCCATGATCCATCAAGTCAATCAACAAGTGCCAGTATGACTCCATCATAGTCCATGTGGGGGTGAATGACTCGAGATATAGCTCACTGGACTATATGAAGAGACTTGACTGAGCTATCACGTGTGTCACTGGCAGTTATAAGCCTAGCCTTAAGCAGCCACCGACCACCTCCAAGAATGCTGCCACAATACAAACAAAAATGAATGACTAACAATTGGCTTAGCTTATGGTGTCAGTCCAAGGGGATCCACTACCTGTGGGAAGACATGGCTGACAAGCCATGCTGTTATGCCAGAGATGGTATGCACCTGTCTACTTCTAAGCTTTCTGATATTGGTAAAAGCATTAGCCACCCCTATTGTGCCTTTTTTAGGCAGTGTCAAAAATAGGGGATACGTACGCTGAACTGGTTGTGGATGGCACTGCCCATACTCAACCAGACACAACAGCAAACCTGCTAGCTGACAAATTTGGAGCAAACTTCACCTCCCTGTCCCCTCCAGTGATCCCCCAAACTATACCTGCACCATTCTTCAACCTATTATCTCAAGACAGCAGGTCATCTCGGCACTCTCCAAGGCAAAAAAACACAGCATCAATGCCACCAGACAACATCCTAGGTTGCCAGACTTCTAAGATGGCTGCACACTGAGTAACAACTTGTTTCTAGCTCTCCCAGTGTGAAAACAAACTCAGCAGAGAATGCCAGTAGACTTGTGTTTATGGGTAAATTTCAGTAACTGGCTAGTAAGTGCACTGCCTTGATGTCAGGAATAAAGAAATACAGAAGACCTGGAAAAAAATCAGCTAAATAAATTTGAGGAAGAAACACTGGGGAAAGTTCTGCAGCTGCTCAGCAAAAAGCAATGCAACCTTCAGACATGACTTCCAATAACCTACAGGAAGACATAACACAAACTGCATACAGACCTGGCTAAACTAAACAAAATACTAATGGAGTCTATCAAGACAGACAACAAAATGCTTGAAAAAATGGAAGAAGCTTTAAACAAATACTCAGATGACAAGATAAAGCTGCAAAAATCAGAGGTTGAAATGAAAAGGCTGGCTAAATGTGAGACTGCTCAGGAAGAGCTGTTTCAAAAAATAATTGAATTAGAGGACAGAGCATGTAGGGAAAACCTGAGATTTTCAGCTATACCAGAGAAGCTGGAAGGAACAGACTGCATTCATTTTATGAAAGCACAAATAAGCAACTGGACTGGTATTTCACAGCAGGAGTGGTTAGTTGAAAGGGCACATTGTGTGTATGCTCCAACCCTAACTGTAAGAAAGCAACCTAGACCTATAATAGTAAAGATGCAATTCTACCAGCAGGAGGAGTTGATTCTGACAAAACTCTGGCAGAAGGACAAAATACTAAAAGTGGGAGACAGCAGAGTGTTTGTGGAGAATGACTATTCACTGTACACCAGGCAGAAGAGGAGTAAATTCATTCCACTATTCAGGGAATCGAGATGCGAGTGTGAGATACAAACTGCTGTATCCAGCTGTCTTTAAAGTATTCTTCCCTGGAGGGACAAAAATTTTTGATGAAGTGCATGCCAAGGAGGAAATACAAATTTGTCCAACAAAAAGTGAGATGTGGAACATGAGAATTTGCTTCTCTTTCTTTCGGAAAGAAAAAACAGAGACTGTACTTATGAAACTTTTTCCAGTATTTGCATGGAAAATGCTGGAGAGATGGAAGGGAGCATGAGAGTTGACTATGAGAATTGAGAGCATGTTGGAAATGAAGCAGAAACAGGATCTGGGCGATGGAGAACAGTAAAAAACAGTAACTCATTGTGAGATTACAATGCAATAATTATATTTGTGAAATATGACAGAACAAGAATATCTGGAAACACCGGACTCTAAAGTATATACCCTACTTCATGTCATTAACATTCGGAAAATAGTTTGGGGAGGGGAAGAAAACTAACTGTAAGTAAAGAAAACATTTTCTTTTCTTAATACTGTATTTGTATTGTATGATTTTCTTTGCATGCAATTTTTAAGTGTAATCAGGATTGTAAATAAGTGTGTTTTTTTCTTTTACTTACCTCTTTTTTTCTTTCCTGTTCTACAATTTTGAGAAATATAGGCAATGCAATGTCAAAAACTCATAGCTAAAAAAGCATGACAAAGTTAAAATGAATGTGTTTTTTTTTCATTCTTGTATGGGGAAATGACTGTATTTAAAGACCTTAGACTGATTAACTGCGGTGGTGGTGCTGCGGTAGCGTTGTCGCCTCACAGTATGACATTGTCCTGTTCGATTCTCAGCTAGAGCGTCTTCTGTGTGGTGATATGTGAATGGGCGTACCTTCATTGAAGGCTGTGCACCAGAGCTGGCAACTCGGCACGTAAAAATCTACTGTCAATCATTACGGACCACAGTTCCGCTGTGGCGACCCCTAACCGGGAAAAGCCGAAAGAGACAACAACAACAAAAAAAGACTGATTAATTTTAAGAGAGAACAAGTAAATGAAAAAGAGTATTGAATTTTATGAGGCTTTTTTTTCTAGCAAATGCATGTATACTTAGTAGCAATTCTGCAGCTGATCTTCATGTCTTCACGGAGACAATCTGATAAAGAGAAACTAGAGAGTCTGTTGGAAGGGAATTGGCTGAGGGAAAAATAAGGCGAGAGAAACTGGCTAGGACATAATGTTCTCTGAAAGCAATCAGGTTTTCCCAGCTAAAAGGGTTTTAAAGAGAAGACAAAACCAATTAGACTTGATGTACATTTTTCTCTCTTTTTTTTTTTTAAATGCAATGGGGATAGAAATATAAACAGGTGCTTTTGTTCTTTTTTCCTTTTCTCCCATCTTCTTCTTTGTTCAGTTTTAAGAAATGTAGCCACTGCAATGTAAAAAAGGGGGAGAGAGGAAAGGTCTGGTTAAGAGAGTATGACAAAAGAAAAATCAGTGTGCTTTTTCCCATGCCTTCCTAGGAAGATGACTGGGTCAAGACCATAGGCATTACCAGTAACAAGTTTATTACAAAGCATGTGAATGGAAAAGAATACTGAATATTATAAGGCTTTTTTTCTGGTAAACAAGGTACCCTTTGCAGTTTTATGTCCGGTTTGCATGTCACTAGAAAACAATTTATAAAGAGAAATGGCTTGGAGAAAGTGTTTACCGAAAGCATTCAAGTGTTTTCTCAGCTGGCAGAGCTATAAAGAGACAAAATCAAGTAGCACTTATTAATGGCACAGGCTGTACCATGCGTCTTAGCATGATAAACCTTTCTTTTTGGTTAACTCTAGCCTATCTGTGTGGCTATCAACTTAGAACTTTTGCTCTTATTAAGAAGCAAAAACTTCAATACTTGAAGATATACATAGGTTTTTTTTTGGGGGGGGGGGTTGTTTGTTCTGTTTGAGGGCTTTTAAAGAAAACAAAAAGTTATGCAAGATGTGGCATAGGCTCAAATGGATATGACAAGAAACAAGTGTATAAAAGACCAATCTACCAACACAGTATATGCATGTAACAAAAACTGGAACTAGACATTTAAGAAAAAAGCAGTTATACATAAAAAGTGGTAATAATAACTATACAGAAAACAATGCTTTCTATAATGTCTTTCCATTTGAATGGTTGTACAGAGAAATATAAAAAAGAAGGAGTAGTGAACTATATTAAAAATGTAGAGTGCAAATAGCTATGCTACAGGAGACACACCTGGAAAGAACTGAACATGTGAATTTGATAAACAAAGGTTTTCAGGATGGTTATTCGCGGAATATCTGGGGCAAAGAAAAAGAGGAGTACTTACATCAATTTCAAGAGGAGCCCCAATAGGGACAGAAGAGGAAAAAAAGATAATAATGGAACATATATAGCACTAAAGGGCTACTGACAAGGGAGGAGGATTACACTGGCATACATTTACAAATGGAGCTTAAGAAAATTCTGGGAGAAATAATCAGCTTTCAGCAAGGAATATTATTTACAGGTGGAGAATGGAATTTGGTTTACAACAGTGAAGATGTGTCTGGGAGGGCCTAGAATGGAAAATATAACAACTGAGGGTAGATTTTTGAAGAATTTTATGAAAATGTTTGACATGGAAAATGTGAATTCAGTACTAAGAGTTCAGAGTGAATTTTCATATTATTCTCCAAGATACAAAAACTGTGCTAGGCTAGATAGAAATTATATCTCACAGCAACATGTGCATTTAATTGAAGGTCTTGAAACGCACCCAATAACTACTTCAAGTCATGCACCAATAATAACTAAAATAAAAATGCAAGGTAATGAAATATTTATTTATTATTTTATTTACATTTGTTGACCGGGAGAGTCCAACTGGACACAGGTCGTTTTCAGCTGAGGCCTGGGGAAAAAAGCTCCACATTAAGTATTATTTGCATTATACAGTTAAAAAAACATAGCATTTAAATATAGACATCAGTCCAGTTAAGGACGCTAGACAAGAAGAAAACAGATGTAAAACAGCTATAGAACATAGTATAATTTTAAAATATGGTGACATATACTAAACATGGTTACAAATGTAGTTGAGATTCATCAGTGAACAATTGATAGCATCTGTTTTTGAGGTACATAACAGCCATTAGCAGTTGTTGCTACAAGAAGTTAGTATTATGTGGTAGGTAGCTGGAAACATGAGTAGCCAAGCTTGCTAAGAGTAGGTTGTTGATAGGGGGCTGAGAGAGGTAGTGGGTGGGGGGAGTGGATGGTATTGGGGGGTAGCAAGGGCATATCTGGCAAGTTTTGAAGTGTGATTTTAGTAAGGATTTACAGTGGGTGCAAGAAGTTACAGAGGTAATAGAGGATGGGAGGGAGTTCCAGAGTTTGGCTTTAGTGCAGGTGAATAATGCTTCTCCAGCAGATTTAATGGCTCTTGTGACCTGTAGGAAGTTTTTGTGGCTGGATCTTAGTGGTCTCATGGTTATTTAGGGTTGGAGTAGATTCTGGAGGGATGGGACTTTTAGTGGTTGGTTTACTAATTTGTGGGCGAGTTTGAGTTGGTACCATTGAAGGAGGTGGGGGAGCTCTAGCCAGCCCAGTTCTGCTAGTGAGAGACAGTGGTGAGTACGGTAGGAAGCCCCTGTGGTGAATTTGGCAATTTTGTTGTAGCAGGTTTCGAGCTTATTTAGATCGCATTGTCTAAGGTTAGTAAATATTGGAGAGGTGTAGAGTAGGGTAGAGATAAGATGAGAATTTGCTACCGAAATTTTAGCTGCTTTGGCAAGTAGTTCCTGATTTCTATATAATGCTCCCAGTTTTTTGTGCACTTTTTTAATGGTCATGGAAATGTGAATGTCAAAGTTCAGTTTATTGTCTATTTCTACTCCGAGCAATTTGGTGTGTTCTGTAGGATGGATGGTGTTGTTGTCTTTTGCTGTGATGTTAAAGTGAGAGCTGTCTAGGGTAAATTTGGTGGGTTGGAAGATTAGTAATTTTGTTTTGTTTGGGTTGAGTATTAGTTGGGCATTGGATAACCAAGTTTCAATAGAAGAAAATGCTTCCTGTGTGACTTTTTGCAGTTCTGGTAGGGAGTGGGCTGTGCAGATGATGGTTGAGTCATCTGTGTATTGTATGAGTGTGCCATGTGTTGTGGCTGAGGCTAGATTATTGGTGAAAATAGAAAAGAGTAGGGGTCCCAGGATGGACCCTTGGGGAACTCCTATGGAGACTGGTAGTTGGGGGGATAGGATGTCCTGCCAAACAACTGCTAGTTGGCGGTCAGATAGGCAACTCTGAAACCAGTTGATGACTGGTTCAGAGAAAGGTAGGTTATTGAGAAGAGAGATGAGTTGTTTGTGTGGGATCATGTCGAAAGCTTTAGAGAGAGACTGGCGCTTTCCCATCTATCGGCTGAAAAGAGAGGAATTTAAGTAATGGGTTTTGGAATTAATTCAGGGGCTACTAGAGAAGATATAAATTTATTCTGCAAATATAGCTATGGAGTAGGATAAAATTAAAGTGGAGTTTAAAACTTGGGTGGAAATAAAGGTAAGGGAGAGATGGCTAAGAAGTAACAATATTTAGAGGGACTGACAAATGTTAAAGTATTGCAAAATAGGGGAAAACTCTCAACAAGAAAAGAAGCAACTGCATAATGTTATACAGAAAATAAAGGATTGCCTCAATAATAATATGCACAAGTTTAGAAAGATTGCTGTTAAGCAACTGCTTTTTGACAATAATTCTAGAACACAATAACTGTTAGCCCAACAACTAAGTGGAAAGGGCTGTCACCAAGCTTAGGGAGCCTACAAAAAAATATAGAGAGAGATCCTGTAGAAGTATTAGAAATATTCCAAAAAATGTATGAAAGTTTGTATAAAGCAGAGAAATCTGGAAAGCAAGAAAAGCCGCAAATGGAAATGTTTAATGAAGACTTAATTATGCTGAGTTTAGAGGTAGATGCAGCTCAATTACTAACAGTTAGGATAGGAAGAGATGAGAAAAATGGCTATACCCAATCTACAGGGAAAGTCCGCAGGAATAGCTGGCTTTCCTGTCATTTGGAAGCTAGGAGGGAAAAACTGATAAACAAAACTTTCCAGACCTTGTTAACAGTATTTTAAAAGGAGGAGAAGTACCAGCATCCTGGAAGAAGGTGATGGTAACAGTAATACCTAAAGCGGGTAAAGATCCATTGGATCCAGCTTCATACAAACCCACTTCAATACAAAACCATAAGTGTTTCTGTCTATAATGGCTAAAAGAATGGCAAAAGTGATACCAAAATTGGTAAATATGGTTCAGTGTGGTTTTGTGGAGGGGAGGCAAACATTTGACAATATTAACAGAACTTTGATGATCCAGAGGGAAGCAGAATGCAAGAAAATACCACTGTTATTGGTGGGTCTTAATGCAGAGAAAGCATTTGACAGAGTAGACTGGGACTTCATAAGTAGGGCAATGGAAACATTTGCTTTACCTGATACAATTATAAGGTTGATTAAGAGTATATATGAGGGATCAGAGGCAAAAATTAAAGTGGGTGGGGTCCTCTCTGATAAAGTCTGCTTGAGTAGAGAAACTGGGCAGGGTTCTCCACTTTCTCCTTTGTTGTTTGCATTATATTTAGAACCACTGGCAAAGAAAATAAGGAAATTAGATATAATTGGTATGGTAGTCAGGAAAAGATGTCTCTATTTGGAGATAATATTATTTTATATAGAAATGGAAAACAAGTTCCACAACAAACTGATAAATTCAAAAAGCAGAAAAACAGGCAGCTAAAGGTCCAATTTTTATTGATGTAGTAAATCCACATTAAGCGCTTTCATCTTGTTAAAAAGATTATAACAGAATGTCATCAATAAAAAAGTGGACTTTTAGCTGTCCATTTGTTTTTCCGCTTTTTGGATTTATACAGAATTAGACATTACAGTTGTTGTTTGTCTTTTTCCGGTTAGGGGTCGCCACAGTGGAACTCCGGTCCGCTAATGATTGGCAGTAGATTTTCACGAATGCCGAGGTGCCAGCTTGACGTTCAACCTTCAACAAAGGCACGCTCATTTACGCATGTCTTTCGAACGCCCACCCGACTGCGGGGAGGACATGCAGACTCCACACAGAAGGCACTCCAGCCGAGAATCGAACAGGAGAACCTCTTGCTGTGAGGCAACAATGCTACTGCTGCACCACCGCAGATGTGTTGTGGAATATTTATTCAAGACCATTTCAAATCTTCTCGGGATACAAAATTAATGAAGCGAAAACAAAGGCAATAGCGGTAAATTATGTACCCACACAAATTGTTCCAACAATATCCATACTTATGAGGACATGATAAAATGAAATATTTAGGAGTATGGATTAGAAATAAGACTGTTGTGGCAGCTAAGGATATGTGGGAAGAGACTAAGCAGAAGACAAAAAAAATCAAGAAACTGGATGCTTTGTTATATGGATATGGATACTAAGATACAAGCAATTGAAATGTTTTAGTCCCTTTAGTCTTGTACACAGGTCAGGCATATTTTTATCAACTAAAGGAGAAGCTGTGGATAGCAATTAAAAAACAGATGAAGGATTTTACCTGCGAAGGGAAGACAGCAAGGGTCAAGCAGGACAAGATGATTCTAACAATGGAATAAGGCAGACTAGAATTACCCAATTTGAAGGGGTATTTTAGAGCAACACAGTTAAGGTTCTTATACATAGCACAAGAAGAAAAAAAGACGTTCTGTTCTTACCATAATGTTCCGTCTGTGTTGTTGATCTTCATTCATTCATTACTGATGGGCATCGGTTCCATCCTCGGAACAGAGTCGGCCGATATAACAAGCTCACACTAGCCAAAAAACTCAAGCTAAACTTACTCATAGTACCCCTCTCTCTATCACCTCAGATAGAGTTTGCCTGCAAGAACAAAGAAAGTAAGTGGAGGCTTTATCTGAGCAACTACCCTTACATAAGGTAGGACCAAATCTGAACCTCCAGGATTCTTTCGGAAGGGGGATGGCGGGTGGGTTGTAATGAATGAATAAAGATCAACAACACAGATGGAACGTTATGGTAAGAACATAACTTCTTTATCTGATGTTGTTAATCTTAGCTGACTCTTTACTGGTGGGACAGAGTCCCTACCTACTTTATTTTCTTGGGAGGCCCTATGGAAGGATATTCCTGAGCAGCACTGAACCAAAGGAAGCTCTCCCCCTGGAGACCAAATTCAATTTGTAATGTGTGATAAAGGTATGCAGGGTGACCCATGTTGCTGCTGCACAAATGTCATCCATGGAAGCTCTTGCATGTAAGGCAACAGATGCTGCGACTGATCGGGTTGAATATGCTTTGACCTTAGATGGTAGAAGAGCTTTGTTCTGTTGACAGATAAAACGAATATAATCTCTCAACCATTTAGATAGAGTCACTTTGGAAACAGATCTTCCTAATTTTGGTCCTGAGAAAGACACGAATAGTTGGTCAGACTGTCTTAGTGATATAGTCCTGTCCAAGTAGAATCGCAATAGTCTATGCACATCATGTAAATGTAGAGAGTATTCTCTTTTGTTTGAAAAATTTAGAAAGAAAACTGGCAGGTTGATTGATTGATTAATGATCAAATTGGAAATAACCTTGGGTAAGAAGGTGGGATTAGTCCGGCGTGATACTCTGCCTTTATGGAAAACCATGTAAGGACATTTTATTCACAAGGCTTGTAATTCAGATATTCATCTTGCTGAAGTAATAGCTACCAAGAATAAAGTTTTCCAGGATAAAAATTTTATATTGTAAGTGGCAGCAGGTTCAAATGGAGGACGAGTCAAGGATTGTAGAACTAGTGTTAAAATCCAGTGCTAGATTGGCTCTTTAAAGAGGACCTAATGTGCAATCAATGACGAGTCCAGGAAGCTATTGTGGAAGTTAGAGATAGCCGCCAGGTGCACTCGAATAGTTGAAGCTGCCACTCTCGAGTGGAGGATGTTTGATAAATAGTCCAGTACCAAATCAAGCAGAGCTGAAAATGGGTCTCTTCCCTTCTCTCAAGACCAAATTATGAATCTTTTCCACTTGTGGAAGTAAAGTTTCCTAGAAGATGGTTTATGAGAAGCCAGAATAATGTGACGTACAGAGAAGGATAGGTTATGTTGCCTGGCGATTACCAGAAGTGGAGGAATCAAGCTGTCAGCTTGAGGCTCGATAAGTTTGGATGCATCAACCCTTGTGGATGTGACAGCAATTCCGGAGCTGGATCCAGAATCCCTGGTTGATGTACTAGGTGAGGCCAAAGAAAGGGAAACCAGACTTGTCAGGGCCAACAGAGTGCAATAAGGATTACTCTGCTTATCAAATGAACAGCCTTCTTTAGAAACTCCAGGATCGGGGGGGGGGGGTGGCAGCATATAGTAGTCCCATGGGCCAATCATGTACTAGAGCGTCCCTTGGGGACTCCCCCTGTGGGGGAATTAGGGCAAAGTAGCTGCTGCATTTGTGGTTTTGCAGGGGATGCAAATGGATTGCAGCAAGGCTGACCACAGCGGCTGAAGATCTTTGCCGTTACGATAGGATTGAGGGACCACACAGGAGGCAGAGGATGCATCTGCTCAGTTTGCCTGCAATCACATTGGAATCTGGGAATGTGCACTATCAGAAAGTCATTGGAAGCAATCATCCACTGACAAATGGCCTCTCAACACAACGGTAGGACTTAGTTCCCCCTTGTTTGCTGATATACCAGACTACAGACATGTTGTCTGACTGAATAGCAATTGACCCTGACGAGAAGGCAGATTGGAATGTTTGCAACACTAGAAGCACTGCCCTCAATTCTAGAACACTGATATGCAGACTGGCCTCCACGGGTGACCAAGTGCCTTGGACGGTCTTTCCCTGGAAATGCCCCCCCCTTCAGGGAAGCATCCATGGCCACTATGGCCTTGGGCTGGGAGGGGGAGAAAGGATGGTGCCCTAGGTCTTTCTCTAGCTTCATCCACCAAATTAAGTCTCGTTTACATCAATTTATGTGGATCAGAAAGGACATAGGAGGAGTCAAAGGGGACCACTGTGTTAGTAAAAACGACTGAAGAAGCCTCACATGTAGTCTTGCCAGGGGAACTATCGTAATCGATGCTGCCACAGATCCTAATAGCTGAAGACCTGTCAGAGCTGGAACTTTGTCCTGAGAGAGTATCACTCGGCGTTGAGATCTTAGTCTTTCTAGTCTGTGCAGTGGGAGGGAGACTAGGCAAGAGTGGGTGTTGAAAGTTGTCCCTATGAATTCCAGGCTTTGCGAAGGAGTCAACTTGCACTTCTCCTCATTTACCGAGATCCCAAAGGATTCTGCTTAGCTGCAGAGTACAATGTAAGGCTCTAACCAGTAGACGCTTGGTGGGAGTGGTAAGGAGCCACTCGTCTAAATACCAAAACACCCGGAATCCTTGCAGTTCAAGTGAGCTGTTACCACTGCCATGCATTTGGTGAACACTGGGGGCTGCAGAGAGACCAAAGGGCAGCGCACGGGAACTAGTAGTGATTGGCTCCCAGCTGGAAGCGGATTAATCTTCTGGAGCGTTTTGTCCATTTTTATGTGGTAATACGCATCCTGAAGATCTATCGAGCACATCCAATCATCTTTTTCTAGAAAAGGTAGTATAGCCTGAACTGCAACCATTCGGAATTTTGTCTGTTTGACAAATTTGTTTAGGATGCTGAGGTCCAAGATTGACCTCCAGTCCCTTGTCTTTTTTGGCACTAAAAAGAACCTTGAGTAAAATCCGGAAACTATATGGTCTGGTGGGACTGCTTGGATGACTCTTTTTTTGGAGCAGCTTTTGTATTTCTTGAGCTGCTGCTTCCCTCTAACTAGGTGGAACATCGGGAATATGCCGTAGCGGCCTTGGATAAAGACCGAAACGTATATGATAACCTCTGGTAATTATCATCTGCACGCAAAAATCTGTGGTTATCATTTGCCAGGCAAAGTGGTGCCGAGAAAACTGTCCCCCGACTGCTTCCAGACGTAAGCTATCGGGCCGCTCTTCAGGAGCGCTGATAGGGTTGTCCAGAGAAAGAATCTCTGGATCCCTGATTACACGGACCCCCCCCCTCTGCCTCTGTGGGGGCGTTTTCCAGATGAGTTTCCCCCTCTGCCCCGGGGGGGGGGGTAAACTCCTCACTAGAGTGTCACAGAAAGGACCCTGGGACTTCTTGTACCACATCTTTCCACTCCTCTGATTCCTAGAGTAAGAACTGTAAGACTGTGTCAGCTGTGGTTCAGAGGACAGAGATGCAAAAGTCTCTGGCGCCAAAATAACCGGCTGTGAGCCTGCAGAGGCAAGTGTTCTCTCCATCACCTGGAGAGCAGGCCTGCCAGAAGCGAAGTGGGAGCTCGGAACAGAGAAAGACAACCTCAGGACTGGGGTCACATGCCACTCTGACGAGCCCACCCCATGGGAAGAAGCCAAAAGAGGACTTAATTCTATCAAGACAACTGGAACTGTAGTAGATGCTGTTGAAAAAATAGGCACTGAACTAGGGGTCACTGTGCCGACAGCCCAGTCACAATCCCAAGGATGGCTCAGCTCCAAGTGAGTCAATGTCCATAGGGCAGGCTCCGAAGCCACGGTAAGGTCTACCAATGGAACTGAAGAAGCTGGTACAGAGATAGGTGTCAGTGTCGAGGGCTCTGATACCTCCAAGGAGGTCAAAGGAGGAATATATGTCTGAGGAGAAAATTCCTCAGTTCCAGATGTGACGGAGGATTTGGAAGGAGTTGGAAATCCTCTGGCCGCCAACAGCTGATCCACGAGTCTCACTACATCAAATGCTGAAAGGCTCCTGGTGTAGCAGGTTGACATTCCCAATGGAGAATAAGGGCATTCTAAAAAGGGACTGTACTGTTGTCCAAAAAAGGGATCTACCAACGGGGACTATTGGGTCTGAGGCAATATCTCACCTTTCGGCACCGTGGTCAAAGGACCAGCAAGATGTACAGGGGGGACAGTGACCAGAGTTGGGGAAACTATTTTTGGTGCCGAAAGGGGGATCTGTACTGTAGCTGTAGTTTGTACCATGGAAGATAAAGTTTTGGAAGGTTCTGTACTCACAAGAGGTACCAAGATAAGAGGGGGTGCTTGTGGCATTGGTGCCAAGGATGGTACCTTAGTTAAAGCTTGAAGCACTGGTGCAGAGGATGGCACTGTACTTGGTGGTTGAGGTCCTGGTATCGAGGATGGCACTGTAGAAGGGGGTTTGAGGCCCAAGTGCTGAGATTTCTGGTGTCAATTTAGGTAGTTTTGCTTTCGGTTCTGAAGATCTAACGGACTTAGAGTTACTATGGTGTGGAGATGAAGGAAGAGTATGGCTTCTTTTCTTGCGTTCCTTTTTAGAAGAGGTTGAGCCCTCCTTCTCAGAAATAGCCTCCAAGAAAGGAGTATTTAGAAGACGCTTGAGAATCAATTTATTTTTTCTTTCAGTCAAAGTACGGGCACTACAGCCCTTACATATGTCACATGGAGGGTCAACTTTCAAATGCTGTACCCCAAGACAACAAACACAAGACAAATGACTGTTTGAATTCTGCATTTTTCTACTGCACTTATCACAGTGCTTGAACCCCGTTGGTCCTTTTTTTTTTTTTAATCAGCCATCAAAATTAGAGTAAGCACCTGTCTGACAACAGTACGTAAGACACAAATGGCAAATTACACACACTGAAGAAGGAAAGGAGTTTTTTTTGTTTTTTGTTTGCCAACAATAGTAAGACAAGAAATACCCAACAGGTAAAGAAAGGGGAGAGAGAACAAAGGAGAGATACCAGCAATGGTATTGGGAATTACCTCAGCAATGGTACGAAGAATACCACAAACTTGATAAAGAAAAGAAGAAAATACTTCAAAGGGTAAGAAAACTCTAAATGACTAAAGTACAGTTTTGTACCTACCATAAATGTAGATGATCGAGTGTTCACCCTGCTGCAGTCATCACACTTGGGATATCCTGTCGTCAGGCGGTCCCGCAGTCAGCCTGAATTCCAAAGTCTTGGTCCGGTGTCGGTTGCTGTCGCTTCTTCCCTGGCGTCAGTGCACCAGGGGTATAAAAGAGGCATCCAACGCCATTTTCTTCAGTTTTTCTTGCCCCAGATGTCAGGTGCTCCCCCCAATAGGAGGTCACTACATAGTACCAATAATAAAAGTGAAGCACAAACAAAACCATACCTCCAGCTATAAGCAAATACACCACAAAGGTTGTATCAGATATAAAGGCATAGAAAGGTTTCAGTTAGATCAGAGGGGATGGAAGGAGGGTAACCTGGACTGCAGCAGGGTGAACACTCGAACATCTACATTTATGGTAGGTACAAAACTGTACTATGTTCATCGTGTTACCCTGCTGCAGTCATCACACTTGGGTTGAATCCCAAAGCTAAGGATGGGAGGTGGAATCAAACAGGGTTAGAAGAGGCTAGTAGGCCCTGCAAAACTGCAGTGGTGAAGCCAGCTCTAGTCTTAGAGTATAGTGGTAAGTGATAGTGTTTGGTGAAGGTGTGTACAGTTGCAGCTTCCAGAATATCCTTGGTTGGCACCCCCCTGAGGAAGGCTGTAGATGTAGCTGCTGCCCTGGTGGAGTGGGGCCTTATGCTAGCAGGAACTGGTTTTCCATGATGGGTGTAGCAAAAACGTATGCAATGTCCTATCCATTTTGAAATGGTCTGTTTTGAGATAGCCTTTCCTTGTGATGCTGTAGCATAGGATACAAAGAGCTGGTCAGATTTTCTGAAAGCCTTAGTTTTATCCAAGTAGTAATGTAGTTGCCTGTGAATGTCCAAGGAGTGCAGGAGTCTTTCTCCTTTGTTCTGTGGATTTGGAAAAAAGGTGGGTAAATGGATGGTTTGATTTAGAGCTACACTGGATACCACCTTTGGCATAAAGGAGGGGTTAGTTCGTAGAGAGACTCTGTCTTGATGAAAAATGAGGAAAGGCTCCACTGCCATTAGTGCCTGTAGCTCTGAGACTCTTCTGGCTGAAGTAATTGCTAGCAGCAGGGCAGTTTTCCATGATATAAACTTTAAATCAGCTGAGAAAGCTGGCTCAAAAGGTGGTAGCGTAAGCTTTTCCAGAACAAAGTTGAGGTCCCAAGTTGGCGTGGGTGCTCTCCTGGGAGGCCTTATGTTTTTGGCCCCTCTGAGGTACTGCCTTAGAAGTGGATGTGAAAATAAGGGAGGATCCGTGTTGTAGTGAGCTGAAATAGCTGAGGCGTGGATTTTAATAGATGAAAAGGAAAGTCCTTTGTGTAACATCTCAGTTAAATATTGTAGAATCTGAGGTATGTCCAGCTCAAGGAGATTTTGGCCTTTAGCTTGGTTCCAGGCACAAAATCTTTTCCATTTGTCTGAGTAAGCTTTCCTGGTGCTGGGCCTCCTGGCCTCCAGAATGACATCCATAACAGCTTGTGATAGAGGAGCTGGCTGGTTGTTTAGGTGATTTGCCATGCAGCCAGATTTAAGGTCTTGAGCTGGCTGTGTAGAATCTGGCTGTCTTGCTGTGTGAGCAGATGAGGAATTTGTGGTAAAATCCATGGTGGGCCGTGGGCCATGTTCCTTAGTAGTGGGTACCAGTGCTGGCGTGGCAAGTCTGGGGCAATGAGTATCATTTGTGGTCTCTCCATTGTGACTTTCAGTAGCACCTTTGTTAGAAGGGGCAGTGGAGGAAAGGCATATACTGTCAACATTTTCCAACTGAATGAGAGTGCGTCCACTTTCCAAGCTTGATGGTGGAATGTCCTTGTGCAAAATTTTGATAGCTGATAGTTTTGGGGGTTGGCAAACAGGTCTATGTCTGGGTGGCCCCATTTTTGAGTTATCAATGCAAATACTTGTGGATCCAGTTTCCACTCGTGGGGATCCATGATGTTTCTGCTTAGGTCGTCTGCCAATGTGTTCTTTCTTCCTGGCAGGAATTGTGCTTGTAATTGAACTTGGTAAGTCAGTGCTGTGTTCCACAAGGTCATTGCTTGCCTGCATAGAGGGTAGGAGTGTGTACCCCCTTGCTTGTTTATGTACCACATTACTGTGGTATTGTCTGTCCTTATTATAAGTTGTCCTGGATGTAAGAGGTCCTTGAAAGCTGTCAGAACATTCTGTACAGCTAGCATTTCTTTTTGATTGATGTGCAGATATCTTTGATCTGTAGTCCATTTGCCTTGAACGCACTATCCCGCCATGTGTGCTCCCCAGGCATAGTCCGATGCATCTGTTGTCATAGTTTGCCTGGCTGGGGGTAAGGTGAAAGGCTGACCCTTGCTGAGGTGACATGCCTGTGACCACCATAGAAACTCCTGTTGAAGGCAGGGAATGAGAGGTATCATTGTTTCCAAGCTGTGGCTGTGTTGAGTCCATACGCTTTTCAGGTACCATTGCAATTTCCTCATATGCAGTTTTGCAAAGGGTATTAGTAGTATGCAAGATGCCATGAATCCCAAGGCCTGCAGAATTTTTTTTGCAGGGAGTTGGGTCTTTGTTGCCATTATTTTGAAGTACTGAGTTAGTTGTAGTTGCTTGTCTGGCGTGAGATAAGCCATCCGGGTTGTTGTATTCATGCTGGCACCCAGGAATGTCATGTTTTGTGAGTGCGCTAGTTTTGATTTCTTTTTGTTTACTGTGTACCCTAGGCAACTTAGAAGGTGTTTGACAAACGGCAGATGTTGTAAGAGAATGTCCTTGCTTTCTGCTTGGATGAGGCAGTCGTCCAGGTATAGGTATATTTGAATTCCTCTTTGTCTGCAGTATGCAATTACTGATGCCAGGCATTTTGTGAAGACCCTGGGCACAGTAAATAAGCCAAAGGGCAGTGCAAAGAATTGGTAATGGGTTGAACCTGCAATGAAATGGAGGTATCTTCTGCAATTTTGTCTGATAGGGACATGCAGGTATGCCACCTTGAGGTCCAACGTTACCAGCCAAGCCTTCTTGCCCAACATGGGAAGAAGCTGCTGTAGTGTTAGCATCTTGAATTTGGGTACTTGCAAGTAGGTGTTTAGAATTGAAAGGTCCAGAATGGGTCTCCATGCATTGTCCTTTCTGGGGACTAGAAAGAGCCTTGAGTAAAATCCTTGGCCTTGCTCCTGTGTAGGCACCAGTTGAATGTCTCTCATGTCCATGAGAGCTGCAATTTGTTTTTGTGCCTCTGCCCATTGATTTTGTGGCAGGTTTGGCATTCCTTTTATCCTTGGCAAGGTGTGAAAATGGAATCTGTATCCTTGTGAGGTAATGTCTAGGACCCATTTGTCCTTTGTGATGATGTGACAGTTGTCTGCAAAAAATGCTAATTTTCCTCCCAAGGGAGCTGCCAAGAGAGTTTTGCTTGGCAGTTTGAGGGTTAAGTCATTGTGTTTGTCTTCTAGTAGTTTGGAGCCTATCTTCTCCTCCCTTCTGTGTTGCAGTGCCCCATTGGCGAGGTTTGTAAGGAATTTGTGCTTGACCTCTGTCCCTTGGGCATCTGTAGTTACCCCTCTGTGGCCTTTCAGATGCTGGAAAGGACCAATTTTTTGTTGGCCAATTTCTGCTGAAGCGAGGGGGTTGTACCTGTAAGAAATCCTTGACCGTATGCATAGACTTTGCCTTATCCTCCATTTTCTTTACAACCTCTTCTGCTTTGACACCAAATAAGACATCCTGCTGTAAAGGTGCATCTAGTAATTTTGCTTTAACATGATCAGGCAGAGTTTGTTCCTTTAACCAAGCATGCCTGCGTATGACAGACCCAGTAACAGCTGCTCTACTGGAAGCTTCCAAGGAATCACATCCACATTGTAAAGTATGTTTGCCCACCTGTTCAGCTGCATGCAACAGATCCTGCATTTCCTTGAATTCAGACTGTGTGAGTGTGTGCTCATCTTTTGTTTTAATTGAGACATTAGGAATTGCTGATATTTCAGCATGTGAAATTGACAATTTAATGCTCTCATAGCTAGAGTAGCTGAGGTGTAAACCTTCTTCCCCCACCTATCTAGTGCTCTAGAGTCCCTTTCAGAGGGCACAGGATTTTTAGCCCCTTTGGGACCCTGGGAGATTGTTTCTGGGTCAGCAACAGGGCTTTTGTAAAGGAATTTGTGTGAGTCAGGCACTCTATAATATCTGTCTGGTTTGGCTGGAGCAGGAGGAAGAGAATCTGGATTTAGACTAGATTCTAAGTAAACATCATCCACAATGTCTAAAACTGGTGGGATAGCAAGTGGTCTGTGCTGGGGAAGTAAAAGAAACTCTCGGAGCCTTTTCTTTGAGTCGGAGTAGTCCTGACCTTCCCAGTGGAAATGTTCCCTCATGGTATGTAAGGTTTCCCCAAAGGAATAGTCTTCAGGGGGAGATGCTGAGGGAATGAAATCTTCAGCATCAGAATCTTCATAAGGGGGAAAGGAGTAATCCTGTTCCTCAGGGGAGTCTGAGGAAATAGAAACCTGATCAGAGGAAGCATAATCCTCCTCTTGTCTTGGCTTTTTGTCTGGGAGGGGGTTGGGAGCCCCTGATCAGAGTAATCAAATCTTCAGCCATCTTAAGCATCTGTTTCTTAGGCATGGGGCCTTGAACTGGAGACTGATGTACAGTCTTTTTAGGTTTTAAAGAAGTCTTAAGCTTAGCATAAGATTTTATGGTGGGAGTAGTCAAGTGTTTCCACAGCACCAGCTTCTTCTTCTGCAATGTTGTCGGTAGGGCCTAAACAAAATGGCTGCGTCAGCCTAGTACTCTCTGATTGAGAATCCGAAGCGGTCTGGGGTTCCAATTCTGCGGTCGTCAGGGGCTGCGTAGGCGCCTCACTGAAAACCGGAGAACCGGCGACAGGCCCAGCCGAGGCCTTGGAGTCTGGCTTGGATCTAGGCTACCTGTCCTTATCTTTGCGTTTTTTATGCACTCCGGTAGTCGGTTGCTCCGACGGCATAGTATAATTAAATTTCCTACCGAAGTAGTGTCGAGCGAAATCAAAGCGTCGCTTTATAGTTCGCTTATTGAACATAGCACAAAACTGACAACCAGTGACCTCGTGGTCTGGGCCTAGGCAAGGTATACAGTAAGAATGAAAGTCCTTACGAGGTATTTGATTCCCACAAGAAATGCAATTGTTAACTTTTTCTGACATCGGACTGAGGCAAGAAAAGGTTCCCCAACGGGGTACTTAGCTTTGAAGACTTCGGACTGAAATTCGATTCGAAAATCTCAGGTGTCGGCCGACCAGCACTTGGAACTGCTTTTGCTTCGGGCACCGCACGGCAAGAAAGACTGAAGAAAATGGCGTTGGATGCCTCTTTTATACCCCTGGCACACTGACGTTAGGGAAGAAGCGACAGCAACTGACGCCGGACCAAGACTTTGGAATTCAGGCCGACTGAGGGACCGCCTGACGACAGGATAACCCAAGTGTGATGACTGCAGCAGGGTAACACGATGAACATCAAAGAAAAAGAAACTTAACAAATAACGAAGAGAAAAATTTTTGAAGTATGAAATATTTAAATGACAGCTTAAGAGCTCGCCCGACACATCTTGTAGTATATGCGGCAAATGAGATCTGCAGTGATAGAGAGGGGGGCACTATGGGTAAGCTTAGCTTGAGAGTTGTTTTGGCTGGTGCAAGCTTGTTATAATGGCCGACTCTGTTCCGAGGATAGAACCGATACCCATCAGTAAGGAATGAATGAAAATTAACATCATCAGACCTATAATTCAAAATGGAAAGGAATGATGATGATAATATAAGGAGAGATTGGGATTTTGGATGCAGTCTCTTAAGGAGAACAAAAATCATACGGAGTATTATATTCATAAATAGCTGGGAGTACTCTAAGAGCTAAACCAGCAAGAGAATGAAGAAAAGAGATTCTGCCGATACAGATGACTGCAATTAGGGATATAGACAAAAGCAAGAGAGGGCTGGAATTTATTGGAGAAAACTCACAAAGGAACCAAGGTATTGGGAGCAAATAACTAGAAAGGGAAAGGTAATAGAATGGGAATAGGCCAAGGCCAAGAATTTATTTGGACTGCAGGTTAGAGATAGTCTTTCCTATCAAGGATTACTATCAGAGTATAGGCAAAGAGAAAGAAATAGGAAGGTCCTAAATGAAAGACCAGCACTAGTAGAGTTTTTAATAGAATCTAGAACAGAAGCAGACATTAAAAAAGGAAAAATTAGTAGAGCATAGCAAATATTGCATGATAATTATAAGAATCAATCAGAGGCACTTAGAAAAGATTGGGAAGAGAGACTGGATAAGCAATTCACAGACAGACAATGGGGGGATATGTGTATATCTCCCAAATATGCAGTAAAGTCTAGAATATTTAGGATCTTTGCCTGGAAGTAGACTCCACAGAATTTTTCCTCAGGTAAAAAGCAAATGTTGGAGATGTGACGGGCAAGAAAGAGGTGGTCGGGAACATATTTTTGGGAGTGCAATAAGGTGGCAGACTTTAGGAATTCCTTGCGAACAGCTGTGTCAGAGATGTTGAGTGAGCAGACTGGACTGACTGGGGAGATGATTTTTTTGAGATATGATACAGAATCGGAATCACCTAGACATACTAAAGCCTTGCTGAGTCTAAGTATGGTGGCTGCCATAAAAGCAATTACTAGAAAATGGAAATCAGTCTAGACCAATTTTACTAGTAGTATATAGTAATAGAGATTAAACAACTGGAACTGGGATCTTTATAAAAGGGACACAGCAAACTGCATAGAAAAAAATGAGAATTGTGGGAATATATGCAGAGAAGGAACGAGATTTAACAGACATGAATGAGCCATATATAATGCTTAACTGACAATGACTGGATAGGTTATAAGTGATGTATAATATTTGCAACTACAGTTGTTTCAATGGCGTCTTGATGCATAATGTTTGCAACTAAAGTGGTGTCAATGTTGTTTGTTTTTCATTTATATAAAGGTAAGATTGCCTATCTCATAGGTGATAATTTAATGAAGATGTTTATTGAAAAAAAAAAATCTTAAAACATGACCTAGCAGAACCACTTGGAACCCTGTTTAACCACACACAGCCTGCGAACTGGCTATGTTCTGGCGAAATCGAGGACAGCAACAGTAACATCTCTGCACAAAGGGCGACCCAACAACTAACCCTGGGAATTATAGGCCTATAAGCTTGACTAGCCTAATCTGCAAGGCCAACGAAAGAATCATGATGGACCTTATTAACAAGGACATAGGTAATCTCCAAATTCTGGACCCAACCCAGTTCGGATTCATTAAAGGTAGATCACTGCCTGCTAAACATGACTGACATCCTAGAGAAAGTCACAAAGTCCCTGGATGAGGCAAAGACAGTGCATACTGTCTATCTTGACCTACCAAAGGCATTCAACACAATCCCCCACTCCAGTATTATAGAGAAACCCTCCCCATTTGGGAATTAACCCCTACATTATCAGATGGGAAGCCAAAGGGCTCACCAACAGGAGACGTACTGTCAATGTGGATGACTTCACCTCTAACAAAAGACCAGTCGCCAGTGGCGTAACACGGGGTTCTGTGCTGGGCCCCTTACTATTCAGAATTTATTTCTCAGAAGTCCAGACAAACTTTGGATGGCCTGTGGCTAACCATGTTCACTGAAAATTGCAAATTGGGAGCAATCACAGAGTCCCCTAACAATGTTAATCTACTACGGGCAGGGTTAACACAGACAAATAATTGGTGCCAAACACATGGATTAAAGCTAAATGTAAAAAAAATGCATTATTATTCACTTTGAGAAAGCTGACATCCCTGCTAATAACATTACAGACTGCAAGAGGGTCACTCGCACCAGAGATTTTAACCTAGCCTCTAACATGAACAAATCATGCTGGAGAGATAGATGCATTTCCCAGAGACTGCCACTTCTCTGGAACAAGCTTCAATACATGTGAAACATAGCCCCTCCCTAACCCTCTTCAAACGCAACCTAGGTCAATGGATGGATGACCGCAAATTCACTCCTAGGGTGGCACCCATGTCCTTCCTCAACAGAGGAAGTTGGTATTAACTACCACAGACCCTTACCTCTGTGAACTTTGTTCACCTAACCACTGACAATTGGGGCAACTCAGGACAAATATGGCTAGGTTTGTAAGGGCTCTAGGGCCATTAGCCTAGTAACTTTCTATGACCCTATAAATAACTAGTGCCAAAATCATGGACTGAAACGAAATGCCAAAAAATGCATTACTACATCCTTTGGGAAGTCATCTACCCCAGGGAATACCACAATGACAATATGCTCCTAACAGTTGACCCAGTTGCTCATGACTTGGGAACTTAAGTGGACAGTGACCTAACTTTTGACCAAAATGTGTCGATTTGTAAGAAAGTCCTTCTATACTGCACAGCTTATAACAAAGGGATTATGTCTACATCTAGGGATGTCATTGTCCCCCTTTACTCAGCCCTCATTAAGACAGTCATTGAATATAATGCCTCCTTTGGCATGTATCTGCCTAGACATATGCAACAACTAGAACACCCACAGTGATACATTACTGAAAGGATACAAGGCCTAAACAACATGTCCTACATGAACAGACTCAAAACCCTGTCACTATACTCTGTAATCCGCAAGTCAAATGGCATCAGAAATACTAGGTCTAGGGATTTAAAACTCTTCTGCAATATCAGAGTGATTTGGAAGGATAGTTACATCTCACAGAGGACACTGTTGCTGTGGAACAGGCCTCCCATCCACATTAAACATAGTTCATCCCTGTCCATTTTCAAATGCAACTGAAATCTATGGATGGAAATTAAAAAATTTACTCCAGGACTGCCCACCTGTACTACTAATGGACAGAGGCAGCCTCTAAATGCTTTATTCCCATGCTTGGGTCCCCTCAAATTATCTTTGGTACAATCCCAGTTATTCTCATTGCGGTAATATACAATTACTGACCATGGGGTGTAACTATATAAAATAGCTTATTTTGAGCACAAAAAAGGAAACTGGCTAAGCTTAAAATGGCCTGCAAGGGCTGCTTACTTAGTACTTACCTATGAACCTTACTACATCAGCTTTTTCTTATAAATATGAAACTTATAAGGGACCAGATTGGAATTTTCTCCCACCCACAATATTCCCAGCAGTGCAAATCAGTAGAAGTGCAACTTCATAGTGGGCATACTCAAATCAAGCCCATCACCTAACTTGCTCTTTTTTCGCTTTCTCATAAGGTACAAATGCTAAAACCAGTCCAAACAATTTTTCACAGACTGACACGGTTTTCATCCATAGAAGAATGTCTAGATGTTATAACCTGCTTTTAACAGTGTTTTGTATGAGGAGAATTAAGGCATTTCAGGGTGTAGTGTAGTTTACTTTTAGTCCAGCTCGAGAGCAAGAAAAAAGGCAATCTATTTCATCACTACTATAAGCTGACAGAGGACTCCAAGCTGGGTGTAAACACGTCTTCCTCTTCTTATGAAAGAATCAGTCTGATCCCAGCTAAGAGGATAACTCTAAAATGACTTTCAAGGGTGGAGGGGATCAATCCTCAACAGGAAATTTGTGTCCTTAGAAATTTCTAACATGTAACTGGCTGTTTCTATCCAATTAAGACAAAGAGACTTCTGAAAAAGGCTAAATGGGAATCTTGCCATACTGTACTCCTGTGGGCAAGGAAATAATTAAAAAAAAAATCTAAATAGCCCCAATCCAGGGAATTTAACCAGGTGATTACAGACCATAAATCAGGGGAGGTAAAAAGGGGGTAGTTATATTACTTAGAAAGACTTTGGGGTCGACACAAACTCTAATCTACAGTGTCCACTGAGCATTGATGATTTGACTGGCAACATTTACGCATCTCATGGTAATCCAAAACTTATACAACCCAAACGGGGATCATCCAGATTTCTTTCAAACCTGCTTTATGGAATGCTACATTGTCAGCTGATTACGAGAGAGTCTAACATAACATTAAATTGTGTACACAAAATTTTGGGGAAGAAATACACTGACGTTCAAAAGTTTAATCGTTTAAAACAAAATATGAACATGGGTAACTAAACTGATATTTGGAGGAACTTCATCAGAACAGTTACCTAAAAATCAAATAATTTTATATAAACACTCTGAAAATTTCAAAGTCACATGATTTTAATTAACAAATCATA
The DNA here is from genome assembly GCF_019279795.1 of Protopterus annectens. Classification (NCBI taxonomy): domain Eukaryota; kingdom Metazoa; phylum Chordata; order Ceratodontiformes; family Protopteridae; genus Protopterus; species Protopterus annectens. Next base: position 328,098,863 of record NC_056732.1, read on the forward strand.
CCATATTCATTGAACAACCTTGATGATTTGACACAATATGCATAAAAATAAAAACACTGCTGAAAATCAATGAGAAACAAAAAAAATTAAACTCTTATACTACCCATTAATAACTTGGGGCATAAGATTTTAAAAGTAGTTACCAGAGTAAATCTTTGGTCTCTAGGATGTTGTTCACATGCTGGACTGGGACTTGTTCCAAAACACTAAAGGCAAATTTGTTGAAATTGGCAGAGACTTCTCTATATCTGGGCAACCCACTACAACTGTCCTTTTTTAATAGCCAACACATGCTCTTGCATTCACTCAATTTATAAGTGGTCTTACCTATGTAAAAACTGGAACAGCTTGTGCATAACACAATACAGACTACCATCTTAGAGTGGGACATGTAACAATATACAAAAATATTAAAATATAAATGTATCAAAATTGTAGAACCAACAGTCAGCTATTTACACCATTTACAGATGTAGCAGATATGTGCCTATTTTAATACTACAATCTCATATTGACTGCATGTCAGATTCTAATATGCATTTCATATTACGTTGCCTTTTGTAAAATACTAAGACGACATTCCTCATAAAAACATTCCAATTCGCAAAAAATGACTTGTTTAACTATAGAAATGTTTAAACTAATGGGAATTTTAAAATTTACACTATGTTTAGCATTATCCAAACAGAGAAGTCACAATGCCCAGACATCCACGAAGTACACTTTATTAAATAAAAAAAAAAACAGACTTAGCGCTTTTGCCTACTTACATTTACACATCATCAGAGTCAAATTCACATTTCCATTAGTTCTCTTATACAGCACTGTTTAACTGAACGACATAGTTAATTAAACAAGTGTCAATCCCCTTCTTAAAGGTATAGCATCAGGCTGCATATATTAAATATGGTTAAAAAGGCTTAAATAATGTAAAACCAATAAAAAACTTGTAAAGTAAAGAATGAAAGTAATAGGGAAATCTGAGGTAAAATATGGATAAGAGGGAAATATGAAGTAGAGATGAAACTGTCATTTAATGATAGCAAGAAAACAGACAGGTAAGAATAAAAGCACAATCTGACAGTATAAATGAGAGAACAAATAATGTGTTAGACGAGAGGGCAAAAAGAGTGGGAAATTACCTGTACTGTTACTGAAAAAATAATATAGACTTGTGGAAGTGACAGGTACAAGGGATGGACCAGTTTTTTGATCAGTCTCATTTCCAAAGTCTGGTGAACAGAGTTCCATAACTTGATTATGTAAGCACAGTATAATGAGTCACCATAATGACAGTTTGATTTAGATAGTTGTAGAAGGTTGTTAGTTTGTAACTGTGGGTTTCAGGTTGGCACACATTTATTAAAAGCAGAAGATAGGGGGCTTTCAAGATCACTGTACATTAAGTAACAGCTTAATTCTAGCTCTCCCAGTGTGAAAACAAATACAACAGAGAAGGCTAGTAGACTTTTGTGTTTATGGGTAAATTTCAGTAACTGGTTGGTAAGTGTACTCTGCCTGGATGATACGAAAAAAGAAATAGAGCACCTGGAAAAAATCAGTTACAAAAAGTGAAGAAACATTCAATGAGGAAAGTTTTCCAACTGTTCACCAAAAATCAATGTAACCTCCACAGTGACTTAAAGTAAGCTACAGGAAGATACAAGACAACTGCACACAGACCTGGTTAAAATAAATGAAACACTGATGGAATATATCAACACAAACAACAAAAGGCTGGAAAAAAATGGAAGAAGCTTTAAACAGATATTCAGATGAGGTGAAAGGTGCAAAAAAAAATCAGAGGTTGAAATGAAAAAAAGGTTGGCTGAATATGAGATTGCTCAGGAAGAGATGTTTCAAAAATAGAGATCGGAGCATGTAGGTAAACCCTGAGATTTTTCATCTACACCATAGAAGCTGGAAGGATTTAATGAAAGCACAAATAAGCAGCTGGACTAGTATTCCACAGCAGGAGTGGTTAGTAGAACGGGCTCATTGTGTGTATGCTCCAAACCTGACGTTGAGAAACAAACCTAGACCTTTAATAATAAAGATGCAATCCTACCAGCAGGAGTTTATTATGACAAAGCTGTGGCAGAAGGACAAAATACTAAAAGTAGGAAACAACAGAGTGTTTCTGAAGAATGATTAAATCATTGTTCACTAAAGAGAAGAGGAGTAAATTCATTCCACTCTTCAGGGAATGTTGAGACGCAGGTGTGAGATTCAAGCTGATGTACACAGCTGTCTTCAAGGTATTCTTCCCTTGAAGGACAAAATCATTTTTTGATGAAGTACATGCTAAGGAGGAAATACAAAAGTTTGAGCAACAAAAAGTGAGCTGTGAAACACAAGGAGATTCTGCTTCTTGTTCTTCTGGTAATAAAGGCCAGAGACAGACTGCACCTGCAAAACCATTTCTACTGTTTCAATGGAAAATATGCTGGACAGAAGAAAGAGACTACAAAGTAGACTAGAAGAATCGAGAGTACATCGGAAATGAAGCATAGACATGATTTGGGAGAAGGAAATGAACAATAAAACAAGTAATGTGGTATTACAATGCAATAATTGTATTTGTGAAATATGATAGAACAAGAAAATCTAGAAATATTGGGCTTTTTAAAAGTATATTATCTCTACTTCATGTCATTAATATTTGCAAAAATGCTCTAGGGCAATAAGAAAGTTAACTGCAAGTAAAGAAAACATTTTTTTCTTTATACTACTATTTTTGTGGTGCATGGTTTTCTTTGCATGCAATAAAGTAAATGTTTTCTCAGTTATTTTTAAGTGTAATGGGGATTGTAAATAGGTACTGCTATTTCTTTTTCCCCCTTTCCTTCTCCATTCTCTCTTTCTTCTTGTTCAGTTTTAAGAAATGTATACACTGCAATGTAAAAAAAGGCTGGTTAAAAGAGCATGACAAAAGAGAAATTAATGTGCTTTTTCTCATTCTTGCATGGGGGATTGATTGGATTAAGGACCTTAGATTGAATCACTTAAGTTTTAAGAGAAAGCAAGTAAATAAAAACGAATATTAAATATTATGAGGCTCTTTTCTAGCAAATGAATGTATGCTTAGTAGCAATTCTGCATCTGGCCTTCATGTCTCCCTGAAAACAATGTGATAAAGAGAAAAGTACAGTTTTGTACCTACCATAAATGTAGATGTCCGATAGATATGCAACTGCAGTCATAACATATGGGTTGTCCTGCCTCAGGCAGCCCTCGGTCAGCCGAATTCCAAAGTCTGGGTCCGGCATCGGCTGGTGTCGCCTCCTCTCCGACGTCACAACGGCTGGAATATAAAGGCATCGGCCGACGCCATCTTCTTCACTGTTTCTTGCCCCAGATGCCAGGTGCCCTCCTAGGAAGGCTAAATTTGGTAAATGGATAAAATAATCCCAAACATGCACAACAGTAATAAACAGATACACCACAGGAGATACCCCCAGCTGAAGGGAAGAGGGGTAGGGACCCAAAAAAGAAGGATACAGAGGGGTAGGAGGGTGGGAAAATCCGACTGCAGTTGCATATCTATCGGACATCTACATTTATGGTAGGTACAAAACTGTACTATGTCCTTCAAGAATGCACTGCAGTCATAACATATGGGTTGAATACCATAGCCAAGCTGGGGGTGGATGGAACTATGGTAAGGAACTATGGTAAGGATGGTGTAGCTAAAATCCCCTGCAGGACTGCCGAAGCAAAGCCTGCTCGGGATCTGGAGTATAAGGGCAGGTTGTAGTACTTGGTAAATGTATGCACGGAGCTCCATGTAGCAGCTTCTAAAATGTCCTTTGTTGCCACTCCTCTTAGGAAAGCTGTGGAAGTGGCTATAGCTCTGGTGGAATGTGGCCTAATATTGGCTGGCACACCTTTTCCATGGAAAGAATAGCAAAATCTGATGCAATGTCCAATCCATTTTGAAACTGTTTGTTTGGAGATTGCTTTTCCTTGTACTCCAGCAGCATAGGCTACAAACAGCTGGTCAGACCTTCTGGTGGCCTTAGTTCTGTCCAAGTAGTAGCGTAATTGTCTGTGTATGTCCAAAGTATGCAGTAGTTTTTCCCCCTTATTTTGAGGATTGGGGAAGAATGCAGGTGGATGAATAGCTTGATTTAGAGACACCCTGGAAATTACTTTTGGCATGAATGTAGGATTGGTTCTCAGAGAGACTCTGTCTTGATGAAAAATGAGGAAGGGGGGCACTGCCATGAGTGCCTGTATCTCCGAAACTCTTCTTGCAGAGGTGACTGCCAATAAGAAGGCCGTCTTCCATGACAGAAATTGCATTTCTGAGGTTGCTGCTGGCTCAAATGGAGGAAGAGTTAGTTTTTCCAACACGTAGTTGAGGTCCCATGCAGGTACTGGCTGTTTTCTGGGAGGTTGATATTCTTTATCCCTCTTAGAAACTGTCTTAGCAGAGGATGCGAAAACACTGGAGGGTCACAGTTGTATTTTGCTGAGACTGCTGAGGCATGAATCTTTATTGAGGAGTATGAGAGTCCAGTATGAAATAGTTCTGCCAAGTATTCTAATATTTGAGGTATACTCAGTAATGCTGTGTCCTGACCCCTGTTGGCATTCCAGATACTGAATCTCTTCCACTTGGCTGAATAGGTTTTTCTGGTGGAAGGTCTGCGTGCTTCCAGCAAGATCTCTTGAACAGATTTGGAAAGAGAGTTTGGTGTTGAAGTCATGGTAGCCTCCAGGCTGTCAGATGCAATGTTTTCAGGTCTTGATGTACAGTCCTGTAATTGTGTTGAGTTAGGAGCAGGGGCCATAGGGTCAGAGGCCATGGTTTGGTCCGAGTTATGGTCAATAGCAATGGGTACCAGTGTTGCCTCGGCCAGTCTGGAGCTATCAAGATGCCTGTTGGTTGTTCTGCTTTGATCTTCAGTATCACCTTGGTCAGCAGAGGCAGGGGAGGGAATGCATACATTTTTAGAGAATTCCAGCTGAAGGAGAGAGCATCCGTTTTCCAAGCTAGAGGGTGGTGAGTCCTTGTGCAGAACTTTTCCAGGTGATGATTTAAGTGGGAAGCAAAAAGATCTATGTCCGGTCTTCCCCATGTCCTTGCTAGTTGAGATAAAATGTGAGGGTGCAGCATCCATTCGTGTGGATCCATGAAATTTCTGCTCAGATTGTCCGCCAGTACATTGTCCTTGCCTGGTACAAACTGGGATTGTAAATGTATCCTCAGGCTCATGGATTTTTCCCAGAGAAGCATTGTTAGTCTGCAGAGGGGGTAAGAATGAGTGCCTCCCTGCTTGTTTATGTACCACATGACAGTAGTGTTGTCTGTCCTTATTAGCAAATGTCCCTGTTTTAGTGTTTTTTCGAAAGTCTTGATGGCATGTATTACTACCAACATCTCCTTTTGGTTTATGTGCAGATGTCTTTCCTTTGGCGTCCAAAGACCTTGAATGCATCTGCCCTCCATGTGCACCCCCCATCCATGGTCTGAGGCATCTGTTGTTATCATTTGGTCTGCTTGAGGCCTGTTGAAAGGCATGCCTTCGTTTAGTTGAATGGCTTGAGCCCACCATAGAAATTCCTTCTGCAGACATGGAATGAGTGGGATTATGTCCTCTAGGCTGTTGTGTTGAGACCATAAGTTTTTTAAATACCATTGCAGCTTTCTCATATGAAGTCTTGCCAAAGGTATCAGAAGGATGCAAGATGCCATGAAACCCAGGGCCTGCAGGACTTTCCTTGCAGTCAGCTGGGAAAGCTTTGCTAGGCCTTTGAAGTACTCTGGTAAATGCTGCTGTTTTTCCTCTGTGAGGTAGGCCATTTGGTTTTCCATGTCCAGTTTGGCTCCTAGGAATATAATTTGTTGGGATGGTAGTAAGTTTGACTTCTGAATGTTGACTGTGTATCCCAAGGCCTGCAGTAGATGCATGACATAGTCCAAATTCCCTTTCAAGGTTTGTTTGTTGTCTGCTTGTATGAGGCAGTCGTCCAAGTAGGGGTACATTTGAATCCCCTGCAGTCTACAGTGTGCCACTACTGATGCCAGGCATTTCGTGAACACTCTGGGCGCAGTAGATAAGCCAAACGGCAATGCTGAGAATTGATAATGCTCTGTCCCTGCAAGAAATCTGAGGTATCTTCTGCAGCTTTGTCTGATTGGGACATGCAGGTATGCCTCCTTGAGGTCCAGAGTGACCAGCCAAGACCCTTTGCCCAACATGGGAAGAAGTTGCTGCAACGTCAGCATTTTGAACTCTGGCACAATGAGGAAAGTGTTTAGAGTTGACAAGTCCAGTATGGGTCTCCATTTGTTTTCTTTTCTTGGAACAAGGAACAGTCTTGAATAAAATCCCTGGCCTTGTTCCTGAGGAGGAACCCTTTCTATTGCTTTTATACTTAATAGCGTGGAAACTTGAGTGAGTGCCTCTGCCCTTTGATGATGTGGCAGGTTTGGTATGCCTTGTTTTATTGGTAATGTGTGGAAGTGGAATCTGTAACCTTTGTCTATCAAATCCAGAATCCAATTGTCCTTGGTTAAGATATGCCAGTTTTGTGAGAATAAGGCTAATTTTCCGCCCAAAGGTGCTTCTCTTTGAACCTTTGTAGGCGGTACGAAAGTCAAGTCATTGTGATTGTCCTTGTGGTGCAGCTGAACTGCCTGTGCCACTTCTTTGATTTGGAGGTTGCCATTGGCGGCCCCTGTAAGATCCTCGGTATTGCCCTCTACCTCGGGCACGTCTGCTTTTTCCCCTTTGAAACTTGTCAGAGCCGGGGAAGGACCAATTCTTGGAGGGCCAGTTTCTGCTGAACCTGGGTGGTTGAACCTGAAGGAAATCCTTGACTGTCTGTACTGACTTTGCTTTTTCCTCTATGGATTTCAATACATCTTGTGCAGTAGCACCAAAAAGCTTTTGTTTTTCCAAAGGTGCATCCAGTAACTTTACTTTAACATGGTCAGGCAAAGATTGATCCTTCAACCAAGCATGTCTACGTATCACAGCCCCAGTCATAGCTGCCCTACATGAAGCTTCCAGTGCATCATAACCACACTGCAGAAAATGGTTATTAACCTGCTGAGTGTTATGAATATGATCCTGCAGTGCCTTTTTATCAATAGGCTCAGGAGAGGCTAACTTTTTCTGTAAATCACCCAGGAGAAAATCTTGGTACTGAAACATGTGAAAAAGGCAGTTAAGAGACCTCATGGCTAGGGTAGCAGAGGTATATACTTTTTTACCCCATCTCTCCAGGGACCTTGATTCTCTGTCAGCTGGCAGTGGGTTTTTGGCAGAGGAGGAAGCCACTCCCTTGGGGCCCTGTGAAATAGTTTCTAGGTCCACAGAGTGAGCCTTAAAAAGGTGCTTGTGAGTGTCAGGGACCCTGTAATATCTGTCCGGCTTGACAGGAGCAGGAGGAAGAGACTCAGGGTTGGCACTGGAGTCAGAGAAAACATCATCCAAAACATCCATAACTGGAGGGATAGCCAAGGGTCTGTGCTGGGGAAGCTTGAGGAAAGTAAGCCTTTTCCTGGAGTCAGAGAATTCCTGACCCTGCCATTGAAAATGTTCCCTCATGGAATGCAGGACTTCACCAAAAGAGAAATCCTCTGGAGGGGAGGCAGAGGGAATTGATTCCTCAGCATCAGAGTCCTCGTAGGCCTGGAAGGGTTCTTTCTTGGGTATCAGAATGCTCAGAATCCCCAGAGGCTTCATCCGAGGAGAGGTCGTCCGCCTGCTCAGTTCTAGGCCTTTTTTCTGCAGGTGGCTGAGAACCCCTGTCCGGATGAGGCTGAGACCCCCTGATAAGGGAAATAAGATCTGCAGCCAGAGACATGATCTGCTTATCAGATGAAGGAGCCTGGGCAGGTTTAGGATGGGCCTTGGCCTGACTGGCGGCCTTAGCACGTGCAAAGGCCTTGATGGACATGGAAACAGGGGGCCTAGCAGCCCCACGTGCAGATGTTACCTTGTCCACAGGAATGGTGTCGGGTAGATCCAGAACTTCGGTTTCCGGAGGAAAATCCACAACCGGCACCGGAGAGATCTCCGAGACCGAAGGTCATGTTAACGCTGTGTCGTTGGCCTGGAGTGGTTGATTTACTACTTCCGAGGGGACCGGAGCGCTAGCAGAGGATTTAGGAGTAGCATCGGAAGTGGACGCGGGCCGAGGATGTCGGTCCCGGTCCTTGCGTTTTTTAGCTGATTGGGTTGTCGGTTGATCCGATGGCATGATATACGCAAAGGATTCACCAAAAAAGTCCTCGGCGAATTCTGCCCGGCGCCTGCGAGTGCGCTTATTAAAGCAAGCACAGGCAGCACAGGCCAAGACGTCGTGGTCTGGGCCCAGGCAAGGAAGGCAGAGAGAATGGAAGTCCTTATGAGGTATTTGTTTACCACAAGACAAACAATTATTAACTTTCTCAATTTGTTCTGACATCGGCTGAGGCAAGAATAAATGTTCCCCAACGGGGTACTTAGCTTTTAGATGACTTCGGTACTGAAAACACAGGAGCTGACAGACCAGTACTTGCGAACTGCTTCTGCTTCGGCACCGCGCGGCAAGAAAGACTGAAGAAGATGGCGTCGGCCGATGCGTTTATACTCCAGCCGTTGTGACGTCGGAGAGGAGGCGACACCAGCCGACGCCGGACCCAGACTTTGGAACTCGGCCAACTGAGGGCTGCCTGAGGCAGGACAACCCATATGTTATGACTGCAGCTGCATTCTTGAAGGACATCTGACTGGTTCTTATGTCTCCGTGCAGACAGTCTGATAAAGAGAAAAGTACAGTTTTGTACCTACCATAAATGTAGATGTCCGATAGACATGCAACTGCAGTCATAACATGTGGGTTGTCCTGCCTCAGGCAGCCCTCGGTCGGCCGGATTCCAAAGTCTGGGTCCGACGTCGGCTGATGTCGCATTTCTCTCCGACGTCAGAGCGGCTGGAGTACATAAGCATCAGCCGACGCCATTTTCTTCAGTGTTTCTTGCCCCAGATGCCAGGTGCCCTCCAAAGAAGGCTGTAATCAAATTGGAAGACAAAAACAGGATTCCAAACAAATACATGAGCAATAAAACAAATACACCATAACAGATATCCCCAGCTAAGAGTAAAGGGGATAGGAGTGGACCCTAGGCATAGAGGGGTATGGAGGGAGAAAACCGACTGCAGTTGCATGTCTATCGGACATCTACATTTATGGTAGGTACAAAACTGTACTATGTCCTTCAAGAATGCAACTGCAGTCATAACATGTGGGTAGAATACCATAGCTTAGCTGGGGAGGAGGTATGCTCTAGGAAAGAGATGGTGTGGCAATCAAACCCTGCAGGACTGCCAAGCAAAGCCTGCTCTGGATCTGGAATAAGGGGAGATTGTAGTGTTTGGAGAATGTATGCACGGAGCTCCATGTAGCAGCTTCTAGAATGTCCTTTGTAGGCACCCCTCTTAAAAATGCTGTAGAGGTGGCTGTAGCTCTGGTGGAATGTGGTCTGACATAGGCTGGAACAGTCTTCCCATGAAAGGAATAACAGAATCTGATGCAATGTCCAATCCATTTAGAAATAGTCTGTTTAGAAATTGCTTTTCCTTGGACTGCAGGGGCGTAAGCTACAAAAAGCTGTTCAGACTTCCTACTGGCCTTGGTTCTGTCCAGGTAGTATCGAAGTTGTCTATGAATGTCCAAGGTATGCAAAAGTCTTCCCCCTTATTCTCAGGATTGGGGAAGAAAGCAGGCAGATGAATGGCTTGATTTAGAGAAACCCTAGATACCACCTTTGGCATAAAAGTAGGGTTGGTCCTTAATGAAACCCTGTCTCTGTGGAAAATAATAAAGGGTGGTATTGCCATTAGGGCCTGTAGCTCGAAACCCTTCTTGCTGAGGTAATTGCCAACAGGAAAGCTGTTTTCCATGAGAGAAATTGCAAGTCAACTGAAGCTGCTGGCTCAAAAGGAGGTAGAGTCAGTTTTTCTAAGACAAAATTGAGGTCCCAGGCTGGCACTGGGGCCTTTCTTGGTGGCTTAATGTTCTTGATTCCCCTGAGGAATTGTCTTAGTAAGGGGTGAGAGAAAACAGGAGGATCAGTGTTGTATCTAGCTGAAATAGCAGATGCATGTATCTTTATTGAAGAATATGAGAGGCCGCTCTGTAACATATCTGCCAAATATTCCAAGATGAGTGGGATGTTCAGTAATGATGCATCATGTCCCTTGCTGGTATTCCAATTGCTGAATCTTTTCCACTTTGCTAAGTAAACCTTTCTGGTGGATGGTCTTCGAGCCTCTGTTAGTATCCGCTGAACTTCCTTGGAGAGAGATAAGCTGAAGTTATTTATGGGATCTCCCAGGCTGTTAGCTGCAGTGTCTGAAGGTTTGGATGCAGTGTTTTGAAATTGTGTTGAGTCAAAAGTAAAGGCCACTGAGGGAGGGCCCACCTCCTGGTGTGACATATGCTCCGTAGTAGTGGGTACCAGTGTTGTCTTGGCCAATCCGGAACTATTATGATTCCCTTGGGCTTCTCTGCTTTGATCTTTAATAATACTGAAGTCATCAGTGGCAGAGGTGGGAATGCATAGATTGCTAGGGAGTTCCAGTTGAATGAAAGGGCATCTATTTTCCAAGCCTTTGGATGGTATGTCCTTGTGCAAAATTTTGGTAGAAGATGATTGAGGTGAGAGGCAAATAGGTCCACTTCTGGCTTGCCCCATGTCGAAGTGAGTTGTCTGAAAGCCTTCGGATGTAACCTCCACTCGTGTGGATCTGTGAAATTCCTGCTTAGGCTGTCCGCCAACACATTGTCTTTTCCTGGAACAAACTGGGATTGTAACTGGATGTTCAGACTCAGTGATTTCTCCCAAAGCTGCATTGTCAGTCTGCAAAGGGGGTAAGAGTGGGTGCCCCCCTGCTTGTTTAAGTACCACATCACAGTGGTGTTGTCTGTCCGTATTATTAAATGGCCTTGCTGGAGTTGGTGTTGAAAAGCCTCGATAGCATGCATTACTGCCAGCATTTCCTTTTGGTTTATATGCAGATGTGTTTCCTTTGGAGACCATTGTCCCTGTATACACCTGCCTTCTATGTGCGCCCCCCATCCAAGGTCTGAGGCGTCTGTAGTCATGGTCTGTGTTATCTGTGGTTTTTTTGAATGACATACCTGTGTTTTCCTGGCTCACCGAGGCCCACCATAGGAATTCCTTTTGTAGGCATGGAATGAGTGGTATGATTGTCTCCAAGTTGTTGCTGTGTTGAGACCAAATGCTTTTTAGGTACCATTGAAGCTTTCTCATGTGTAGCTTTGCTAATGGAACCAGTAGAATGCAGGATGCCATGTAACCCAGGGCCTGTAGGAATCTCCTTGCAGTCATCTGGGTGAGTTTTGCTAAACCTTTGAAGTATTGAGTTAACTTCTCTTGCTTGTCTTCTGGCAGGTAAGCCATCTGAGAGGCTGTGTCTAGTTTGGCTCCTAAGAAGATTATTTGCTGGGATGGCTGCAGTCTTGACTTTTGGAAGTTGACTGTGTATCCCAGAGCTTGAAGTAATCGTATGACATAATCCAGGTTTTTTGTCAACATCAATTTGTCGTCCGCTTGTATGAGGCAGTCGTCCAGGTATGGGTAAATTTGTATACCCTGGAGCCTGCAATGAGCAATTACTGAAGCCAGGCATTTTGTAAATACTCTGGCAGTAGATAAGCCAAATGGCAATGCTGAGAATTGATAATGCTCTGGCCCTGCAAGAAATCTGAGGTATCTTCTGCAGCTGTGTCTGATAGGGACATGCAGGTATGCCTCCTTGAGGTCCAGAGTAATCAGCCACGACTCCTTGCCCAGCATGGGAAGGAGTTGCTGTAGAGTCAGCATTTTGAACTTTGGTACTATGAGAAAGGTGTTTAATGCGGACAAGTCCAGTATTGGTCTCCATTGAGATTCTTTTCTTGGAACAAGGAACAGTCTTGAGTAAAACCCTGTTCTTGTTCTTGTTGTGGAACTCTTTCTATTGCTTTCATTCGAGTCAGCAGAGTGATTTGCTTGATAGCCTCTGCCCTTTGATGTTGTGGTAGATTTGGCATGCCTTGTTTTCTTGGTAAGGTATGAAAATGAAACCTGTACCCTCGGTCTATAATGTCCAAAATCCATTTGTCCTTTGTCAGTCTGTGCCAGTTTTCTGCAAACAGAGATAATTGCCCGACCAAGGGAGCTTCTAGTTGTTCCCTGGTAGGCGGTAGTAGAGGAAAGTCATTGAGTTTGTGGTTGTTGGGCAGGTGAAACCCCTGCGCCACTTCTTTGGTTTCCTGGCTGCCATTGTCGCCCCTGTAAGGGCCTCTGTATTGGCCTCTTCCTCGGCCACGTCTGTTCTTACCCCTTTGAAACTTTTCTGGATTAGGAAGGGACCAGTTTTTTGAAGGCCAATTCCTACTGAATCTGGGGGGTTGAACCTGGAGGAAATCTTTCACAGTCTGAACTGATTTTGCTTTTTCTTCGACTGTCTTTAACACATCCTTAGCATTTGCACCAAAAAGCTTGTTCTTTTCCAAAGGTGCATCCAGAAGTTTTGCTTTTACATGATCTGGTAGAGGTTGATCTTTTAACCAAGCATGTCTACGCATCACTGCCCCTGTCATAGCTGCCCTACATGAAGCTTCCAGTGCATCATATCCACACTGCAGGAAGTGATTGCTTACTTGCTGAGTGTTATGTACAGCTTCCTGCAAAGTCTTCCTGTCTAAAGGATCAGGAGAAGCTAATGTTTTTTTGTAAATCTTCTAAGAGATAATCCTGATATTGGAACATATGAAAAAGGCAATTTAAAGCTCTCATAGATAAGGTAGTGGATGTGTAAACCTTTTACCCCATCTCTAATGACCTTGCTTCCCTGTTGGAGGGCAAAGGATTTTTTGAGGTGGAGGCTGAAACTCCTTTAGGCCCCTGTGAAATAGTTTCCAAATCAGCAGTATGGGCCCTGAATAAATGGGAATGAGTTTCTGGGACCCTGTAATACCTGTCTGGCTTGGCTGGAGCAGGAGGAAGAGAATCAGGGTAGCACTAGAATCAGAATACAAATCATCCAGAACAACAAGTACAGGAGGAATAGCTAAGGGCCTGTGCTGAGGCTTCTTAAGGAAAGTCCTAAGCTTTCCTAGAATCAGAATATTCCTGACCCTGCCACTTGAAATGTTCCCTCATGGTGTGCAGAACTTCCCCAAAAGAAATATCCTCAGGAGGGAGGCCAAGGTATGGAATCTTCTGCATCCGAGTCCTCATAGGTCTGGAAGAGCTCTTCCTGGCTATCAGAGTGGACAGAGCCCTCAGAGTCTTCATCAGAAGGAGAAGGGTCAGAGGGTTCAACCCGGGCCTTTATCAGGAGGAGGCTGGGATGCTCTCTCAGGATGGGCCTGTGAACCTCTGATCATGGAAATTAAATCAGCAGCCATGGACATAATTTGTGTCTCCGGAGTCGGCTGAGGTAAGGATTTGGAAGCAATATGCTTTGTTTTGCTGGCTGCCTTGGCCCTAGTGTAGGCGTTAATAGACATGGCCATAGGAGGCCTGGCAGCTCCACGTGCAGGAGTGACCTTGTCTACAGCAATGGTCTCGGGCATTTCCTCGGTTTCGGTATCCGGAGGAAGGTCTATAACTGGCGGAGTAATGTCTGGAATCGGAGTCGTCGGTAATGCGGTGTCTTCGGTTCGGAGCGGTGGAGAGACCGTCTCAGAGGGAACCGGAGCACTAGCACTAGGTTTTGGCGTGGAGTTGGTGGTAGACGCGGGCCGAGGATGTCGGTCCCGGTCTTTTCGTTTTTTGGGAGTTTGCGATGTCGGAAGATCCGACGGCATGGTGTAAGCAAATTTATCACCGAAGAAATCTTCAGCGAACTCCGCCCGGCGCCTGATAGTGCGCTTGTTGAAGTGAGCACAGGCTACACAGGCCGAGACGTCGTGGTCTGGGCCCAGGCAAGGGAGGCAGTAAGAGTGGAAATCCTTATGAGGTATTTGTTTACCACAAAAAAGACAATTGTTAACTTTTTCAGTAATTTCTGACATCGGCTGAGGCAAGAAAAGGTCCCCAACGGGGTACTTAGCTTTTTTGATGACTTCGTATCGTAGAATACAGGAGCTGACCGACCGGCACTTGCGAACTGCTTCTGCTTCGGCACCGCTGCAAGAAAGACTGAAGAAAATGGCGCCGGCTGATGCTTATGTACTCCAGCCGCTCTGACGTCGGAGAGAAATGCGACATCAGCCGACGTCGGACCCAGACTTTGGAATCCGGCCGACCGAGGGCTGCCTGAGGCAGGACAACCCACATGTTATGACTGCAGTTGCATTCTTGAAGGACATCTGGTTTCAGTCTGGTGGAAAAAAAGAAAAGAGAAGCTGGCTAGGAGATGATGTTCTCTGAAAAAATTCAAGGGGTTTCCTAGCTGGGAGAGCTATAAACATAAGACAAAAACAGTTAGCTCTTAGAAGCACAGGGTGCACCATGCATCTTAGCATGGATAATCTTTCTTTTAGCTTAACTCAAGTCTGTGAGTGTGTCTGTCAGTTTGGGGACATCTGTTTCTATTAGGAGGGTACAACGTCAATAATTGAAGCTGGACATAGTTTTGTGTGTTAGTATTAAATGAATAGGGTTTAGGAGGGCATTGGGGGTTTGTTTCTTGTTTGAGGGCTTTCAATAAAACAAAAAGCTTTGTAAGATATGACAGATTCAAATGGATACAACAAGAAAACAACTATATAAAAGTTCAACCTGCCAAACAGTGTATGCTTGTAATACAAAAGCTGGAATTAGATATTTAACAAAAAAGGTGTTGTATATAAAAGGTGGGAATAATAACTTTTTAATACAATGATGCTTTTTATAAGGTCTTTAAAGGTCAATGGTCTCACAGATAAATATAAAAAGAAAGAACAGTGAACTATAATAAAAATGCAGAGTGCAAACAGCCACATTACAGGAGACTCACTTGGAAAGAACTGTACATGAGAATATGACAATGAAAGGTTTTCAGGATGGTCATTCAGCAGAATATCTGGGAAAAAGGAAAAGAGGAGTACTTATATTAATTGCAAGATGAGATCCAATACTGATAGAACAGAATAAAAAAATAATGGTAGATTTGTAGTGCTAACAGGCTACTGGCAAGGGAGGAGGATTACACTGCCATGTATTTATATTCCACCTACAACTGCTGTAATGGAGCTTAAGAAAATTCTGGGAGAAAAATAATCAGTTTTCAGCAAGGAATATTACTTATAAGTGGGGCTAGAATTTAGTTTGCAGCAGTGAAGATGTGTCTAGGGGCCCAGAAGGGAAAGTACAAAAAAGGAGAGTAGATTTTTGAAGAGATTTGTGAAGATTTGGCATGGAAGATGTGAATTCAGTAATAGTTCAGAGTGAATTTACATATTATTCCCCAATATATAAAAACTGGGCTAGGCTAGACAGAATTTACATTTCACAGGAACATGTGCATTTAAATGAAGGTCTT
The DNA here is from genome assembly GCF_019279795.1 of Protopterus annectens. Lineage (NCBI taxonomy): Eukaryota > Metazoa > Chordata > Ceratodontiformes > Protopteridae > Protopterus > Protopterus annectens. Next base: position 328,114,342 of record NC_056732.1, read on the forward strand.
GATATGCACCCAATAACTACTTCATATCATGCTCCAATAATAACTAAAATAAAAACACAAGGTAATGAAATAAAAAAATAAGACACTGGTGCTTTCCCACCTATCTGTTGAAAAGAGAGGAATTTAAGGAATGGGTAGTGGAGATTATTCAGGAGCTACTCAAGAAGATAGAAATTACTTCTGAAAATATACCAAGCAAGTGGGATAAAGTTAAAGTGCAGTTTAAAAATATGGTGGAAATAAAAGAAAGGGAGCTTTGGTTAAGAAGTAACCAGAATTAAATTGATGGACAGACAAATGTTAAAATATTGCAGAATATGGGGAATCTCAGAGAAAAAGAGGAGGATCAATTGTAGAATGCTAAGCAAAAAAATTAGGGATTACCTCAATAATATACACGAGTTTAGAAAGACTGCTGTTAAGCAACTGTTTTTTGAAAACACTAGAGCACAACATTTTTTAGCACAACAACTTGGGTAACAAAGTAGAAAGGGCTGTCACCAAGCTTAGGGAGCCAGCTATAACAAGGAATGTAACAAGAGATCTTGTAACGGCATTAGAAATATTTCAGAAATTAAAAGCCTGTATAAAGCAGAGAAATATGGAAATCAAGAAAAGACACAAATGGAAATTTTTATGGAAAAATTAAATATGCCAAGGTTAAAGGTAGATGAGGCTCAATTACTAACGGTCAGGATAGGAGGAGAAGAGATAAAAATTGTGATGTGTAACCAATCTACAGGAAAGTCTCCAGGAACAGATGGCATTCCTGTGAAAGTTTGGAAGCTAGGAGGGAAAAAAGTGATAAAGATATAGAAGGTTTTGTTTAACAGTATTTTAGGAGGAGGGAGATAAGTACCAACTTCCTGGAAGAAAGCAGTGGCAGCTGTAACACCTAAAGAATGTAAAGATCTATCAGATCCAGCTTTATACAGCCCCATTTCAGTACTAAACCATGATTATAAAGTGTTCATGTCTATAATGGCAAAAAGAATGGTAAAAGTAATGTCAAAATTGATAGATATGGATCAGTTTGGTTTTGTGAAGGGGAGTCAAACATCTGACAACATTAACAGACCATTGATGATCCCAGAAGGAAGCAGAATATTGTTGTTGGTGAGTCTTGATGCAGAGAAAGCATTTGACAGAGTAAGCTGGAACTACATGAGCAGGGCAGTGGGAGCATTTGCATTTCTTGAAAAAAATTATAAGGTTTATTAGGAGGATATATGAGGGATCAGAATTGAACATTAAAGTGGGTGGGGTCTTCTCTGATAATTTATGCTTGAGCAGAGTAATCAGGCAGGGTGTCCTCTTTCCCTTTTGTTATTTGCATCATATTTAGAATCATTGGCAAAGAAAATAAGGGACTCAAAAATTCAAGAACATAATCAGAATCAGAAATACTTTATGATCCTGCAAGAGACTGCTTATGTTACAACTGCACAGATAAACAGACACAACACAGACCAAACACAAATGTTACAGAATTAGATATGATAGACAACAGACTCAATTATGTTACCCCCACATATATAACAGCAGTGCCTGACATAGGTACACTGTTGACCATAGCCAAAGTATTAGATGAGTTTGACACCACATAGTAGTGACATGAAACGGGGAGCCTTTTGTGTTAATTACCATTCACTCTAGGACATAGATATTGTACATTACGATATTTTAACTAAGGTACAGCATATTGCACAAAGGATAATTGCACTGATGATTAATACTGCACTGAAAAGAGAACTGAGACACAAAGAAAAAGGATGAGGGAAAAAGAAACACGTGAGTAAGAGTTTAACAATGCACTATGTGGTCTCTTTCAGTAGTGGGGATGGTCCTAAGACAGTAGGAGGCATTGTAAACTCTGATGGCTGTGGACAGGAAGGACTTCCTGTGATGTTCAGTGGAGCACCTTATGCTAGTCAGTCTTCTGCTAAAGGAACTTCTCTGTCCATCCACCTCTCTGTTGAGTGGGTGGTTGATATTTTCCATGATGGACTTGAGTCATGCTAACATTCTTCTCTCAGCCACGGTTTCGAGGGTGTCCAGTTCTACTCCAACTACTATGATAGCCTTCCTTGCCAATTTAGACTGTTTGCCTCAGCCTTCTTTATGGTACCACTCAAGCATATCACTGCGAAGAAGATAGAGCTGGCCACTACAGTCTCATACAACAACTGCAGCATAGTGTTGCCAACTCCAAAGGATCCGAGTCTTCATAGCAAGTGCAGCCTACTCTGACCCTTTTTATATGCCACCTGCAGGTTTTTGGTTTAGTCCAGCTTACTGTGAAACAAAGGCAATAGCAGTAAATTATGTATCCACATATGAATTGGTTCAGCAATTTCCATATTTATGGGGACATTAAAAAATGAAGTATTTAGGAGTATGGACTAAAAATGATTCTGGTGTGGCAGTTAAGGATATGTGGGAAGAGACTAAACAAAAGATAATACAAAAACTGAGAAAATGGAGGCTTTGTTATATGGATAGTAAGATACAAGCAGTTAACATGTTTTTAGTCCCATTAGTCTTATATGCAGGTGAGGCATATTTTTTATCAAGCAGAGAAAAACAAGGTTACCCCTAGCTACCATATAGGTGGCAATCCACTGATCACAGAAGAAGTTATCAGGGACCTGGGGACCCAGGTTGACAGTAGCCTTTCATTCGACACTCATACTGCTAAAGTAGTTAGGAAGACCTTCTACATTGCCCACCTTATCATGAAGGGATTCACATCTAGATCAAGGGAGGTCATAGTCTCCCTATACTCATCAATCATCAGACCAATGATTGAGTACAATGCCCCATTCGGAATGTATCTGACCCGACACTTGCAGCAGCTGGAGAGGCCACAAAAGTTCCTCACCAAAAGGATAAAGGGTCTCAAAAATCTGTCTTATGCTGCCCGACTGAAAGAACTCCAGCTATATTCAGTTGCTTACCGCTTGCTCAGAGGTGACCTGTGCCTGACATACAAGGCCATGTCAAACCCAGATTTGATGAACATGCTTCATCTCAAAAAATCTAGATCCCTCAGAGCCACAAGGCGGGAGAGTTAAACCTCGACCGGTTATTAATAGGAGGGATAGATTCATCACCCAAAGACTCCTATGCTGTGGAACAAAATCCGGTATATGTGAGGCAGAGCACCTCGCTGGCCTTGTTCAAGAGGAATCTTGACCAATGGATGGGAGATCGCAGATACACCCCAGGGGTTACCTCAGTGTCACTGCTCGACAGAGGCACAGCAAAATAATGGGCATAGTTTCTCCAAACTAAAGGGGTGGCGTAAGCCACAAAACTATGGGCTAGGCTTGTAAATGCCCTCGGGCAGATAGCCTAGTATGAACCTATGATAGCAATAATGAACTGAAGGACTTTCTCTGGGAGGGGAAGACTGCAAGAGTCAGTGGGATAATCTGATTCTTACAGTAGAACAGGGTGGATTGGGATTACCCAATCTGAAGGGGTATTTCAAAGATGCACAATTAAGGCTCCTATATACAGCACAAGCAGAATAATATAATTCAAAGTGGAAAGGGATGGGGATGAAACAGAGGGAAAGGTCAAGAAACAAGGAGAGACTGGGATGCTGGTTTCAAGCCTTTAAGGAGAGCAACAATCATGCAGAATATTATATCTATAAAGTAGCAAAAAGTACCCTAAGAAAGCACGGGAATGGAGAAAGGATATTCTGCCAATAGGGATGACTGCAATTAGGGATATAGACAATAGGCATGCGGGGACTAAAATTTTTTGGAGAAAACTGGCAAAGGAACCAAGGTATTGGGACCAAATAACTAGAGAGGAAAAGATAACAGAATGGGAAGACAAGACTTTATTTGGGCTGCAGGTTAGAGATCACCTTCCCTATCAAGTAATATCAGAGTATAGGCAAAGAGAAAGAAATAGGGGGTTCTAAATGAAAAAAACAGCACTAGTAGAGAATCTAGAAAAGAAGCTGCTATTAAAAAAGGAATAATTAGTACAGCATATAAAATATTGCATGATAACTATAAGAATCAATCAGAGGAGGACAGAAAGGATTGGGAAGAGAGATTGGATAAGCAATTCACAAAGGATTGGGAAAAGAGATTGGATAAGCAATTCACAAAGAAACAATGGGAGGATATGCATATGTCTCCCAAACATGCAACAAAATCTTGAAGATTTAGGATTTTATTTGGAAATTTTTACATAGATGTTTTTATACCCCAAGTAGATCTCACAAAACTTTTCCCACTGACAGACAGCAAATGTTGGAGGTGTGATGGGGAAGAAAAAGGTAATTGGGAACATATTTTCTGGGACTGCGGTGAGTTGACAGACTTTAAGGATTCCCTGCGGAATGCACTGCCAGAAATCCTGGGTGGGCAGACTGGTGTGTCGAGGGAGATGATTTTTCTGAGCTATGACACAATCGGAATTGCCTAGACATGGTAACACCTTCCTGTGTCTAATTATGGTGGCTGGGAAAAAAAGCAATTACTAGAAAATGGAAATCAAAATCTAAATCAACTATCCTAGAAGTAGTGAAGACAGTAACATAGATAAAACAACTGGAACTGTGATCTTTAGAAAAGGGTAGGAGCAAACTACATAGAAAAAAATGGAAAATGTAGGAATGAGGTTTAAAAGAAGGCAGGGCTTAAATGAGCTCTGTAAATCTAAAAATGATTGGGCAGATTATAAATATATAATTTGCAACTGGGAGTGTCTCAACATGGTGTGAGATGTAAAATGCTCGCAACTAGGATTGTGTTGGTGTGGTTTGTTTTCATTTATATAACCGTATGACTGCGTATGTCATAAGTGATGGTCTGATAAAAATGTCTGTTTAAAAAAGGGACAGGAATTGAATAATTTATTTAATGTTGCTTAGGTTATAAGATATATAGCAATATATGTGAAGTATAATGTTTGTAAATGTGGACTTTATACAATTTTATTACTTTTATACAAATGCAAATTTACTTATGTCACAAATGATAATTCAATAAAGGTGTTTAAAAAAACAACTCTGCAACACCATCCCTACATAAATAAATAATGACCAACTCCCAAGCTATAAAATCTGGATCAGAAAATACCTTACCCAGTCATGATCACCAGGTTGAGACTTCTAGTGAAAGCAGAAACTTTCTATCCATCACTAACTTTTGCCCCTTCTGTAATTGAAGCAATACACCACTAACAACTTTTCCTTCTGAACTTTAATCAATACATCTCTCTTTACTATCCTCTAAAAAAAATTACTTCTCATGATTCTCTTTTTTTCTAAATGTTCCCCATCCACCACTCTGTCCCCCTCATGCATTCCCTATATACCCAAGTTATAAACCTTCAGGATAAATCAGTTTAAAACAAGCAGCCTATATAAAACTAATCCTATACCATCCATGCTCTCTCACTCAAATGCCATCGTTGTCCTCTTGCGGTGGTGCAGCGGTTAATGTTTTCGCCTCACAGCAAGAGGTTCTCCCGTTCGATTCTCGGCTGGAGTGCCTTGTGTGTGGAGTCTGCATGTCCTCCTCACGATTGAGTGACATTTAAAGACATGCAGGTAGGTGGGTGAATGGGTGTGCCCTCTTTGAAGGTTGGGTGTCGGGCTGGCAACTCAGCACCATAAAAATCCACTGCCAATCATTAGCGGACCAGAGTTCTGCTGTGGCGACCCCTAACCAGGAAAAGCAAAAAGACAAATGGTCCTCTTGCTAATATCACCCCTCCTACACAATTCAACTTAACTTCTCAACTATACTTTTCATTATACCTCAAACTCTTTACAAACCTTTCTGTACCGAAATGTAAGAACACTACAAACTTCTTTACAATAAATACTTCCCTTTAACAGTATAAATCCATTTACTTCCTGCACACTTACACATATTTGATGTAAATACTTTAATGTATATATACTGTACATACCTGTCTTGTAACTATGATCATTTACTTTTCTCAGAAATGTAAATGTGTTTTTGAAAGCTGTCTGAAATTGATTTAATTTACATGTACTGTGATGGAGCTTTTCTCCCTGGGCCTCCACTGAAAATGGCTCTGCCCAGTGGACTTTCTCAGTCACCAAAGGCAACTAAACTCACTCTCCTGATCGACTTGGCCTGTCTGATGGACAGCAACACATACAAGAGGAGGGACAAAACTGCTGCTGGCCATATTGAGACATGGCTCATGTGGGTTCTGTTTTGTCTCTGGGAAGGCTGGTTGCAGAGCTTCAAAATCTACACCAACAGCGTTGAGGTTCTTGCCCTCTATGTATAAATCTGGAAGCATCATCTTTAGGAAGCATGAACTCTACCCTAGAGGACAAAAGGGATTGACCCTGAAGCAGCACTTGAGGTCAACCCTGAGATGGGAGTGGGTGCAGAGAAATCTTTCAGTCTAAACAAGACAGATTTTTCCCACCTCACTGATAATTTAAGGTGTGAAAAACTTGAGCATTTCACACTGTGCAGAAAAATGTTCTCATCCTAGTGAAAAAGAAAAACAATTTTCTTTTCTTGGGCTTTAATGACACAGAGATATGAAGCTCTGACTCAAAAGACCAGAGTACAGTTAGCTGCACTAGAAGAATGCCCAAACATCCCGATTAGAATTCACTGCCAAAAAATTATAAACTATTTCAAAAATATACATTTGCAAATGTACAGACCAAAAACAGGCCAAAATGATCTGGAGTGAAAATGGCACCTTTTGAAAAACTGACCACAATTTAGGTGGTTAAAAATCTCTGGCTGTTTTACAGATCTAAAACTTATTTATGGCATCTTATCTACCAGTCATTAGCCGTCCTCTGGGACTATTCAACCTACTGGCGGTAGTTTACCACTCTCAAAAAGGGTTGGTCCCCTTATTTCCACTGGGGATCTGCCACAATGCACCCCTATCAACCTAGTACCATAAAATGAGTGAGATCTAGATATCAGAAGACTGTCACCTTAGCAGGCTCACAATCTTTCTTTAGGTTCAGAGTCTAATGATACCAATGTGGTGCATTTATATCAGCAGATTTAAAAACCAATATGCCATTTATTCTACACCTCTGTGGTCCAATTTACAATTACAAGTAACTGTGTATCAACTTACTTTCGATCAATCAACACTTTCATCGAGTGCTGAATGATGGAAAGAAAAGGAGCCAAGCATTTCTCTAAACTTCAGAGGTATTTTTTTTTTTTTTTTTTTTGCGGGAGGAATGCCCCACTGCAAATCCACATCCTCTGAACTTACTTATACCTACTCTGAGGTCTCACAAAATTGGAGAAAAAAGAAAACTCCACTGCCAGCGAAAGTTGTTTTGATCCTTTTCTTTCATTCAGCACTCCAAAAAGTGAACTGAATGACAGGCATCATTTAGAACACCCTGTAATTTCAAAATGTTTAGAAGACAAATATTTTGCTTGCTGTATAACTAAGGACCAGACCACCTTAGAAAATGAAATGCAAAGGCAGCATAAAATTCAGCACTGCTGTTCATAAACACATTACAAATCACTGCCCAAAGAGACAAGAAGTTTGACAAATTACAACAGAGAGCTGGAATAACATACTGCTTGACAGAAATGCACTTGAGTGGCCAACATCTAGCCTGCACCTGCTAGCTTCTCTTAGCCTAATATAGTCACATCCCTTCAAGAAAACTACTACTAGAAAAAGCAGAATCGACCCAATTGAGACTGTAGACTATCTATCCATCCATCCATCCAGCCAGCCACTTCTCTCCCAACAGCTGCTACAGAAATCAGAATGAGCTTAACTAGAAATGCATACATTGTCTATAAATTAACTAAGTCTCTCTTAAAAATACTTTGGAAAAATTCATGAGCCAAAATAGTTTGTCTATTCTTCATTAGCTAAATTTCAGATACTGCAGTGGGTTATGTGCATCTGTACCCGGGCTATCTAGCTCTGCGTGCAAGTAGTACACTCCACAAAAATGTACTTTTATGTGATCATTAGTAACATGGCTTCTATTTTAACTATTTATTTTTTAGTTTCTTCTCAATACAGTTTGCCATCAGCAGTGTCCTGAACCCTTGCTCCCCTGTTTAGTCTTTATCTAATGTTCCCAGCCCTTGCCGTGCTTAAGACCTGCTAGACTGGGTCTGTGCTAAGCAAAAAGCATCAATCTGCAAGTTCAAAAAGTGATACAGAGCAAACAAGAGATCAGGGCAACTTGTTACAGCACCATTCTGACAGCTATGTAGAACATTTTCTTTACTTATGCCTTATTCACAGCCCCCCCCCCCATGCCCAGTGATGTCTATGTGGCAATAACTCATCAAAAAATGAAATGCATTCAAAGAATTTTTGCTATAGGGTTAGAGTTCCCATTCTCCATCAAGGATTGTAATTCTGAGCAAAAAAAAAAATTCAACTAGGATAGGTGAGCTGTCAAAATGTCACTGATATTGCCAACATCCTGGCAGATAGGTTCAGTGCTAACTTTACCCCCCCTTACCCCCTAAAGGGCCCATATCTATACAGGAAGAATGCAGAGTCCCTGTAATCACAACTTCACAGGTAAAAGCAGCACTCTCTAAAGCCAAAAACACAGCATCCATGGGACCGGACAACATCCCAGGCTGCATTTTACACGAACTTCAGAATGAACTGGCTCCCCACCTAAGCACCATGTTCAATCATAGCCTCACGTCAGGCTTTGTGCCCACTGAATGGCGCACAGCAACAGTTATCCCACTCCACAAAGGGGAAGCTACCACTGATCCTGGGAACTACCACCCTATTAGCCTGACGAGCCTGGTCTGCAAGGCCTTGGAATGTAACATCATGGAATTCATAAACAAAGACATTGGTAACCACCAAACTCTGGACCTCACCCAGTTCGGGTTTGTGAAAGGCAGATCTTGCCTCCTGAACCTGGTTGACTTCTTTGAGGCAGTCACCAAAGCCGTAGACGAGGGTAAGGTGGTTCACACAGCCTATCTTGACCTCGCCACAGCTTTCGACATCATCCCCCGTTCTGGAATTGTAGCTAAACTCACTGAAGTAGGCATAAATCCCTATGTCATAAGATGGGTTGCCAACTGGCTCACTGACAGAACCCACACTGTAAAAGTTGCAGACTCCAAATCTGACTGCAAACCAGCGACAAGTGGAGTATCACAGGGTTCAGTACTCTGAAGTACAGGGTAACACAGAAGGCCTCTGGCTAACGAAGTTCGCAGATGACTGCAAACTAGGAGCTGTAGTAGAGTCCCCAAATGATGTGGACATCCTACAGAGGGGCCTCACTGAGACAGATGCCTGGTGTCAGAGCCTTGGCCTCAAGCTCAATGCCAAAATGTGCATTGTTATCCCCTTTGGTAAAAACTCTGTACCCATGAACTACCACATAGGCAGCAGTCTTCTTAACACCAAATGTGTGATAAGAGACCTTGGGACCCAGGTGGACAGTAGTCTCTCCTTTGATAATCACATTGCCACAGTAGTCAGGAAATCCTTCTACATGGCACACATCAGCACAAAAGGGTTCTCATCCAGGAAAAAAAAAAAGGTCATTGTTCCCCTCTACTCGACACTCATTAGACCCATTATAGAGTACGACGCCCCTTTTGGAATGTACCTCACAAGACATTTGCAGCAGCTGGAAAGGCCACAGAAGTACCTCACAAAGAGAATTACTAGCCTCAAACAGATGCCCTACACTGACCGCCTCAAAAGACTCCAGCTTTACTATGTAGCATATCGCCTACTCCGAGGTGATCTCTGCCTAACATATAAAGCTATGTAAAACCCAGAGCTGTTGAACATGCTACAACTAAAGAAATCCAAATCCCTCTGAGCTACATGCTCTAGGGACCTAAACCTTGTCACCACAATAAACAGGACTTGCTGGAGGGATAGATTCCTGTCCGAGAGACTTCCCATACTCTGGAACAGGCTACCCATCTATGTCAAGCAAAGTTCCTCATTAACACTCAAGAAAAATCTTGATGAGTGAATGGGAAATAGGAAATACACCCCGGGATCACTTCTGTGGCTCTGCTCGACAGGGGCACAGGAAATTAACTTTTCTGGGTTGGCGTAAGCCAGGGAACTTTGTTGGCTAGGCTTACTTAGGCCCTAGGGCCGATAGCCTAGTACCTACCTATGAACCTGATCCCTGTCCCAAAGCTGCTTCTTCAGGGAACAAGTTCACTAATCAATCCTGGGTCCAGTGGCTCATTTTCTGCATCATGGAATTGGATATTCTGTTGCTTTTAAATGCACACCTTAAGTACGCCTCCTGGGTAAGACCAAGGAGATGGCCATTGACAGACTTTAGATCACCCATCTGAGATAAATACCAAATAGAAAATGGAGGTGAGGATATGAACTTTCATTCTTAGTCCATCAAAATAAAGGGACTCCTTTCAGGGAGTGAGGAAACACTAGTGGCAGGACTACTTCAATTTGTGTTGTCCTAATGATAAAACAATTGAATCTGTAGAATCGGGGACTCAACAGGTAGCACACTTAACTTTGGTACAGAAGGCTGTGGGTTCTATTCCTGCACTGAGTAGATTGATTGCTGATGTTGCAGTGCAGCATAAAGGAGGTGGCTGCACTCGCAAGTGCTGCCTTCAAATGAGACATTAAACAGAGGTCTCATCTGCTTGAGTTGGTGATAACTCATGTGGATAGAAAAGATCCCACAGCACCTACTGTAAAAGGCAGTGGAAGCTCTTAAATGACCTGACTAATTTCCCCTAGTAGTATAAATATCACTTTGTGTCTCCCCTGAAAAGAGCCCACTAGCGTACTGGGGCTAACCCAGTGAACGAAGAACATATAAAATACAGTAAATTTTGGATTTCCCTCCAGTTTTAAGCTTTTTTTTGGGGGGGGGGGGGTTATTGGCCTTTTTCAGAACAGAAGGCATCTTATACTCTGGCATCCAAAGCTGCAGCCAAGATATTACATCAACAAAGGTTAGAGTAACAGTAAATCAATCAAGCGTTCATGAAACAATTAGTTAGAGACATTAATATGGCATAAGACATACAACTCTCACACAACTCAGGTTCAAACAGCAGCTATATGCCAAAGAGTTTCACCAGGGATGGAAGGAATGAAAGACAAATTGACCTAAATATCACAGGTGGGCAGTGCTGCCTAATGTTAACATCTGGCACAGCAGCATAAGTATCTGATGTCGATAAGCCTTTTTCACAAGAAAATTCACTCCTGCAACATTTCCAGACTTACAAACTGGTTAGGCAACGATGAATTCCTCAACAACCACACAAAGAACCAGATGCATGAGATTTGAGAGTTTTTATTTAGGACCATCATTAACACAACTGTGGAAAGAGGGTACAAATGCTTAAAAACCTGCTTCATTAAATTTAGGAAGATGAGGAATATGATGTAGATCAAGGCCACCTGTATCTCTGCATATTCAGGAAGGCAAGTAGCTTGAGAGAATGTCAGGCTAGATTTTTCATTCTCTCCCACCACCCTTCAACTCTTCATTCGGAAAATAGGACTGTCCATAAGGGTACAGATGGGTCATAAGTTTAACAGTGATTTCAGAGTGCAATATCTCAGCTGCTTGCAGCAGTAGTTACAGGTCCCTTGACAGAAGAATCAATAAGCAGAGTAGATTTCAATTTCATGGGAGCACTCAACATAGTAAAGATACTAGGAAGTTTTGTCAGCCCAGTTTCACAAAGAAAATGTAACGGTACCTGCCAGTATCAACTGAATATTTTAAACAAATAAAAGGGGATGCAATGGGGGCATCTTGTGCCCCCATATATATTAACCTGGCTTTATTCTTAGCTCAGAGTATTCAGGTAATATCAAAGTATATGCAAGATTCTTGGATGATATTTTTATCCTTTGGAGAGTATTTGAAAAAGCTATTTTTTAATTTGTTGATTATCTTAATTCCTCAAATTTTTTGAAGTTTATGTTGAATTACTTTAAGCAAATAAGTTATTTGGATACATTAGTCTCTCATACTGACCATGAGTTTAAATTACTGACCTATAGGAAGCCTATTTTTAGTAATTCTTATTTAGAATTTACAAGTTGCCATCCCTGGAGTCAAAAAAGATGTTTAGTTAAAGGTCAATGTATTTGAGTTATAAAATGACATTACATGTGGAAGAACTAAATCAAGAACTCAACATTGTAGCATGTATGTTTTTAGCGAGAGGGTACCCACTATATTTAGTCAACAATGAAAGAAATTATGTCCCATCACAAAGGAGAACCAAGTACAAACCTTTATTAGGAAAGGGGATGGAAAAACAAAGCCCCCTTAGGTTTTGAGAAGAATTATGAAAGAGCTTTGGTTGTGCAATACAGTCCCCAAGCAGAAGTAGTTAAGGAGATTGTAAAAAAAAAATTGAATATTTTAAGGACCAATCCAAATTTACATCAATTATTAGGGGCTGACCCATTGTTTATATACAAGAAAGGGAAGAACCTGAAGGAATGGTTTGAATGTGGGTCATCTGGTGTAAGTCAACAGACAGCCCAATGAAAATGTGGGACTTGCCCACAATGTTCCTATACTTTAGAGGGGGGATCTTTAACTCTAGAAAACAACATACATTCACACTTGTTCTTTCAGAAAGGCAGTTGTTGACCCAGATTTGTTGTTTATCTTGCAAAGTATTCAGGATGCCTGGTGTTTTATGTGGGCAAGATGGAGACATCTGCATAGAAGAATTTATGAACATAATTATGATACAAAATGTAATGAGAGTAATGGCCTACATAAACATTTGAGGATTTGACATTTTTATAAAACGTTTCTACCTGCAATACTAGAAAGTGCAAATTGCTAACTCTGGAGGAGGTAATTGCAAAATGCTCCTAGAATCTAAGGAGGCCAAATGGCAATTATGGTTAAATGCTACACAATATCCTGGTATAAATGAAAATATTTCAGTACATCCCCTACTGATTATGAGATCTAAAATTATGAAAGAATGTTATGACATACTATTTTAAATATTTTAAAATAAAAAACGTGTATAAATATTTTAGTAATCTATGGTTGTTATTGTGACTTTCGGCTTTTCCCGGTTAGGGGTCGCCACAGCGGAACTCCGGTCCGCTAATGATTGGCAGTTGATTTTTACGTACAGAGTTGCCAGCCCTGACGCACAACCTTCAACGAAGGTATGCCCATTTACACATGTCTCTACGCAGAAGACGTCTGAGAGTCGAACCGGACAGCGTCTTACTGTGAGGCAACAACGCTACCGCAGCACCACCACCGCGAAATTAGTAATCTATGGTACTTTAATATTTCAATATAGTCATCTATGGTACTTTATTGAAATATTAGTATTATATCATTTTAAATGTTGCTTAAGCTCTTTTAGGTATTGCCTCTTTAAATGCATTGACCCTTCCCTTTTGAACATAAATTGCTAAATTGTTTCTAATTAATGTAGTGACAGATAAATCTGTATAAAAGGAGAGTTGCATGTATTTGTAAACTAATATTGATGAAGTCCTGATGAGTTCTGGACGAAAGCGCTTAGTGTACATTTTAATAAACTGGTGTTTTAATTTTAACAGTGTTGAACTTTGGACTATTTGATACTGGCAGCTAGCATTACATTTTCCTTGTGATTATTTTGTGTGGCTAGTAATGCTACACCTATTTTCTCTGGTATTAATCCTAGTTTTAGAGTTTGACATAAGAAAAAAAATATGGGAGTAAACCAGAGATTCAAGCAGAAACCAATAAAGACATCAGGAAGACTAACTCTATAGAGAAAGCACCTTTAGCTAAAAAACACACCAGAGAACCAAATGATGTTAGGAAGAAATGCAGCTGCTGCACCAGTGAGTTACTTTTAAACTGTAATATCTATTTTAATCACTTTCGATTACATAGTGTAGTCACTTAACCAAGAAAGAAAAGAGGAACAACTTCTAATGAACTGGTTCCTCATTTTCACTTCTAGACAAACACGGTGTTCCTCAGGAGTACATTCTATATATATATATATATATAAAAAAAACAGAACGAGGATTACAACTTGTGTAATTATATGTGAAGATAACCAGCACAACAGAAATTCTGGAAATCGAGAAACGCATCAAGTAATGTTTAGTTCTGTAAATATCATATAAATGCAATACCACAAGTTTTACAAAAAAAAAAAAAAAATTCCAGCAGTTTTTAATTATATACCTCTGCATGTCCACTAAAGGCTGCATGGTGTAATGCCGTTCTCCCTGCTCGATCAGAAACATTCACATTGCTTAGAAGAGGTACTAAGGCTTCAGCACACTTTACAGCTTTGCTTGCAGCGGCTATGTGTAGCGGTGTTTGCCAGTTCTTGTCACGGGCATTTACATCTGCAGAATGTTTTAATAATACCTGAACAGCCTCCTTGAAGGAAAATGGACAGAAAAGAGAAATCCATAATTTATACTTAATTTAAATGCACAGAAATTGTTACACTTAATATAAATGCACAGCAGTTTTGAATTTAAAATGTAACAAAAACAGTGTGGCAAAAAAGTGTTAACATTACTTAATATGCTTTAAAATACATTTGGCTCAGTCATATCCTGATGACTGTGTTAAGTAGCCAGTTTTAGGACATGCTGTTCTAATGAATCACCCTTCCCTTTCAAGCATTTTAAACTATTTAGGCAGTTCTCTATGCCAACATTTTAGCTGTTAGGAAATCAAAAAGGACCCATTAGAGTTCAATGCTTGCTCCTATCTCTAACCAAGTAAAGTAATTTCCTTGCTATTTTGTCATTCAGTCCCACTGCTGAGCTGATGGATGAGCAAAATCCTATACGGTCTTGCATCTCCTTGTAATAACGTAGTAGAGCAGTTAATACTGAAAAGTCCTGGAAAGGGACTTCATCAGTACAAATACAAACTTGTTTTACCAACTCTGGTCCTTTTAATCTGGCTGTTTTTTTCAGTGGCACTTTCAAATGTCCCTCTCATTCTGAAGTCTCGTCTACTCACAGAGCAATGAAAGGACATCTTCCATCAGCCTTTTAAGCACAGACAGGTAAACCTGTGAGGCTCGATGATCCTTGGTGGTACCAACAGTGGGGTCTATATTATGTTGTCGAAACAGCATAAGATTGAAAGCTGTTTCAGTGGCAAACAGCAAACTCTGCATACAGCGAAAGTCCAGGTCAGCGATTTTTTTTTCCTAGGGGGAAAAAAAAATCACTTGGCCATAGTGCGATCTCAGAGTTGGTATATTTAGTTGGGGTGGGGGGTGAAGCCCCCCACTTTGAACTGTTTGAAACTGTGTTGTGTCTTGTTGATCTACCGATTTTGTGACCTGGGGATGTCCTTCAAGAATGCAACTGCAGTCATAACATATGGGTTGTCCTGCCTCAGGCAGCCCTCGGTCGGCCGGATTCCAAAGTCTGGGTCCGACGTCAGCTGATGTCGCATTTCTCTCCGACATCAGAGCAGCTGGAGTATATAAGCATCAGCCGACGCCATCTTCTTCAGTCTTTCTTGCTGCGCGGTGCCCGAAGCAGAAGCAGTGCCGTCGGTCAGCTCCTGTATTCTTCGAAAACCGAAGACAAAAAGCTAAGTACCCCATTGGGGACCTTTTCTTGCCTCAGCCGATGTCAGAATTAACTGAAAAAGTAAATAATTGTTTGTCTTGTGGTAAACAAATACCTCATAAGGATTTCCATTCTTACTGCCTCCCTTGCCTTGGCCCAGACCACGACGTCTCGGCCTGTGCCGCCTGTACTCGCTTCAATAAGCGCTCTCAGGCGCCGGGCGGAGTTCGCTGAAGACTTTTTGCCAAAAGTTTGCTTACATTATGCCAGAACAAGTGACTACACATATTTCTAAAAGACCGACCTCCTCGGCCTCCCACGCCAAAAAGTTCCCCAGTTCCTCTCAGGCGGTTATTCCACCGCTTGGAACCGAAAGACACTGCACTACCGATACCTCCGACGGAGGCCACAAATTATTGATTTTCCTCCGGATACTGTAACCGAGGAAATGCCGAGACCATTGCTGTGGATAAGGTTACCCCTGCACGTGGGGCTGCCAGGCCTCCCATATCTATGTCTATCAAGGCCTACACACGCGTGCTAAGGCAGCAAGCCAGGCCAAGCATCACTCAAAACAAAACCTTGCCTCAGCCTAACCCTGAAGCTCAAATTATGTCCTTGGCATGAGCGTAATTTCTATGATCAGAGGCTCCCAGGCCCATCCTGAGAGAGGATCCCAGCCTCCTCCTGATAAGAGGCCCAGGGTTGAACCACCTGACCCCCCTTTCTTCAGATGAAGATTCTGGGGACTCTGTGCTTTCCGAATCCCAGGAACCCCCTTTTCAGACTTTCGAGGATTCGGATGCAGAGGACTCCATATCTTTGGCCTCTCCTCCTGAGGATATTTCTTTTGGGGAAGTTCTGCATTCCATGAGGGAGCATTTCCAGTGGCAAGGTCAGGAATTTTCTGATTCCAGGAAGCACCTTCGAACTTTCCTTAAAAAGCCACAACACAGGCCCTTAGCTATTCCTCCTGTGCTTGATGTGTTGGATGACCTTTACTCTGACTCCAGTGCTACCCCTGATTCTCTCCCCCCGGCTCCTGTCAAGCCTGACAGATACTATAGGGTCCCTGAAACCCATTCTCATTTCTTTAGGGCCCATGCTGTAGACTTAGAAACTATTTCCCAGGGGCCTAAGGGGTTTCTGCTACCACTTCAAAAATCATTTGCCTTCCGACAGAGGCAAGGTCCTTAGAGAGATGGGGAAGAAGGTTTACACCTCTACTACCTTAACTATGAGAGCTCTCAATTGTCTGTTTCATATGTTTCAATATCAGGATTCCCTGTTGGATGATTTACAGAAAAAATTAGCCTCTCCTGACCCTTTAGATAGGAAGTCTTTGCAGGAGGCTGTCCATAACTCTCAGCAGGTTAGTAATCATTTTCTGCAGTGTGGATATGATGCATTGGAAGCTTCATGTAGGGCAGCTATGACAGGAGCGGTCATTCGTAGACATGCATGGTTAAAAGAGCAACCCTTACCGGATCATGTTAAGGCAAAGCTACTGGATGCTCCCTTGGAAAAGAACAAACTTTTTGGTGATAATGCCAAAGATGTGTTAAAGACCACTGAAGAAAAAGCCAAGTCAGTTCAGACAGTCAAAGATTTTCACCAGGTTCAGCCCCCCAGGTTCAGCAGGAACTGGCCTTCTAAAAACTGGTCATTCCCAAATCCAGAAAAATTTCAAAGGGGCAAGAACAGGCGTGCCAAGGGCAATATAGAGGATCCTACAGGGGACGCCAATGGCAACCAACAAACCAAAGAGGTGACACAGGGGTTTCCCCTGTCACTCAGGGACAATCTCAATGACTTGACTCTAACTTCTCCGACCAAGGAGCAAGAACAAGCCCCTTTGGGAGGAAAGTTATCTCTGTTCTCAGAAAATTGGCACAAACTGATAAAAGACAAATGGATATTGGACATTATAGATCATGGCTACAGGTTCTATTTTCATACCTTACCAAGAAAACAAGGCATGCCAAATCTTCCACAAAATCAAAAGGCAGAGGCTATCAAGCAAATCTCTCTGCTGGCTCAGATCAAAGCAATAGAAAAAGTGCCTCAACAAGAACAAGGTCAGGGTTTTACTCAAGACTGTTCCTTGTTCCAAGAAAACAAAATCAATGGAGACCGATACTGGACTTGTCCGCTTTAAACACTTTTCTCATAGTACCAAAGTTCAAAATGCTGACCTTACAGCAGCTCCTTCCCATGCTGGGCAAGGGGTCTTGGCTGATTACTCTGGACCTCAAGGAGGCATACCTGCATGTCCCTATCAGACACAGCTGCAGAAGATACCTCAGATTTCTTGCAGGGCCAGAGCATTATCAATTCTCAGCATTGCCTTTTGGCTTATCTACTGCGCAGAGTATTCACGAAATGCCTGGCATCAGTAATTGCTCACTGCAGACTCAGGGATTCAAATCTACCCTACCTATTGCCTCATACAGCGGACAACGAACTAACCTTGACAAAAACTTGAATTATGTCATACACTTGCTACAGGCTTTGGGATACACAGTCAACTTTCAAAAGTCAAGACTTCTACCATCCCAGCAAATAACTTTCTTAGGAGCCAAACTAGACACAGCCTCTCAAATGGCCTACTTGACAGAAGACAAGCAGGAACAGTTAACTCATTACTTCAAAAGTTTAGCAAAACTCTCCCAGATGACTGCAAGGAGATTCCTACAGGCCCTGGGGTTCATGGCATCTTGCATTCTCCTGATCCCACTAGCAAGACTACACATGAGAAAACTTCAATGGTATCTAAAGAGCTTATGGTCTCAGCACAACAACAACCTAGAAGCAATTATCCCACTCATTCCATGTCTTCAAAAGGAATTTCTATGGTGGGCCTCAGCAAGTCAGTCAAATACAGGCATGCCGTTCAAAAAACCTCAGACAACACAGACCATTACCACAGACGCCTCAGACCATGGATGGGGGGCGCACATGGAAGGCAGATGTATTCAGGGACAATGGAATCCAAAGGAAGAACATCTGCATATCAACCAAAAAGAAATGCTGGCAGTAATGCATGCCATCGAGGCCTTTGGACATCAACTTCATCAAGGCCACCTTCTAATAAGGACAGACAACACCACTGTGATGTGGTACATAAACAAGCAGGGAGGTACTCACTTTTACCCCCTTTGCAGGCTAACAATGAATCTTTGGGAAAAATCACTGAGTCTGAACATACAGCTACAGTCCCCAATTTGTTCCAGGCAGAGACAATGTTCTGGCGGACAGTCTAAGCAGGAATTTCCTACACCCACACGAATGGAGGTTACATCCAGACATCTTTGCACAACTAACCTCGGCATGGGGCAGACCAGACGTAGACCTATTTGCCTCCCAACTCAATCAACTACAAAAGTTCTGCTCAAGGACAAATCATCCACAAGCATGGAAGATAGATGCTCTCTCATTGAACTGGAGCTCCCTAGTCATCTATGCATTTCCACCTCTGCCACTGATGACCACAGTATTACTAAAGATCAAAGCAGAGCAGCCAAAGGGAAT
The DNA here is from genome assembly GCF_019279795.1 of Protopterus annectens. Lineage (NCBI taxonomy): Eukaryota > Metazoa > Chordata > Ceratodontiformes > Protopteridae > Protopterus > Protopterus annectens. The sequence goes on from NC_056732.1 coordinate 328,133,434, forward strand.
CCTAATAGCTCCAAACTGGCCGAGACAACACTGGTACCCACTACTACGGAGCATATGTCACAACAAACCGTGGGCCCTTCCCAAATGGCCTCAACTGTTGACTCAACACAACTTCAGGACAGCTCATCCCAACCTCCAGACTCCACAGCTAACAGCTTGGAAGATCACATAAATAACCTCAATCTATCTCTCTCCAAGGAAGTTCAGCGGATACTAACAGAAGCCCGCAGACCATCCACCAGAAGGGCTTACTTAGCCAAATGGAAGCGTTTCAGCATTTGGAATACCAACAAGGGTCAAGATGCATCAGTACTGAGCAATCCACTCATTCTGGAGTACTTGGCAGAATTGCTAAATAAGGGACTTTCATACTCTTCCATAAAAATACATGCTTCAGCTATCTCAGCTAGATACAACACTGACCCACCTGTGTTCTCACATTCTTTGCTAAGGCAATTTCTTAGAGGGATCAAGAATATAAAACCTCCAAGAAAGGCACCAGTACCAGCCTGGGATCTCAATTTTGTGTTAGAAAAATTGACTCTACCTCCCTTCGAGCCAGCAGCTTCAGCGGATTTACAATTTCTGTCCTGGAAGACAGCTTTTCTGCTGGCCATTACCTCAGCTAGAAGGGTTTCAGAATTACAGGCACTAATGGCAATACCACCCTTCATAACCTTCCACCGAGACAGGGTCTCCTTACGAACCAATCCTTCCCTTCTGCCAAAAGTGGTATCTAGGGTCTCTCTAAATCAGGCAATTCACCTGCCTACTTTCTTCCCCAATCCTGAAAACAAAGGGGAAAGACTGTTGCATACCTTGGACATACATAGACAACTTCGCTACTATCTAGACAGAACCAAGATCAGTAGGAAGTCCGATCAGCTATTTGTAGCTTACGCTCCTGGAGTACAGGGAAAAGCAATTTCCAAACAGACAATTTCAAAATGGATTGGACATTGCATTAGATATTGTTATTCCTTCCATGGAAAGAGTGTGCCAGCCAATATCAGACCACACTCTACCAGAGCTACAGCCACCTCCACAGCCTTCTTAAGAGGGGTGCCTACAAAGGATATTCTAGAAGCTGCTACATGGAGCTCCGTGCATACATTTTCCAAATACTACAACCTCCCTTTATTTTCCAGATCCAGAGCAGGCTTTGCTTCGGCAGTCCTGCAGGGATTGCTAGCTACACCATCCTTTTCCTAGAGCATGCCACCTCCCCCAGCTAAGCTATGGTATTCAACCCATATGTTATGACTGCAGTTGCATTCTTGAAGGACATAGTACAGTTTTGTACCTACCACAAATGTAGATGTCCGATAGATATGCAACTGCAGTTTCCGGTCCCTCCCTCCTTCCCCTCTATGCCTTGGGTCCACTCCTCTCCCTGTTATTCTTAGCTGGGGATATCTGTTATGGTGTATCTGTTTATTGCTTACTTATTTGTCTGGAAACCTATTTTTGTTTTACAAATTTGATTTTAGCCTTCCTTGGAGGGCACCTGGCATCTGGGGCAAGAAACACTGAAGAAGATGGCGTCGGCTGATGCTTATATACTCCAGCCGCTCTGACGTCAGAGAGAAATGCGACATCAGCCAACGTCGGACCCAGACTTTGGAATCCGGCCGACCGAGGGCTGCCTGAGGCAGGACAACCCATATGTTATGACTGCAGTTGCATATCTATCGGATATCTACATTTATGGTAGGTACAAAACTGTACTTTTCGTTGATGGTAGAGTTCTCGGATTCAATTTCACAAAAGCTTAATCACTACATCAATGTCGGATGGCCATCAAAGCAATCTAGTGTATCACCTGAGGTGCAAGCGTATTTTCCTTACAGAGATGAATTGTTGATGGAAGATGGCATTACTTTCAAAGGTCCTAAACTTGTTGTGCCTGCTTCCTTACAGCAAGAATATATTCCGATTCTGTATCGTGGTCACCTAGGTTTATCATCCACTAAGGAAGGGCAACAGAATTACTACTTTGGCCTTCATTATCAAAAGACATGGATAGCGTTCTTTCTTCTTGTTCAGTATGTAATAGTACCAGACAGCATTTGCAAAGAGAGCTGCTTCAGCTAAGTTCAATTCCTGAACTACCTTGGTCTACAATAGAAACTGTCAACGCTACTTGGTTTTGGTAGACTCCTATTCAAACTGGTTTGAGATTGATCTGCTACCAAACTTAACTCTGACAGCTGTTATTACTAAGTTGAAACGTCATTTCGCAGTTCATGGTAGCCCATACAAACTTTTTTTCTGACAATGGTACTCAATTCACTAACCAGTTGTTTCAGAAATTTACAAAAGAATGGGACTTTGTACATGTCACTAGTAGTCTTGAATATCCTCAATCCAATGGTCTAACTGAATGAGCAGTACAAAGTGCAAAGCAATTACTTGAAAAGTCAAAGCGTGACAATAGCAATGTATTCTTGAATTTGCTTAATCTCAGAAACATACCTCGTGACGATATTCTTGGATCGGCTGCTCAAAGACTACTTTCCAGACAAACTAGAACTATGCTACCTATTACATCACGTTTGTTGCACCTTAAACCTAAGAACAATAAAACCATCAAGGTTCAATTGTTTAAGAAGCATAATATCCAGAAATCTAGTTACGACAGATTGATCAGATTACTTCATTAGTTGAGGGAAGGAGAGAGAGTACGAATTCATACAACAAAAGGTTTTGATCGAATAGGACAGATTACAGGCATCTGTGCTGAGCCGAGCTCCGAGGGTGTGGAGTACAGGAGGAATCACAGACATCTTACCAGAATCATCATCACTGTAATCACAACATTGTATCTGTGATGCAAACTCTAAATCAGAGACCGAGTCGGACATAGTTTCTAAACCAAAATGTGTTCAAAAGTCTGATTCTGTTCCAGAAAGTGATTCGAACATTCCATAGGTCAACCATTTTGCAGAGACTGTCCCAGTTGCTAAATCTAATTCCCAGTTTTATGTCACATGATATGGACGAGTTTCTAAGCCTAGTGTGAAGTACACAGCAAAGTGGACTTGATTGTGTATATGTATGTGTGTGTGTGATATATATATATATATATATATATATAAAATATATTGTGTACTTAGTATTGTATAATGCATATCCATAGATTACCTGCGATTTTTTGCATGCTAAATAATCTCATGACAAATTGCATGATCTATTTCTCAAAGAGGGAGGATGTAGATCAGAGTGTAATGTGTGTGTGCTACATCTTTAAGAAGCATGTGAGGCTGTGTGCGGATGTATAAATTCCAGACATTTGCAATCCCTACATTTTGTAGAAACAGACAGACTGAGCATGTATAATCGCAGTTGTTAGTTTGTATACAAGTTACTCAAGTCATGGTCAGTAAGCCTCTATAGTGCTTTTGTATAGAATAAAGCTGCTTAAGCAGAACCTATGAAGGCTTGTTTATTCTTGTTGTTGTTTGTCTTTCGGCTTTTCCAGTTAAGAGGTCACCACAGCGGCACTCCGATCCGCTAATGATTGGCAGTAGATTTTTATGGAACGCCGTGGTGCCAGCTCGACGCCCAACCTTCAACGAATGCACGCCCATTTATGCACACATGTCTTTCAAACGCTACCCAACCGCGGGGAGGACATCCAGACTCCACACAAAAGGTACTCCCAAGCCACGCTGAGAATCGAACGGGAGAGCCTCTTGTTGTGAGGTAACAACGCTATTGCCGTACCACTGCGGCATTGAAGGCTTGTTTATTCTTGTACCAATACGAAATGACACTCACCATAAGTATGCATCTGTGTTGTCCATTTTCATTCTTCTTCAACTGATGGATCGTGGATCTGGTTTGGCCGCATTCGTTTAGACTTTTGAATCAGACTCTCAAGCTCCTCCCTTTACACATAGTAACTCAGAACCATATAATATCTCATATCAAGTTTGCTGCCCCAAATGCAGAAAGACTAACCATAGCCAATATAGAAGGAAAGTCAACAGGAAAGATAGGGGCTCAAACACAGAAAGAACAGTTATGTAAAATCTTATCATAACCATAGATGTCCTTCGCGTCTATATACTACAGTATTCACAACATAAGGGAGTCTGCCACCGGCTGACTCATACGTCCGGCCAGAATAGAAAAGTCTAATACTACTGTGAGGTACATGTGACACCGCACATCAGCAAACGTACATTGGCCATAAAGAGACGTTTGGTATAAAGCAGACATCACCACGTACCATCCTCAGAACTGAATATCGCAAAAGCAGCAGCTTAATCTTAAGTGAGGAAAACATGCCGCCAGGGGAAGCATCAGGAGAAAGGCAGGGTGGAAGGAATACAACAGCATGTAGAAAAGAAGGACATCTATGGTTATGACAAGATTTTGCACAACTATTCTACGTCCTTCTATTCATATGCTGCAGTATTCATAACATGAGGGTGAATGCCAAAGCTCATGCAAATGAGAAATTGGGCAGAAAAGCAGAAGAATTTACCACAAAACTATGCAGAATAGCTCTGGCAAACCCAGCCCTGGACCTGTAAATGACATCTAATTTATAGTGTTTAGTGAAGGTATGAACAGAAGACCAGGTAGCTGCCAACAGGACACAACAAGAGTCCAAACCTTTAAAAGAAAGCTCCAGAGTAAGTCACTGCCTTAGTAGAATGTGCCTTAACAGAACAGGACAGATTCTTTCCATTGGCTATATAACAGAAAAAAAACAGCTTTTGAAAACCAAGAGGAGATGGTCTCCTTGGAAACAGGTTGACCCAGGGCCTTGGGTGATAAGAAACAAAGAGGCATTCAGACTTACGGATAGGTTTGGTTTTGTTCTAGTAGTATCAGAGTTGCCTCTGCACATCTAAAATGTGCAGAATCCTCTCACTGGAGGACTGAGGAGAAGGGAAAAAGGCTGGAAAGTTGAGAGACTGAGTGATAACTCATTAACTACCTTGGGTATAAAGGATGCATTAGTCCGTAAAGAGACCCACTGTGAAGGGGGAGGTAGACATCAGAGCTTGTAACTCAGATACCCTTCTGGCAGAAGTACTTGCCATGAGAAGAACAATTTTCCAGGTGTAACGTTGTAGAGAAGAGGAACTTGCTGGCTCAAATGGGGCTAAGTAAGTTTCTCCAAGACAAAACTGAGATCCCAAGGAGGAAAAACTGGTTCCCTTGGTGGTCTGATGTGAAGGACACCTTTTAAGAGTTTAGTTTCCAACCTAGAAGCTAAAGGTAGAGACTTAGGCAGACATGCAGAGATAACAGAAAGATGGGCTTTAACTAAGACAGCCCACTCCATCAATTCACACAGACAGGACAAGACCACTCGGACATCCACTAAAAGTGGTTGTAAATCCTTTGAGACACCAGATGGAAAACCTCTTCTATTTGGAACCATAGGATTTCCTAGATGTGGGTCTTCTGGCCTCCTGCAGAACTTGAAAGCCATCTTCAGAAAAATGTGCCTGAAAGGAATCAAAGCCTATCACCCACAGAGTCAGGTTTAGAGTTGACATCTATGGATGTATTATTCCGTTGTCTTGTGTGAGTAGGTCCATTCTGTGGGGTAACTTGTGGTAACTGCCCTTGGCTAATTGCAGGAGGAAGGGGAACCAATGCTGTCTTGGCCAAAAGGGGGTCACCAGCAATATTTCAGATTGCTCCCACTGGATTTACAGAAGAGCCTTTTGAAGAAGTGGGAAGGGGGGGAATGCATACAGAACATCCCCTTCCAAGAGAAAGATAGAGCATCCAACCTTCCCTGCCAAGGGATGAGGGATTCTGGCACAAAATTTTGGAAGTTGTCTGTTCATAGGGGAGGCAAAGAGATGTATCCGAGGTATACCCCCATCCACTGACCATGTCCAGAAACACATCCCTGTGTAACATCCATTCATGGGATTGAGTCAGGGACCTGCTGAGTGTGTCTGCCACAACATTCTGAGTCGAGGGAATGTAGACAGCCAGAAGAGAGACTTGACTCTGCAAGGCTAGCTCCTAGGCCTGTAAAGCCAGTCTGCAGTGGAGGTAAGACTTTGTCTCCTCCCCGTTTGTTGACATACCAGAGGACCGTGGTATTGTCTGCGAACCACCTTAGGACCCTTGGAGAAAGCATAGGCTTGAAGATTTAGAGGGTGAAAATCAAGACCCTCATAGATGTGCTCCCTTGTTTGGCCTGGAGACCAGACATCTCTGACCCTCCAGGACACCAGTGCTGCTCCCCATCCTAAATCTGAAGCATCCATGTACAGTTCTTAAATGGGGAGAGGTGGTTGTAAGGGTAGACCTGGATTCCTTGCAACTTAAAGTATTCACCAGTCTTAACTCCCTTTTCAAGCAGGGCAGCAGTGGGATAAAGTCCAGAGGACAAGTGTGTTGCATTCAAACTGTCCTCAAGAACCACTGGAATATTCACATGTAACCTGGCTAAAGGGAGCATGGGAATCATAGAGGTCATGAACCCCCAAGAGACGTAGAAAGTTCCTTGGATTCAGAGACTGAAGAAGCAAGAGATCATGGAAATAGGAAGCAAGGGACAGGAGCTTTTCTGGAAGTAAGGAGGCTGGCATTCTATCTGACTGAATCCTGCAGCCAAGAAGAATGCGGTCTTGGGAAGGGATAAGAGAAGACTTCTGATAGTTTATCGTGAAACCTAGACTCTCCAGAAGAGACATCATGAAGGAGAGATTCTCTTGAAGGATATCTGGGGATGGGGCCTGGAGGAGCAGGTCGTCTAGGAAAGGAAAAATCTGTACACACTCTAGTCTGCAGTAGGCTATGAGAGAAGCTAAGCATTTTGTAAAGACACTCAGTGCCGTAGACAAACCAAAGGGTAAAGCACAGAACTGAAAATCTGAGAAAGCAACAGAAAAGGGAAGAAACTTCCTGAACTGAAGGTGAATGGGAATACGAAGATAGGCATCTTTGATGTCCAATGATACCATAAAGGTTCATGGGTTGGTAACTAGGCTATCGGCCCTAGGGCCTATACAAGCCTAGCCATAACAATTCCCTGGCTATTTCTTCCCACACTATTTACTTCCCTGGACCCCTGTCTAGCAGGACGGCTGACGTGATCCCCGGGGTGAATTTCCTTTCTCCCAACCAATCGTAAGGTTCCTTTTGAAGAGGGCCAAAGAGGCGCTCTGCTTGACATATATGGGCAGTCTAGTCCAGAGTCTGGGGAGTCTCTGGGTCAGGAACCTATCCTTCCACCATGTTTTGTTTATTGTGATGACAAGGTTTAGAGCCCTGGAGCGTGTGGCTCTGAGGGATTGGGATTTCTTTAAGTGTAGCATGTCCAACAGCACTGGGTTTGACATAGCCTTGTATGTTAAACAGAGACTGCCTCTGAATAGACGATATGAGACGGAGTACAGCTGGAGTTTTTTTAAGGCAGTCAGCATAAGGCATCTGCTTTAGGCCTGGGGAAGTATTAGTGGGAGAAGGGTGGGTAAAGTTAGCATATGAAAGGTGGGAACTTTCAGAAAGGTATTTAGACAGTAAAGGTCTAGAATGGGCCTTCAGGGGGCTTCCTTCCTGGGAACCTGGAATATCCTGAAGTAAAATCCTTGTACAACTTGGGAGTGCAGGACTTCCTAAATACTGCCTTGAGAGAAGGCTGGATATTATCTGGGGGAAAAATTCCAGTTGTTTGTTAGGGAGTTGTGGAATGCCCCAGAAGGAGAGAAGAGTTTCCCACACCATGAAATATCCTTGTCAGATGATGGATAGGACCCAAGAGTCCTGGGTTATCCAATTCCAAGCAGGGAGAGAAAAGAGAGGCTGAGACACAAAGGATTTGATGGGTCTTGGAGGCGGGTAGTCACAGACTACTATGCTTAGCCTGAAAGGGCAGTTTCTGAGTGGGAGTAGAAGCAGCAGACTTGGATGGCAGTTGTCTCCTAGGATCTCTCTTACCCTTGAAAGACTGTGGTCTGGCCGGCTTTCTGATAAAGCTGGTTTTGGTAGGATAATTCCTCTGAAACCTAGGGACAAGGGAAACAAGAAGTAATGTCCTTACAATAATGTTTGATCTGTGTTGTCGATCTTCATTCATTACTGACAGATGGGTTCAGTTCCGACCTCTCAGAACCAACTTGGTTGTTATACATAGCTCAAAACCCACAATACCCCTCTTTCCATTACCTCAGATAGAGTTTGCAGTGAAGTAGAGAAAATACAGAAGCACTGTCTAAGGTATAACCCTGTAACATCCCAGGACTAGATCCAATCCTCCAGGAGTCTTTTGGAGGGAGCAGGAGGGTGGGATGTCAAGAATGAATGAAGATCGACAACACAGATGGAAGGTTATGGTAAGGACATAATGTCTTTATCTAATGTTGTCAATCTTCATTCATTCTTGACAGATGGGACAAAGTCCCCAGCTATTTCAGGTCCTGGTCGGCCCTAAGGAAGGATATTCCTGAGTACCATAGAGCCAAAGTATGCCCTTACCCTGGAGACCATATCTAATTTGTAATGAGTGATAAAGGTATGAGTAGCCCATGTTGTAGATGCACATACTTCTTCCATAGGCCTTGGAATGAAAGACGGCTGAAGTGGAAACAGATCTGGTAGAATGCGCTCTACATAGCAGGTGGCTTGAGTTTATTCAGATTGTAGACAAAGGTAACGCAATCACTAAGCCATCTTGAAAAGCTAACTTTTGATACCAGTTTACCCAATCCAGGTCCTGAAAAGGATACAAATAATTGATCTGACTTTCTAAAAGATTTTGTTCTGTCCAGGTAAAAATGTAATTGTCTGTGGAAGTCCAGCAGGTGTAAGCAGTATTCTCCTTTGTTTGAAAATTTTGGAAAGAAGAATGGCAAGTCTATAGACTGGTTAATATTAGATTCAGAAACCACTTTAGGGAGGAAGGACGGGTTGGTTCTTACCACCACCCTCTCTTTGTGATAAATGATGCAAGGGTGCTTCACACACAAAGCTTGCAATTAGGAAATTCTCCAGGCAGATGTGACAGCCACAAGGAAGAGGGTTTTCCATGACAAAAACTTGAAGTTGCAAGTAGCTGCTGCCTCAAATGGCTGTCAAACTACACTTTGTAAGACTAAGGTCAAATCCCATGGCACTACAGGGTCTTTGAATGGGGGGTTTTAAATGTAAGGCACCTTTAAGAAAAATTTTGTACAAACAATGAGACAGCAAGGAATGTTCATGAAGTCAGTCATGAAAATTGGAAATAGCATCTAAATGAAGTTTAACTGTGGAAAAAGGGGCTCCCAATTCAAATAAGGCCGCTAAATATTCCAGGACCTTATCACAGCTGGTGCTGAGAAGGGATCTATGTTGTATGAGCAGGCCCAAATTGAAAATGTTTTTCCATTTGCTTTGGTAAAGCTTTCTAGTAGATGGCTTATGGAAAGCCAGAAGAATCATTTGTACCGAACAGGATAAGTTATTCTGCCTGGCAATTACTGGAACTGGAAATACCAAGCTGACACCTTGAGATTTTTAAGAGCGAGATGCACCAAGCCCTGAGGGTGAAATAACAGGTCCAGACCCGGGTCCAGAATCCAAGGGCGGTGAATCAGATGAGGCCAGAGAAAGGGGAACCAGACTTGGTGGGCCAATAGGGTGCAATGAGAATTACCTTGCTTCTCAAACTTTGGACTTTGCTCAGAAACTGGGGAATTAGTGGAATAGGGGAAAAGGCATAAAGTACCACGGGACATTCAAGGAAAAGTGCGAATTAGGGCAAAGTAGCTGTTGCATTTGTTGTTTATCAGACAGGCGAACAGATCGCAACCACGGCTGGTCCCAACGACAAAAAATATTCATCACTATGTTGTGGTTGAGAGACCACTCGTGAGGCAACAGTATGCATCTGCTCAACTTGTCCGCAATCAAGTGGTATTTCCTAGGGATATGCATTGCTACCAGAAGCGGTTGAAAGAAATAGCCCATTGCCAAATTCTTAGGGCTTCCTGACATAGTGGGTAGGATCTGGTTCCTCCTGGTTTGTTGACATACCAGACTACCGACATGTTGTCTGATTGGATTGCAATTGTCCCTGAAGGAAGGGCAGACTGGAACGTTTGCAGAGCTAAAAGCACTGCCGTCAATTCTAGGACGTTGATATGCAAATTGGCCTCTTGCAGGGACTAAGTGCCTTGGACATTACTCCACAGATAATACCACGCCCCACCTGATCAGGGAACTGTCCGTGGTCATCATGGCTTTGGGCAGAGAGAAAAGGTGTGACCCCATAGATTTTCTTCTGGCTTCATCCACCAAAATAAATCCTTTTTGCAGCGATTTATCAGGATTAGGTGGGACATCAGATGCGTTAGAATTGACCACTGTGACGCCAAGAGCCACTGAAGCAGCCTCATGTGATATCTTACTAGGAGTTCTAAGGTTATAATTGCTGCCACTAACCTCAAAGTTTGCAGTACCAGGTGAGCAGGAACTTTGTTTTGGGAAATGATCGTTTGAACTTGTGACCTCAACTTCATCAACCTGTGGAGGGGAAGGGAGACTACACAAGAAATTGTATTTAGTCTTGCTCCTATGAACTCTAGATCTTGTGTAGGAGTCAACCATGACTTCTTGTTTACTGAAATGTCTATTGTCTCTGCAAAGTGTAGCACGAAGTCTGTGACGTAAAGCAGTAGATGCCTGGAGGGGGAGGTGAGGAGCCAGTCGTCTAGATATGGAAACAATGAATCCTTGCAGTCTCAAGCAAGCTGTTAAGACTGCCAAGCATTTGGTGATCATCCTGGGGCTGTGGTGAGACCGAAGGGCAGTGCTCGAAATTGGTAATGACTGGCTCCTAGCTGGAAGCGGCGATATCTTCTGGAGTGCCTGTCCATCTTTATGTCGTAATACGCATCCTGAAGATCTAGAGAGTACATCCAATCAAATCACCCTTCTCCAGAAAGGGAAGGATGAACTGAACCATGACCATTTGGAATTTTGTCTGTTGTACAAATTTGTTCAATAGGCTGCAATCCAAAACTGGTCTCCAGTCCCCCGTTTTTTTTTTGGCACTAAAAATTATCTCGAGTAAAATCTGGCTCCTACTTGGTCTGGTGGGACTTCCTGGATGACTCTTTTTAGAAGCAGATTTTGGATTTCTACAGCTGCTAGATCCCTCTGACTGGGTGGAACATCGGGGATTCACTTTTGAAGTCCTGGAAAAAGATTGAATGGAATATGATAACCTCTGGTGATAACTTTCTGCACCCAAGTATCTGAAGTTATCGCAAGTCAGGCAGATTGGTGCAGTGAAAATTTTCCCCTGACTGCTTCCAGAGGTAAGAAATTGGGCTTCCATTCAGGAGCACTGGTAAGTCCGGAAAAGGAATGTATGGAGCACTGATTACGTGGACCGCCTCTGCCACAGGGAGGACATCTTCCAGTAGAGGTTCCCTCTCTGCCCCAGGGGGAGTACTCACCACGTGCGTCACAAAAAGGTCCTTGGGATTTTTTTGAACCAAATTTTCCCACTCCTTTGATTCCTAGAATAGGATCGTTGAGGAGTAGAAAAATGAACACCAACAGCAGAAAGGGTCTTTCCATCCTCCTCACACCTGGCTAGTGTGCATTTAACTTTTGGGCAAAACAAAGAGGATGCGTCCACCGGAGTATTAACGAAGGAAGACTTAAAGGGTTCCATAAAGGCTCACAAGCGAATCCAGGTGTGTTGCCTTATAACGCCTGTACCCGCTGCCCTAGATATCCCGTTGGCTGCATGTGCGATGAGCCGCATGGATGAGTTTGAGATATACTCTAGGGTGGCAAGCTGCGAGGCAACTTTGTCCCATACCTTGTCAGACACAGCTCCTGTAAGAGTGTCTGAAAGCTCAGTCATCAGATCCTTTTGGAGTCTAGTAAAATGTGTCAAGTTGTTCAAGGACTTAATAGCGAAGGTCCATGAGGCAAAAACTTGCTTCCCAAATCTGTCCATCATCCTAAACTCTCTGTTAGGAGGCTGGACAACAAAACTCTCCTTGGCGAGTTCCTTTTTGGTGGCCACCACCACCATGGCATCCACTGCTACAAAGGACTTAATAGGCGTACCACCACCATGGCATCCACTGCTACACCCTTTGATCAATGGGGCTGATCTTCTGTGGCTGTTAAAATTTTATCTGGCCTCCGGGGAATGGGGTCTATGGCATCAGAAGCCTTACACGCCTGTTGAACAATCAGCTTAATTAGATTGTCCATGGGCGGGGGTCACCCAAGTAGTAGATGGGTGGGCACGAAAAGCTTGCAAGAACACAGAAAATGGGTTTGAGGGCTTCCAATTATCCTTCTATTTCAGTATTTTCAGGATGTCTCCAAAGGCGACATCTTCAGGGGGTGACTGGTAGGGAACCTTCCCCTTCATTGTAATCTGTGTCTTTGGTGACAGATTCTTCTGAATAATCAAAATGCTTCCTCTTGCACTTCCTCTTATGTGGTGGCTCCTCAGGAGGAAATTCTGAAGAAGACTCCGTAGAGGAGGGATCCTGAACAGGGGTGTCTTGCAGCTCCTATGCCCGCTGTCCAGACATAGCAGATTGTGACAACTGCGAACTACAGGATACGAAAATATGGCACTCTGACAAGGATGGACCCAGCTGGAAGACTGCTGAGGCCAAAGCTCTCTCCATGATCTGGAAGGCAGGCACCCCTGAAGAGGGATGGGATCCTGGAACAGAGAAAGACAACCTCAGAACCTGGGTCACACCATTCTCCAATCAGCTGCCACCCAGAGCAGAAGCCGGGAGAGGGCTCGAAACTGCCATGGTTCTGAGAGTCACAGACGGTGCCGTAGAAACAACCGGAATCATACTATGGGTCTAGGAACCGACAGACAAACCACAGTCCAAGGTATGCAATGGATCTGAAGGAGCAGAAAATACAAACGATCCTGGTGGCAAAGTGAGGTCCACTGTTGGCACCGAGGTAACTGGTACCAGGAACGTCGAAGTGGAGGGCTCCAAACCTTGGAAGGAGTTTGAAGGAGGATAAACTGGTGGAGTCCTTGGTGAGTAAGCCTCAGCTCCGGGAAGGAGTGTAGGCACAGGAAGACCCCTGGCTGCCAAAAGCTGGTCCACCAGCCTAACTACGTCCAATTTGGAGAGACTTCAGGAAGAACGTATCAACATTCCTGAAGGGGAGTCAAGCCTATCCACAAAGGAGCTGGGGAGTTGACACAAGAACGGGTCCACTGAAGGGAACTATCTAGTCCTAAGAACTATCACTGGCTCGACTCTCGACACCACAAGTTGCTGTATAGAAGGGGGAGCCGGAATTGAATGAGAAGAAAGTGATATGGGTGCAGAAACTATTGTTGGCATCAAAGAGGTCAAAGGCCCCGAAACAGTGGTCAGTGCCGAAGTAGTCTGAATCAGTTAAATAACCGTCAGTACCGATGGAGACTGAGCCATTGTCAGTGCCGAAGGTGCTGATTCTGTCAGTTTAGGTACTTTGGATTTCGGTTCCGAGGAGACAGATGGAACCTATGACTTATGAGACTTTACCTCATGCACCGATGGGGAGGGCAGCACACAATAGTTCTTTTTGGTATCTGGCTTCAAAGATTTAGAAGTCTCAGCCTTAGAGAGGAACACTTCAACAAGCCTTTCAAAATGAGTTTATTACACCTCTGTGCTAAAGTACAGGCACTAAAGCCCTGACAAATCTTACAAGTAATGTCCAGATGTGGGACACAAACAGTATACGCAAGAAAGATGCCCATCAGAACTGGGCATCTTTCTGCCACAGCCCTGACATTGCTTGCAACCGGATGTCCCTTTTTGTTTTTCTGCCATACTGAGTTTACACTCAAGCTCACACATACACACACAGGCAGAAGGGACAGAAAAAGAAAACAACTTTTTTTTTTTTTTTTAAAAAGATGTACCAGCAATGGTATACCAGAAATACCCAAGGGGTAAGGAGAGTGAAAGGAAGATACCAACAATGGTATCCAAAGACTACCAACAGTAGGAAGAGAAAGGGAGGGAAGGCCCGTTACCAACAGTAGTAAGGCGGTGGGTAGAAAAACAGTAAAAAAAAACAGTCACTCAAAAAAGGAATTGTGAGTTATCAAAGAATAAATACAAAAAGCTATTTAGCAAAAATTGCTAGAAAAAGGCACTAATAAAGGAGAAAAGAAAGCACTTAGCTGAGAGTATTGGCTGACGCATCCAATTTTCAGAGTGGCAAATGAGATCTGAGTTAATGGGAAGGGAGGTATTATGGGTAGAGCTTTAGCTCAAGAGTTTTTGACTGGCGCGAGCTATGTATAATGGCCAAGTCATTTCCGAGATGTCGGAACCGAACCCATCTGTCAAGAATGAATTAAGATTGACATCATCAGATGATATGTTTTAGATCTTGTAGCTTCTTGCCCTTTTCTTGTAAAGATTTAAATAGCTCTGCAGCAGAGTTATCAAACGAGGCTTTGTTGTCCAGAGGAGCATCCATGATCTTACGTTTTATATCATCAGGCAAAGGTTGGAGCCTGAGCCATGAATACCTCCTCAGGACAGACCCAGATGCAGTTGTCCTAGCTGAGGCCTCCCATGGCATCATAACTGCACTTAATGGAGTACCTTGTAACCAGGGACGAAGAATTAAGAATGGAGAATAGCTCAGCCTTGGTGGGAGAATCAGGGAGTTCGTTAAGAAGCTTTCCTGCATCTGGAAAAAGTGCCAAGGAATATTTGGCCATATGAGTTTGATAGTTAATTGCCCTGAAGGCCAAAGTAGCAGAGGTATACACTTTTTTTCCCTAATCTCTCCATGACTTTTCTCTCCTTATCTGAGGGAAACAAGGAGGTAGAGGGCAGTAATTTGGATGCCTTATCTGCAGAGACGGAGATGGTAGCAGGGTCCGCAAAGGGCCATTTGAAGAGGAAATGGAGTCCTCAGGCACCTTATAAAATCTATCTTGGTGCTCGGGGGGGCTGGAGGCTGGGAGGCAGAGCACTTAGAAGCACCTGTAAAGGCATCTAAGAAGGTCAGCAGAACAGGGGGTAAGGCAGATTGAGAGAGGGAGTCCATCTGTAGGAGATCGTAGTACCTTTTTTGGGTGTCAGATACCTGGCAACAGTCCCATTTGAAGAACTCTCTCATCTTCAAGATAGTTTTCCCAAAGGAGATATCCTCCCCAGGAGAATCCATACCAGTTGATTCCTCTTCTGGTGAGGCATAACCCAAAGGGGAAGAAATCTGGGTTGAATAAATCAAGGCTTCATCTCCTGATGATTCCTCATCATCTGAGGAAATCTCCACATAAGTCATCTAAGGAAGTAGAGGGAGGAAATGCAGGAAAAGAAAGACAGGAAGCCGAGGTCTTATGTAGGGCCATAAAGGTGTTGAAGAGACCTTGGGAGGAAGCCTGCCAATCCGGTGTTTGATCCTGGTGGACCAGAGAAACATGTTTAGCCTTGACCTTTTTCTTTTTAGGAGCCTCCATGTGGTGGAAGGTGGATGGGCCAGATGTCAGACTGCACTCCACAATATCAGTAGGCCCATCCTCCCACACAATGATCAGGGTGACACCAAGCAGGCCTTCAGTAATTACAAGCCATGGTTCCCCCTACACCCAAGTCAAATGCCTGCTATTCCCTCGCAGATGTATTGAAAGGGTCCTTCATGGCCTCCACTGTGGTACCCGTTGAAGGAACATCTACCTTCTCCGGGATGGCCTCTGGGCCCACATCAACCTTGGGAGAGATGCCCGGAAGAGAGAGAGGATGCCCGGAAGAGAGGGAGCAGCCAGTAGACAAGGCCATGGCTTCTTGGCCTTTTTAGGGTGCAGCTCATCTGAAGGGCTTGATGCTGCCTCCATACCACAAGCGAGATGCTTAAGGTGCTGATTCTCAAGATAATTTCAGGGAAGCTAAATGGCTGCAAAGGGTTTTGGGTATGAAGGCCTTACAGATAGCACAGGCGATATGGTTGTAGTCTGGGCCTACGCAAAACAAGCAAAGGTCATGAGAGTCCTTATGTGGAGAATCTACATTCCACACTGACACTTGCCTTTCTTAGTTGACATGTAATCACAGCGCAGTACAGTAGCCAAAAAATTAAAGAAGAAAAACCCAAGTGGGTACTTATCTGAACTAATGTTTGCAACTTACATGAACAGTGACAACTGGAGCAGGTGATGGGACAGGCGGCAGAAAATTCTGAGGTTGGAACGTCCCAACGTCCACTTTATACACAATATCTCTTTATGGCTGATGTAGGTTTGCTATGTGCGGCGTTCAACGCACCTCACAGTTGCATTAGACTTTTGTATTCTGGCTGGATGTACGAGTCAGCCAGTGGTGGACTCCCTCATGTTATGAATACTGTAGCATATGAACAGAAGGACATCAGTGGTTCCATATTCACTATCCGGTCACTCACGGAGGAAAGGCAGGGGGAAGGTGGGAGGGAAGTTGAGGAAGAATGAAAATGGACAACATAGATGCACAGTTATGGTGAGTACATAACTTTTATATCTGATGTCATTTTCATTCATTCTTCAACTGATGGGACAGAGCCCCAGCTATGTGAACCCTGGGTGGCCCTCATGGAAGGATAGTCCAGAGTAGCACAGAACCAAAGGTAGCCCCATTTCTGGACATCAAATTCAATTTGCAATAAGCAATAAAGGTGTGAGCATTGGACCAAGTGTCTGCAGCACAAATGTCATCAAGGGAAGCTCTGGACCAAAAAGCAGAAGTAGTAGCCATGAATCTACTGGCATTTGCTTTAGAAGGTCTGGGCAAGGAAAGGCCTCGCTGACTGTAAACAAACGAAATGCAATCTGTTAGCCACTTTGCCAAGGTAACTTTGGAAATTGGTTTCCCCAATCTGTTGCAGGCAAAGGAGATGAACTGATCTGTTTTACTTAGTTTTTTTTTGCCTATAGAGATAAAAACTGACTGTACTATCTACATCTAACCAATGAAGCATGTATTCACCTTTGTTAGAGGAGCTGGGAAAGAAAACAGGTAAATTAATAACCTAGTTGATATTTGCCTCCCAGGCTATTTTGGGCAGAAAGGAAGGACTAATTTGTAATGCAACCCTATTTTTACAGAAAAACAAATAAGGGGATTTTGAGGACAGTAATGTAACAACCTGGAGCTCAGACACTCATCTTGCTGAGGTAATAGACACTAGAAAGGACGTTTTTCAAAAAAGAAAGCTGAGATCAGACTTGGATGATGGCTCAAAGACGATCAAAGTTAAACCCTGCAGCAACAACATTAAACCCAGGGTGTACTAGGGTCTTTAACTGGAAGCCTAAGCAAAAAAGTGCCTTTAAGGAAAGCTTTTCATAGCATGGATGAAGGTACAGGAGAAGCACTGATCCCAGTATGATAATTCGAGATGGCTGCTACTTGAACTATGATGGTGGAAAAGATTGTTCTTTCTTGAAAAACTGATGATAGGAAATCCAAGACAGCAGGAATTGGTGCAGTAAAATAATCCAGTTCTATTTGATGGGCCCAGCAGGAAAACATTTTCCATTTGCTCTTGTAAATTTTCCTGGTGGAGGCCTTCTGGGATGATAGCAATATCTGATGGACCGAACAAGTAGCCCAGGTTGTCTTGTCTATCCCCTAAAGGAATTGCGCAGTCCCCGAGAGATGTGATCCAGACTGGAGTCCAGTATCCAAGGTGGATATAGAAGATGAGATCAAAGAAAGGGGAACCACACCTGATGAGGCCAAAAGATGACAATGATGATAACCTTGCTCTTCAACTGAAGTGCTTTCTGTAGAAATCTGGGGATTAGAGGTACGGTGGGGATAAGGGTAAAGGAAACTGGAGGGCCGAGCATGGACTACAGTGTCTCTCTGTGACATCTACAGGTGAGAGATCAGGGCAAAGAACCTGCTGCATTTGCTGTTGTGAGGAGAGGCAAAAAGATCACTGCTAGGTTGACGCCAGTGGCAGGACATCCTTTCCACCACTAAATGACTGAGAGATTACTCGTGAGACATCAGAATGGACCTGCAGAGCTTGTCTGCTAGCATATCGGATTTCCCTGGAATCTGCGCTGCCAAAAGAAAGCAGTTGGAGGAGATTGCCCACTGCCACACACTAACGGCTTCTCAACAAAGAGGAGAGGATTAGGTTCACTCTGTTTGTTAATGTACCAAACCACAGACATGTTGTCTGTTTGGATAGCAATCATTCCTGCAGGGAGGGAGTCTTGAAAGGCCTGTAATGCTAGCAGGATAGCCCTCATCTCCATAACATTGATATGCAAATTGTTCATTCTGGGGACCACATGCTGAGGACAGTCTGTCCCAAGAAATGCCCACCCCACCTCAAACTGTGAGGCACTCATGGTCATCATGGCTACCAGAGGGAAAAACACAAAGGGACATCCCTGACAAACTTCGATAAATAGTACAAACCAAAGCAGGTAATTTCTGCAAACCTGAGTAAACTTTATCGGCGAGGACAGAGGATTTTGAAGAATCAACCACTGAACAGCCAGAGTCCACTGTAGAATGTGCATATAGAACCAAGCCATCGGAACCAAGGTTATAGCAGATGCCATTGATCCTAAAGCCTGGAGGACCAGTCTTTCTGGTGGAGAGGGATGTGAAAGAATCTGTCTCACTTGCAGTCTTATACATTGTATTCTCTTTGATAGAAGAAATCATAGTTGACTGATGGTGTCTAATCGAGTACCTATAAATTCCAAACCTCAGACAGGTTGCAGAAGAGATTGACATAGTTGACTGTGATGCCTAAAGACCGACATAGCTGGCAGGAGTAATTTCTGGCTTTTTGAGGAGATGCCTGGTTGGGGTAGTGAGGAGACAGTCATCTAGATAAGGTAACACTTTGAATCTGAGCAGCCTCTGTTGAGCTGCTATCACTGCCACAAACTTGGTAAACACCCTGGGGGCTGTGGTAAGACCAAAGGGTATGGCCTTTACTGACCATGACTGACCCCCAGATGAAAGCACAGATATCTTCTGGAGCAACTGTTCATTCTGATGTGATAGCAAGCATACTGGAAATTGACAGAGCACATCCAATTGTTCTTTAGTAGAAATGGCAAAATTGACTTAACCGTGACCATCTGAACTTGGGAGTTCTTCACAAACAGATCGAGAATGCGGAGGTCCAGAATGGGTCAAAGAGTCCCCTGTCTTCTTTGGCACTAAAAAGAACCTCAAGTAAGTTCTGAATTTACCCTGGTCTGGCAGAACCTTTTGGATGACTCTTATCTAGCAGCTTTTGAAATTCTAAGGCTGCTAACTCCCCCTGATTAGGTGAAATGCTAATGAGCCTTTACCATTTGGATGGTGGAATTTGCAAAAAGGGAATGAAAAGCACATAGGTATAATTTTTTGCACCCAAGTGTCTTTTGTGATTAATGCCCAGGCTTCTGGGTGTGGAGACAAGTGCCTTCCCAACTGCCTTCCAGAGAAGAGCAGTCAGGTATCCCTTCAGCAGCACTAGAAGGGCTTATTTGAAAAAGTATCTTGAAACCCTTGGTTCTGTGGGCCGCCTCTGCCACATGGATGGTGTCTTCCACTGGACCTACCCCCAAGCCTCACAGAATGTTTCCCCTCGTAAATCCTAAAAGGACCTTGTGACTTTCAGAACCACATCTTTCTATCTACACGTCGGTGCCTGGAAAAGGATCTCTGCAGTGTAGAAAAACATATTCCCAAGGCAGGCAAGGTCTTCCCGTCCTGCTCATTGTGGAGAGCATTTCTTTCACTGTTGAATCAAACAAGGAAGATTCATCAAAGGAAGCAATGATGAAAGAAGACTTGAAGAGCTCAGCAAAATCACACAAGTGCATCCAGGCATGTCTCCTTAAGGCTATGCCTGAACCTGCTGCCCATAAGGCACCTTCAGCTGCATGAGAGAGTAACCTCATAGACACATTAGAGCCACCCTTCGGTCTGTCTCTAATGTGTCTATGAGGTTACTCTCTCATGCAGCTTAACCCGCTGCCCATGAGGCTCCATGAGAGAGTAACCTCATAGACACATTAGAGACGGACTGAAGGGTGGCCAGTTGTGAAGGCTGTTTTTTGTGCTCCTCCACAGACATAAACCCAAGAAGTGATTTGGAAAGTTCCTTAATCAAATCTCTTTGCAATCTAGTGAAGAGTGCCAAATAATTCAGCAACCAAAGAGTAAAAGTTTCGGAGGCATAAACACACTTCAAATCTGTCCAATGCCCTGCACTCTCTGTTAGACAGAAGAGCTCTGTTCTGCCATCTCTTTTTTAGGTGGCTGCCACCACAGCCATGACATCTACAGGAACTCTCTTACTCCAGTAACACTTCTTTATAAGGGGCAAGAAATTTGTTGGGACACAGAGGAATAGGCCTTATGGTATCTGGTTCATTTCATGCCCAGCAAGACACCAGATCTATAGGGTCATCAGCTTGGGGGGGGGGGGGTAACCTAAGATGTGGATGGGCCATAACTAAAGGCTTCCAGGAAAACTGACTCTTCCTGAGAAGGGGGAACAGAAGACCATCTACCTTTCTGGCTAAGGAGCTCTAGTGCCAAAGCAGAAGTAGGTGGAAGAAACCCTTTCAAGACCAGCTTACTACAGTGATCACTCAAAGCTTGAGAGTTAAGCTCAGCACAAAGCACATAGAGTTTCAAGGCGGGCCACTCCCAAGCAGTACATGCACTCTCTGTAGGCATCAGAATTAGGTACCTTATGTGCACAGGAAGTGCAATTTTTAAAACCTGTAGGTTTTCAGCCATGGTAAACGAGAAACAACAAGGAGACAAAGAGATTTTTTTTAAAGAAAGGATTACAGAAAAGCAAATACCAGCGATGGTATGCAAGAGATACCCTATGAGCGGGTAGGGAAAAAAAAAGTGAAAAAAGGAATGAAGTGCCTGCAATTTTAATAACGTGTATCCTGAAAAAAATGAATAATAAAGACAGGCGTGACCAAAGATAGAAACCCGAAACTCTAAAAAGGGAGGAAGGGTTAGAGAAAAAAATGTGATGATAGACAAAAAGATAACAATAATCGCTAAATACACAAACAGTCTATGAAGCACCCTATAAGCTTGAAACAGCAGGATCCACATCTGAAGTGAAGAAGCAGCAAACAAGATCTGGGGGTGTTACAGGGTTCTGAGGCATTATGAGTAATGAGACGAGCTTGAGAATCAGATCTGAAAGTCTAAGTAAATGCAACTGGGCAAGATCAGAGTTCATATCAGAGGCCCATCAGTTGAGGAACAAATGAAAATGATGACATCAGACAACTTTTAAACTGACAGGAAAAAAGTGCACCACCATTTAAAAGCACTGTTAAGTCTCATGACAAGCCATTAAAACACAAACTTCTAGATAAAAAGTAACTTTCCTAAGCAGGAAAGTACATTTAAACAATAGAATTTATGTTTTAAGGTTTTTCCCCAAAGAGAACTTTTCTGCAGCATAAGATGTCCATCTATCCACAAAAGCCCACAGAGGAATGTTCTATTCAATGGCAGAATGTTCTGAAGGACTTGGCACTCGCATCTGATTTTAGACAGCTCAACTCGAGCTGCCAGAGTGTGTGGAAGGTGCCCTTAAGCTTTGGAAACTGGCCAGCTGTTCTAGCCTTTGCAGGATATAACCCATACAGCTAAGGCTACTGCAGCAGTAATCAATATGATGAACATCTGTAAGTACTTCCACTTCAATGGGGGGGTCTTTTTCTCTTTGCATGAAGTGAAAACTCTTCCCTGGAGTGAACAAACATGTCACTACATCACTGCTGCTTTTTTGTTAATATATCATTCCTGCTTGTAGTGAAAAGGGCATTACTCTGTATAAAGTTCAATTCTTGTACAGAGTTAGCTGTTGATGTCCCTGCTTATTTATCTAGAAAAGAATGTGCTACAGGGACCTCCCTTCTGGTACAAAGTGACTATGAGATGGAAGCAAATCACAAGTTCTGTCTGAGAAGAAATGTGATAGTTCAAATAAGCAGGACAACATTTAAAACTGAAAAACACTGATACTAGGTGAATGTATTTTTACATACACCGGACAAAGACATGTAATAGATTTTCAATTTGCATATTTCTATACTTAGTCATATTGCTTGCAGAACGATAAAGTTCTGGTTGTTCAGACTGAACTTGTTTCACGTATCTATTAGTATATAACTTTCTTATCTAGTCTCGCTCAACCTCTCTCTTTCTTAGTTCTTCTTTCATTTAAGCTGGGTTTAATATTGAGCAATGTTTTCTAACAAACTCGCCTCGTCCCTCAGCCCATGTACCTTTAACAGCAGTAGACTTCCAGTCCTCTTTCAGGATAATGAAGACATCTTCAGAAAGTAAATGCTTGACAATAAGTGTCAGATCAATCAACTGCTACTCTGAGCCACTTTTGAGCTGGGTGTCCAAGGAATTCAGTTTAAGTAATCAGATCTAGCTGCCAGGGTAAGAAGCAAGATGGTTCCCTCACCCATCTAAAATATCAAGGAAAACCCGTTGCCTTAGCCAGGACAGGGTTACCAAAATCATTCTAGGTCCATTTATTTTCATTTTCTGAAAAATCCTTGGTATCAGTGGTGTATTTTTATTTATTATTTTTTGACGGGTAAGAAAAAGCATCCCCCTTTCAGGTATTACCATTCAGTAGTTTGAAGAAATACCAGAGAAGCTGCTGGTTTGCCAGGGAGATGAAGAGTAACAACTGGTACTACTTAACTTGTCCATTAGACACCTGTACAAGTATTTTCAGCTCCTACTCATTACTTCAAGAGGGTCCTGCTTGGGGTAGCCATTATCTTGTCAAGTTCTGATAGGGTACACAGACATGCCTAGAAAGGGTTATGTCTGCTTGTACTGACAAATCTAATGGTTGCATCTCCAGTCTGTATAGGGGACATGAATCAGTTGTACACGGTTTGCTTATACAGCACATCATTGTGACGATGCCTGTGGTAAGCTGAAAGTCCTGAAGGCCAGGATGACTACAAACTATGTGAGCTCCTAAGCAAATACCTGAAGCACTTAGTGAGAGGGGTATCCATTTCACCCAGCAAGCAAACTCTCTTGATATACTGTAGTACCAGTGAGGTTCCCTTCAATGAATGTGCCTGCTGGTCCAACTGATATTTCAGACAAACCTGGATCTGGACCTTTGTCACACCATCAAAGGCAAGATAAGAGAGAATGACTTTGGCCAAGACAAAGAGGGCCCAGCTGTAAGGGAAATGCTTTCTGCCTGTAGGAGAAAGAAACTCTTCATGGCAGTGGATTTATCCTGTGGTAGATAAACCTTGCATTCTATAATATGCAGAGAAATCCTGAGGCAAATTTTGGTTGTGCCCAGCACTAACTTTCAGTATGAGCAAGTTAAGTTAAATTCTAGGTTCTAGAGACAAAACCTGTGGTTGATTTTACTTCTGCCTTGATATCCCAAACCACTAGGGCCCAAAGGATGTAATCATCCAGATAAGGCTACAGAAGTACCACTCTGGTCCTCAGATGAACGTCCTCCAATGCCAGGCATTTGATGAATACCACAGGTACAGTGAAGTGAAATGGTGATTTCCCACCATGAATCTTAACATTTTCAGTGTTCATTGTTGGCTTGAAGGGCTGAATTCTGAATCTACCACACCATGCACATAACTTTACCATATACTTCCCTACTTTGAAGAATATGGAAAAGTCTAGAAATCGCTGACTTCAAATTTTCAGCTTTAATTTCCCGTTAGGTCCCCCATCAGTCTGAGAACTTTGCCCTAGTATTTGGCTAGGTACACCTGACAAATAACTGCTTTGAATGCCACTGTCATGGCCTCTACTTTCTCTGTTATATGGAAGTGTGTTACAACCTAGGACCCATTGTGATTCCTTTAGCTACATCCAGAGAGATCACCATGGAGTCTACAAACAAGGTTTTCTAAAAGTAGTGGCAAATCCATTGGACGTTGTATAATTAGTACGGCTTTTTGGAAGGTTGGGGGATACCAACTTAAAAGCATCCTTAAACACATTAAAGATAGGAAGAGCCACTGTGGAGTTGGGCTCTCTAATCCCAAAAGGTCTTTTGGCATCAGACATTTCACACATCTCCCTCTTACAGTGTTTGCTAATAAAGGTGAGAGCTTCCACCTAGATTCAGCCTCCAAAGGAGATCCAGACAATGACTCTGGCATCTGAATCACAGCCTAATGGTGAACAGAGCATTATGTTACAGGCTAGTTCTTCCTCCAATAAGAAGCCTTCCTTGGGCTCTCTAACCCCAAAAGGTCTTATGGCATCAGACATTTCACACATCTCCCTCTTACAGTGTTTGCTAATAAAGGTGAGAGCTTCCACCTAGATTCAGCCTCCAAAGGAGATCCAGACAATGACTCTGGCATCTGAATCACAGCCTAATGGTGAACAGAGCTTTATGTTACAAGCTAGTTCTTCCTCCCATAAGAAGCCTTCCTTGGGAGAAGCACAGCCCCACCCTCCATTATTGTTATGCTTGGAGGTAGAAGACCATTATGTACTATTTCAAGGCTAACTACCGGTGCATAAATCATTTTGTCAATTTTTTTAAATTCCTGAATGGCTAGCAGATTAGGAAACAGAGACCTGGGAAGACCTTAATGTCATAGGCGTACAGTGTTCAAGTGCACATGGCTCTAAGGACAGATCAACAAGGCTAAGAGAAATCCGCACCACCCTGGCAACAGGGAACTTTTTGCTGAGATGCACATGACCCTGCTTGGGGGGGCTGTGAAGACGCTGGAAGTCACCTAACTTTTTGTCTAATTCACAGGCATGCATCCGCACACAAATGACAAGATGGCTGTGCATGACGTCTACAATGCTGTAATAATCAGACTAGTGAAGTGGACATCCACCCACAGCCAGTTCTCATATATCATGAATTTAATGCAAAGTGTTTTATGCAAAGAAAATCTGGGAGGTGCCCTCTTGATTGGGTGGAAGACCACTGTTACTGCTATAGCATACACCTTGGCTATTGCCATTTCACACAGTACAGTTGTGTACACTTACCATAAATGTAGATGTTCGAGTGTATTCACTGTTGCAGTCATCACATTTAGGGTTATCTGCTTGCAGGTAGCCCTCAGTCGGCCTGATTATCAAAGTCTTGGGTCCTGCATCGGTTGCTGTCTCATCTTCCATGATATCAGGAAGTCAGTGGTATAAAGCATGCAGCCGACACCATTACATCAGTTTTTCTTGGCCCAGATGTCAGGTGCCCCCATAATGGGAAGCAATTGTATACAAGGTTACACCTCCAACAAAAAGCAAATACACCAGAAAGCTTTAAGCATAGTAAACAAGGAAAGAAGTATAGTCAACAGAAGTCGGGGGCTGAAGGGAGGGTAACCAGGACTGCAACAGTGAATACACTCTTAACATCTACATTTATGGTAAGTGTACACAACTGTACTATGTTCTTCATTTTTCACTGTTGCAGTCATTACATTTGGGTAGATTCCCAAAGATAATGATGGAAGGAGGTAATTAGATAGCATTAGGACCAGCTGTAAGGCCCTGCAAGATTGCAACAGCAAAGCCAGCTCTGGATTTAGAAAAAATTGGCAAGTGGTAATGCTTGGTGAAGGTATGTACAGAGCTCCAGGTAGCAACTTCCAGGATGTCCCTGGTAGGGACACCTCTGAGAAAGGCTGTAGAGGTAGATGCACCCTGGTGGAATGAGGTCTTAAGGTTTTCCATGGCGTTTATAGTAAAAATGAATGCAATGGCCCATCCACTTAGAAATGGTTTGCTTAGAAATGGCCTTCCCCTTTGCCCCTGCAGCAAATGCAACTAGCAGCTGTTCAGATTTCCTGACAGGCTTAGTCCTGTCCAAGTAAAATCTAAGTTGTCTGTGCATGTCCAAGGAGTGCAGTATTTGTTCCCTTTGTTCTGTGGATTAGAAAAGAAGGTTGGCAAATGAATGAAATGATTAAGGGCCACACTGGATACCACCTTGGGCATAAAGGAAGGATTGGTCCTGAGGATCACCCTATCAACATGAAAGATGATGAAAGGCTCCTCTGCCATGAGGGCCTGTAATTCAGACACCCTTCTTGCTGAAGTAATGGCTAGAAGGAAGGCTGTTTTCCAAGAAAGGAATTTCAACTCTGCATTTGCAGCTGGCTCAAAGGGAGGTAAAGAGAGCCTTTCCAATACAAAGTTAAGGTCGCAGGTTGGAGTACGGGCTCTCCTGGGTGGTCTTAAGTTTTTGGCCCCTCTGAGGAATTGCTTCAGCAGTAGATGAGAGAAGAGGGATGGCTTTGTATTGTAATGTGCTGGAATGGCCGAAGCATGAATTTTGATGGAAGAAAAGGAAAGGCCCTTGTGAAGCATCTCAGTTAAGTATTGAAGAATATGCGGTAAATTGGGCACTCCTGTGCCCATCCCCTGAGTTTGGCTCCAGGAACAGAATCTTTTCCATTTTGCAGCATAGGATTTTCTAGTACTAGGCCTCCTTGCCTCAAGAATGACATCTACCACTTGCTTACTGAGGGATGGTAACGGAGAGATCAGGTAATTAGCCAGGCTGCAAGGTTCAGGGTTTGAAGCTGAGGGTGCAGAATCTGGCCCTCCTGTAGGGACAGCAGGGCAGGGGTGAGGCAGGTGCCATGGTTCGACCAGTGTCACACTGAGCAAGAAGGGGTACCAGTGTTGGCATGGCCAGTCTGGTGCAATCAGTATTGTCCTGTTTGATCTTTAGTAGCACTTTGGAGAAGAGAGGCAGAGGGGGAAAGGCATAAACTGATAGGTTTTTCCAGTTGAAGGACAGGGCATCCACTTTCCAAGATTGATTGTGGGGAATCCCTCTGCAGAATTTGTCCAATTGGTAGTTCGGAGGGGAGGCTAACAGATCTATCTCGGGGCTACCCCATTTGTTTCTCAACATGTTGAATATCTTTGGTTCCAGTTTCCACTTGTGTGGGTCCATGAGATTTCTGCGTAGGTCATCTGCCAGTGTATTTAGCTTGCCTGGCAGGAAGTGAGCTTGTAGGTGCACTTGGTAGGTCAAGGTTGTGTTCCACAGTGCCACGGCTAGTCTGCAGAGAGGGTATGAGTGGGTTCCCCCCCTGCTTATGTACCACATGACAGTGGTGGTGTCCGTCTTTACCAATAATTGTCCTGGAAGAATGTGGTCCTTGAAGGCTGTCAGAGCATTCTGTACAGCTAACATTTCTTTTTGATTGATATGCAGGTACATTTGATTTGAGTTCTATATGTCCTGAATGCACTGCCCTGCCAAGTGATCCCCCCATGCATAGTCTGATGCGTCTGTTAGGGTTTGGACGGCAGGGGTAGAGTGAATGGAAGTCCCTTGTTTTGGTGGCAGGCCTCTGCCCACCAAAAGAACTATCTTTAGACAAGGTATGATAGGAATCATTGATTCTAGGTCCTGAGAATGTTGACACCATAGGCTTTTTAGATACCACTGAAATTTCCTCATATGCAGTCTTGCATATGAAATCAGTAGAATGCAAGAGGCCATGAACCCCAGGGCTTGCAGTACTTTCCTTGCAAATAGCTGGGTATTTGTGGCCAGTAGTTTGAAGTAGGCTGTCAAAAGAACTTGTTTCTCTGGTGTGAGGTATGCCATCTGGGAAGTTGTATTCAAGTTTGCTCCCAGGAATACAATTTGTTGACAGGGTACTAGATGTGATTTCTTTTTGTTTATGGTGTACCACAGAGAAGTTAGAAATTTCTTTACAAATGCCAGATGATTTAATAGTATGTCCTGCCTGAATTACAATCGTCCAGGTATGGGTATATTTGAATATTTCTTTATCTGCAAAATGCAATGACTGGAGCTAGGCACTTCGTGAATATTCTGGGCGCAGTAGATAAGCCAAAGGGCAGTGCAGAGAACTGAGAGTGCATGTAGCCTGCTCTGAAGCGTAGGTATCTTCTGCAAGATTCCCTTATTGGGATGTGCACGTAGGCTTCCTATAAATCCAGTGTTGCCAACCAGGCATTTTTGCCTAGCATGGGAAGCAGCTGATGCAGTGTTAGCATTTTGAATTTTGGGATTTCCAAAAGTGTTTAGGATAGGCAGGTCCAGAATAGGACGCCAGGAATGGTCTTTTCTGGGTACCAGGAAAAGTCTGGAGTAGAAACTTTACCCCCATTCTTCTTCTGGGACAGGCAGAATAGTCCTGATGCTTAGAAGAGAGAGAACTTGCCTTTGAGCCTCTGCCCATTGATTTGGGGATAGGTCTGGCCAACCATTTGGGGTTGGTAAGGAGTGGAAGTGGAGTCTGTATCCTTGGGAAACTACATTTAAAACCCATTTGTCTTGGGTAACGAATTCCCAGTTTTTTGCATGCAGGGCAATCTTTCCCCTTAAAGGAACAGTCAGCTGAGCAGGGCTTGGAAGGTTTAAAGTTAAGTCATTGTGACAGTTTACCATGGGGGGTGTCTTATTACTTGCAGTTTTGGAAGTGGGAGCCCACCACTGCTTAGGCCTGTGAGTACCCTGGGACTGGAGCCTGGGTGGTCTACTGGTTCTGGGTTTGGACTGAAGGCCTGGAAGAGGCAAGAAAGGACCAATTCTTAGAAGGCCAGTGCCTACTAAATCTGGGAGGCTGTACTTGCAGGAAATCTTTAACAGTTTGCATAGATTTAGCTTTCCCTCCCATCTTTTTAAGTACTTCTGCTTTGTTGCCAAACAGGCGGTCTTGGTTTAAGGGAGCATCCAGTAATTTAGCTTTAACATGATGTGGTAAAGATTGATCCTTAAGCCAAGCATGCCTTGTAAGTACAGACCCAGTGACAGCAGCCCTGCAAGATGCCTCTAAAGAATTAAAACCACACTGAAAAGTATGTTTTCCAATTTGTTCAGCAGAATGTATTACATCTTGTAATTCTTTACTTTCAGCACGGTCAGGAATCAACATCATTTTCTGTTTAAGCAATCCAATAATATGTTGCTGATACTTTAACATATGAAAGTGGCAGTTTAAGGCCCTAATGGCCAAAGTTGCAGAAGTGTATACCTTCTTAACCCCATCTATCCAGGGCTCTAGAATCTATATCAGAGGGGGTAGGGTTTTTGGCAGCAGTAGCCTTGATGCTTTATACCCCTGACTACCTGACTTCACGGAAGATGAGACAGCAACCAACGCAGGACCCAATACTTTGAAAATCAGGCCGACTGAGGGCTACTGCAAGCAGATAACCCAAATGTGATGACTGCAACAGTGAAACACTACGAACATCCTCTGTTGTCATACTTTTAAAGCTTACTTACAGGTGACCTCTCTGCCTGGTCTATAAAGCAATGTCTGAGCTAGTTCTTTCTGAAAGTTGATCCCTGGAATGCATCATTAGGGAAATTATGATTAACTCTGTGAAACAATAACACAACCAATAAGAGGTAAAAGCTGTGACATACATTATATAGTGCCTTCTACAATTATAAAAAATGATTCCAGAGGTAGTCTATCACTAACATATTTAAAACAATCTCACTCTCTTTTGCTATTACCACAGTTTTACAGTGCATAGCATTCCCTCACAGCAAGAGGCTCTCTAGTTTGATTCTCAGCTGGGGAGGCTTCTGTGTAGAGTAAGCACATCCTTCTTGTGTTTGCGTGGGTTTTCTCCAGATGCTCCAGTTTCCACCCACATTTCAAAGACATGCAGTAGGTGGACTGCGCACTCCAAATTGCCCCCAGATGTGTGTGTGTGTGTGTGTGTGTGTGTGTGTGTGTGTGTGTGGTGTGGAAAACAACTGAAGCAGTGCTAGCCACCTGGTGGTATGAACATTAGCTCTAGACAACTGTAACTGCTGACGAGACTGCCCAACCTCATATGCAAAAATGGAAAAAAGGGGCTGAGTCGGCGGCTGTATACATACACGTGTGTGTGTGTGTGTGTGTGTGTGTGTGTGTGTGTGTATATATATATATATATATATATATATATATATATATATACTTATATATACACACACAGATGGACAGATGCATAAATATATGTTACACATGGGAAATACAAAAAAATCAGCATGAAGTGAGGTGGAAGGTGTGATTATCAAACTTATCAAATCTACAATGCCAATACTATCCGATGTTAAAGATGATAATAAAGCAGAGCAGGGTGCCTCTTCTTTTGTACATAAAAAGAAGTTATGCACTCACCATAACATTCCATCAGAGTAGTTACACTTCATTTTTCTGCAACCTGTGGGTATTAGGATCCATATTGGATCCGAGCCGGTAACTTTTCAAGCATCTGCTCTGAGCTCCAAGCTCCTCCCCCTTATCCATAACCATCTCCTACCTTCCCTCAGATTGAGTTTGCCACTACTCAACCCATCAGCAACTCAACATTATAACACACCCTGAACGGGTTCGGGGGAAGGGGGGTGGGACTGTTGCAGAAAAATGAAGTGTAACTACTCAGATGGAACGTTACGGTGAGTGAATAAAATTAAGTTAACTACTTCAAATAAAGACATTATCTGCAACCTGTGGGACAGAGTCCCTAGCTACTTAAACTCCTGGGAGGCCCTGATGGAAGGATATTCCTGAGCACCGCAGAGCCGAAGGATGCTCTCCCTCTAAAGATCAAATCCAACTTATAATGAGAAATAAAGGTATGTGACCTTGCCCAAGTTGCTGCCACTGTCATCCAGTGAAACCCTAGACCAAAATGCAGCAGATTTCGCCATAGATCTGGCAGAATGAGCTTTAACACGATAAGGCGGGGACAGACCTTTGTCTTTATAAATTTGCAAAATACATTGTGTAATCCGTCTAGCTAAGGAAACCTTGGAGATGGCTTTGCCCAGAAAGGGTTTAGAAAAGGACACAAATAACTGGTCAGACTTACGGAAGGGCTTTGTTCTGTGTAAATAAAAACGAAGCTGTCTATAAACATTTAGCAAATGCAGTTTATATTCACCCTTGTTTTGAAAATTTGGAAAGAAAACAGGCAGCTTAATTGTTTGATTAATGTTGGATTCAGAAGCTACTTTTGGTAAGAATGAAGGGTTCGTGCAGAAAGAAACCCTGTCCTTATCGAAGATCAAGTAAGGAGGCACGGCAGACAAAGCTTGAATCTCAGAAACCCTCCTAGCCGATGTTATGGACACTAGGGAGACTGTCTTACAGGATAAGAACTTCAAATCTACTGATGCTGCAGGTTCAAAGGGAGGAGCAACTAAAGCCTGCAGAACCAAGGTAAGGTCCCAAGGAGGAACAGAGTCCTTAATTGGGCAACGTAAAAGAAAGGTATCTTTAAGAAAAGCCTTACACAGTCTAGAAGTGGCCAGGGCATTCATGTTTTCGCCAACATGGAAATTCGAGATAGCTGCCAGTTGCACTTTCACCGTGGAGGAACTAGCCCCCTTGTTGAAAAATATTGGCTAAGAAATCCAACACTGCAGGAACAGGGGATATAAAATGATCCAGGTTCCTCTGAGAAGCCCAAATAGATAATCGTTTCCATTTACTGTGCTAAATCTTCCTAGTGGAGGCCTTATGGGACGCCACCAGAATAGTTTTTACTGAAGATGAAAGACCGGGGTTCCTGGCAATCAAGGGAACTGGAGCAACCAAGCTGTCAGCTTGAGGCTGTCCAAGTTGGGTGGACAAGTGCCCGAGGGATGAGAGATGAGATCCGGGCAAGGATCTAGAATCCAAAGAGGAGCTAGAACATGAGACCAGAGGAAGGGAAACCACACCTGATGAGGCCAAAACAGGGCAATGAGGTTCACTTTGCACCCCAGTCAACAAGCTTTCTGAAGAAACTTCTGAATGAGAGCTAACGGGGAATAAGCTTACAGTAACCTGGGAGGCCAAGCATGGACTACAGCGTCTCTACGAAGTCCCCTGGTGAGGTGATCAGAGCGAAGAACTCGCTGCACTTGTTGGAAAGGAGATGCGAACAGATTGCAGCAAGCTTGACCCCACGCAAGGAAGATCTCCTCCACTATTGATTGTTTCAGAGACCACTCGTATAGCCCGACTCAATTTGTCCGCTAAAATGTTGGAGTTTCCCGGGATGTACGTTGCAATCAGAAATCGACTGGTGATCGCCCACTCCCACACTCTCATGGCCTCACGACACAGAGGGTAAGATCTGGTTCCTCCCTGTTTGTTGATGTACCAGACAACTGACATGTTGTCTGACTGAATTGCAATAGTCTCCAGAGAAGAACAGTGTGGAAGGCTTGCAACACTAAAAGCACTGCTCTCATCTCCAGAACATTGATATGCAATCTGGTCCCGTTCTGGAACCACGTGTCTTGGACCGTCCTCCCCAGATAATGACCCCACCACCCGAGCTGGGAGGCGTCCATGGTCACTGCGGCCTGGGCTGTGGGTGAAACAAATGGGTGTCCCACTAAGATCTTCGGCAAATGGAGACACCAGAGAAGTGATGCCCTGCAGGCTTTGCTGATTTGAATTGGATATTCCATGGGGAGATCTAGCCAAGACCACTGTATGGCCAGAGTCCACTGAAGAACACGCATGTAAAGACGTGCACAGGGGAGGATCGAGATTGTTGCAGCCATACAGCCTAGGGCTCGGAGAACATCGCCTGCCTTTGGTAGCCTGGGGCCAAGAACCACTGATATATAGGCCCATAGGCTCTGGACCCTGTCTAGAGTTAGGAAGACTTTCAATTGAAGGGTGTCCAGCCGTGCCCCGATAAAGTCCAAGATCTGCACTGGGTCCAAGAGGGACTTGGAAACATTGATAGTGATCCCTAGCCGGTCTGCAAGATGAAGAAAGGAGTCTCTGGCTATGCAAAGATCATGCTTGGTGGAAGCAGCGAGGAGCTAATCGTCTAGGTAAGGGAATACCTGAATTCCCTGAAGCCTCAGGTGAGCTGCTATGACTGCCATTTCCTTAGGAAACACCCTGGGGGCTGTGGTGAGACCGAAGAGTAGGGCTCTGAATTGGAAATGATTGGCTCCCAGCCGGAAGCAAAGGAATATCCTGGAGCTTCTGCGAATCTTGATGTGGTAGTAAGCATCCTGGAGGTCTAACGAGCACATCCAGTCGCATTCTCGAAGATAAGGTAGAATGGACTGTAGGGTGACCATCCGGAATTTCTGCTTGGCGATGGCCAGGTTCAAGGTTGACAGGTCCAAGATGGGCCTGAGGTCCCCCGTCTTTTTTGGCACTAAAAATAACCTGGAGTAAACGCCTGATCCAGACTGATCTGGGGGGACCGGTTTCATGGCTTGTTTGTGAAGCAGCTTGGAAATCTCTAGTGCTGCTGCCTCCCTTTGAGTGGGTGGGACATCTGAGAGGCACTCTGGTTGGACGGGAGGGGTAACAAATGGGATGGTGTAGCCTCTGGATATTATTTGAAGCACCCAATGATCTGCAGTTATGGACTCCCAAGCTGTTGGGTGCAATGATAATCTTCCCCGACTGTCTCCAAAATAGGACAGTCGGGCAACCCCTCAAGGCTGCTGCGTGGGCCTGTCCGAGAAGGTCTCCCTAGACCCAAAGTTCCGTGGCCCCCCCTCTGCCTCTTGAGTGGTGTCTGTCCTGTCCCCCTCTGCGTGTAGGGGACGAATTGTCCTGAGAGTCCCAGGAAAACTGATTTTCAGAACCACATCTTCTTTTGCCCTCTCTGATTCCTAGAAAAGGATCATTGAGGGTTAGAGAAGCGGACTCCGACGGCAGACAAAGTCTTACCGTCCTTTCCGCTCTTGGACCAGGGTGTCACGTACAGTCTTCTCAAAAAGAGAAGAACCATCAAAGGGAGCACTTGTGAAAGACTCCTTGAAGGGGTCTGTGAACTGACAATAGTCTGAGCCAAGCAGGTCACCTCATAGCCAAGCCAGTCCCAGCCACCGTAGTCACTCCTTCTGTAACATGGGAAAGGAGGCGCATAAATGTGTTCGATACTGATTTCAGAGTCGACATTTTCGTGGAGAACAGACCCTTATTCTCCGGTGACAAAGACTCTGGGGGCGACTCAACTAACTCCATGACTAGGTCTCACTGTAGTCGTATCACGTATGCCAAATAGTTCAGAGCTCAGATGGAAAACGTCACTAAAGAATATACTCGCTTCCCAAATTGATCCAGAGGATGGACCAAGGAACTCTTCTGTGCCAGTTCCCGCTTGGTGGCTGCTACAACCACCACAGCATCCACAGGGGATCTCTTGTACCAGGCCCGTCTGTCTGAGCTTGGGGAGAGAATCTGGTCCAGGCATTTTGGTATCCGCTCTATGGTGTCAGGCTCCTTCCATGCCCGCGTAGTGATAAAATATACTAAGGGATGAGAAGGAGGTGACACTCAGGACGTAGATGGGCTCATGCCAAAAGGCTCCAGGAACACTGTTAAGGACTCGGGGGAGTCCAGATGCCTCCTTTTACACGTGTGCTCACGGGGACCCTCTTCAGTGGGACTCTTCGCAGAGGCCTCGTGAGCCACGGGGGTTTCCTCCAGGGGTGCCGCCTAGGGGTCCTCTAGCATGGGCTGTCCCTGGGACAAGCTGAAGGGAGTCGTAACAGAATCCAAGGGAGTCTGGGCGGAATCCAAGGAAATAGGCTGGGGTCTCGATCCTTGGGAGAGAACCCTCTCCACCACGTTGAAGGCCTATGGACAGCATACCTCCTTAGCACCAAACAAGAAGGAAGTGCTCCTCAGGTCAGCTGTAAGGATCGGGGCAGAGGCAGGAGAAGCTGGAGTTCTGAAGGAATGGCTCGGATCTGACAAAGTCGGAGCCGAAGACACCTACATTCCCTCGGATCGAACTCCCCGTCCTCGGCCCCGAGAGGTGCTTAGATCCGAGGAACTCAAGGTAATCGCCAGAGTCGAGGTTGGAGGAACCGTCGGCACCGATCCCCCAGCTCAGAAGTTCCTCGGATCCATAAACCCTGAAACTGCAGGCCAGATCGGGGAAGGAGAAATTGGATGAAAGAATGGCATGGAATCCCCTCCTCCTCCAGAGAGAGAGAGACAGGGACATGGCAAGACTGGGTCCGAATAAATATCCTCATCATCCTATCCATATCCAATTCCGACAGACTCCGAGTTAAGCGCAAGGAGGCAACCAACTTGGATCTGGCTGGTCGTTGTGATGACCTAAATGAAGGCCTCGGATCCAAGGGCTCCGTCGGATCTGGGGAGAACCTCGGGGAGTGAAGCCAAGGAGATGTAGGTCTCGACACTTTAGAAGGCGGGATAGGGAAGGGCTCCCACTCTGGGGACTGTTTATGGGGGCCTATCCCCCCCTCTTGTCTCTGTCCTTGTCTTTCTTTCTGTCTTTTCCTTTGGCCTCCCCTTCAACAGGTCTAGTGGGAAGGTGAGTCCCAGCCTGAAGGAGCTGAGGCCAATGAGTCCAGAGAAGAAACAGGTAGAAGGCCTTTTACAAACAGTTTGGCCTTCCTTTCTTTCAAGGCCCTGGGGTTAAATCTGACGCACACACTGCACTGTACAGATAAATGGGGAACACCCAGGCAAACAACACACAGAGTGTGACCATCGGCCGGTGAAAGCTTATGGCCACACTCTGTGCATTTCTTAAAAGTAGATTTTGGCTGATCAGCCATACTACAAACACACACAGCCAACCTACTTAAGAGTGACACACTAAACACTCACACCTAAGGGGTAGGGAGGGCCTGCACAAGACTACTTTACAACAAACTTTTTTTTTAATAACCGACGAACAAGCGGTTGGGGGAGGAAAGGGAACTAAATGACAACACACTCTCACTATCTGGAGAAAAAACGACCAAAAAAGGCACTTACTAATAACCCAACACTTGGAGCTACAGAGATCACGCTGCTGATGCAGAAAAGCGGCAAACGAGATCTGGGGGATGGTGATGGGTTATGGGTAAGGGGGAGGAGCTTGGACCTCACAGCAGATGCTTGAATAGTTGCCGGCTCGGATCCGATATGGATTCCAATACCCACAGGTTGCAGATAAAATGAAATTAACTATTTCAGATTGTGTGTTACTTTACATTTCTACAGAGTTAGCATCAGTAACCACAGCCCTATTTTTCAATTCATGAACTTATAAAGTGAAACCACAACCAAATTTTATTTTCTTAGGCTAATATGAAATGCACCATTATCAATGGTAAAAAAAAGTATTAAGATTAAAGCTCTCACCTAGAGGACCCAAAACTGGTGCACTGCTTATACTCCCCTCAATTCTCAAAGCTCAAAAAAGTTTTCTCTCAAATTGTACACTCCAATATGTCTAGCATGAAAAGCAGAGTTGTGTTTCACTTACACACGTGTAAGTTTGTTTCTGTTTAAGTCACTGGCTTCTTGGCCAGTCTTAGCCAGATATAAATGCTACATACTATATTTTCAGTAGTCTGCTAATTGCAAAAAGACAAATATGGCTTGAAAACTATCAAAAGGAATTGTAAACTGCCAAATGAAAGCCATCAATGAAGCACCAAGTTAAGATTTTTTTCTAAAATACTCAAAGACGGCACTGACAAAGAATCTAGCTTGCAGGCAATTCTGTTAGCTGCTTACTTTCCGTTATCTATCGTATAGCCTAATACTTCTCAAAAATCATTCAAAAAGGCAATCCCTTTCATTTTAGATGAAATTTACAATGTCATGCGCAAAAGCTCCATGGAGGCAAACAGATTTCTAACAATACAAACTTAATTATAAAACAGACTTGTAAAGATAATTCTGACATTTTCTTTTGGTGCTTCTAAAGTGCTTCATTGTTTATGCCATCATTACTTTTACCAAGGGATTTTTCAGAATTACAAACACATCCTGCGAACTTTCAAATACAGAAAGGTTCTGTTCTGATATCTGAAATTTGCACTACCTGGTCTAAAGCCTGCAACCTGTGACAGGTTTTAGTTCACTGTTTCATCAGTCCTTATCACTATGGAACTCGCTTCCAATCAGCATAAACACCATTAGCTGCTTCAACAAATTTAAACCCAACCTAAAGAACTATCTACTTCTTCTTCTTTCAGCTTTTCCCGGTTAGGGGTCGCCACAGCGGATCACCTTGTCCGCACATTGATTGGCAGTGGAGTTTTACAGTGCCGAGTTGCCAGCCCAGCGCCCAACCTTCCAAAGAAGGCACACGCACACGCACACCTAAGGCCAATTTAGAGTGTCCAATCCACCTGCAGCATGTCTTTGGGATGTGGGAGGAAACCGGAGCACCCGGAGGAAACCCACGCGACCACAGGGAGGACATGCAGACTCCGCACAGAAGGCACCCCAGCCGGGGATCGAGAGAACCTCTTGCTGTGAGGCGGCAATGCTAACCACTGCACCACTGTGACCGCCCTAACCTAAAGAACTATCTACGAAATACTAAAATCTGCCCCTGCAACTATCCAAATTGATAAACATCCTATTCGCCTTGAGCCTTCCACTAGCTTACCGCAATCTTTACCCATCAAAAGCAGTAGGAAACTCTTTTTAATCTATAAGTTACTTTAAACAACTCTGTTCTTACTATAAATCTCACTAAGTTTAACTATCATTCTAATCCCTCATCGCTTTAAAACTACCCTGCTAATGATTTTTCTTTCCCTTTATTCTTTCAACCTAACACTACCGCTCTAGTGAACTTTTCCTCCAAGCTCCTCCCCCTTATCCATAACCATCTCCTACCTTCCCTCAGATTGAGTTTGCCACTACTCAACCCATCAGCAACTCAACATTATAACACACCCTGAACGGGTTCAAGGGAAAGGGGGGGGGTGGGACTGTTGCAGAAAAATGAAGTGTAACTACTCAGATGGAACGTTACGGTGAGTGCATAAAATTAAGTTAACTACTTCAAATAAAGACATTATCTGCAACCTGTGGGACACAGTCCCTAGCTACTTAAACTCCTGGGAGGCCCTCATGGAAGGATATTCCTGAGTACCGCAGAGCCGAAGGATGCTCTCCCTCTGAAGATCAAATCCAACTTATAATGAGAAATAAAGGTATATGACCTTGCCCAAGTTGCTGCCGCTCAAATGTCATCCAGTGAAACCCTAGACCAAAATGAAGCAGATGTCGCCATAGATCTGGCAGAATGAGCTTTAACACGATAAGGCGGGGACAGACCTTTGTCTTTATAAATTTGCAAAATACATTGTGTAATCCGTCTAGCTAAGGAAACCTTGGAGATGGCTTTGCCCAGAAAGGGTTTAGAAAAGGACACAAATAACTGGTCAGACTTACGGAATGGCTTTGTTCTGTGTAAATAAAAACGAAGCTGTCTATAAACATTTAGCAAATGCAGCTTATATTCACCCTTGTTTTGAAAATTTGGAAAGAAAACAGGCAGCTTAATTGTTTGATTAATGTTGGATTCAGAAGCTACTTTTGGTAAGAATGAAGGGTTCATGCAGAAAGAAACCCTGTCCTTCGAAGATAAAGTAAGGGGGCAGGGAAGAAAAAGCTTGAATCTCAGAAACCCTCCTAGCCGACGTTATGGACACTAGGGAGACTGTCTTACAGGATAAGAACTTCAAATCTACTGATGCTGCAGGTTCAAAGGGAGGAGCAACTAAAGCCTGCAGAACCAAGGTAAGGTCCCAAGGAGGAACAGAGTCCTTAATTGGGTGACGTAAAAGAAAGGTATCTTTAAGAAAAGCCTTACACAGTCTAGAAGTGGCCAGGGCATTCATGTTTTCGCCAACATGGAAATTCGAGATAGCTGCCAGTTGCACTTTCACCTTGGAGGAACTAGCCCCTTGTTGAAAAATATTGGCTAAGAAATCCAGCACTGCAGGAACAGGGGATATAAAATGATCCAGGTTCCTCTGAGAAGCCCAAATAGATAATAGTTTCCATTTACTGCGCTAAATCTTCCTAGTGGAGGCCTTATGGGACGCCACCAGAAAAGTTTTTACTGAAGATGAAAGACCGGGATTCCTGGCAATCAAGGGAACTGGAGCAACCAAGCTGTCAGCTTGAGGCTGTCCAAGTTGGGTGGACAAGTGCCCGAGGGATGAGAGATGAGATCCGGGCAAGGATCTAGAATCCAAAGAGGAGCTAGAACATGAGACCAGAGAAAGGGAAACCACACCTGATGAGGCCAAAACAGAGCAATGAGGTTCACTTTGCACCCCAGTCAACAAGCTTTCTGAAGAAACTTCTGAATGAGAGCTAACAGGGAATAAGCATACAGTAACCTGGAAGGCCAAGCATGGACTACAGCGTCTCTGGGGGGATCCCCTGGTGAGGTGATCAGAGCGAAGAACTCGCTGCACTTGTTGGAAAGGAGATGCGAACAGATTGCAGCAAGGTTGACCCCACGCAAGGAAGATCTCCTCCACTATTGATTGTTTCAGAGACCACTCGTATAGCATTAGAATAGCCCGACTCAATTTGTCCGCTAAAATGTTGGAGTTTCCCGGGATGTACGTTGCAATCAGAAATCGACTGGTGATCGCCCACTCCCACACTCTCATGGCCTCACGACACAGAGGGTAAGATCTGGTTCCTCCCTGTTTGTTGATGTACCAGACAACTGACATGTTGTCTGACTGAATTGCAATAGTCTCCAGAGAAGAACAGTGTGGAAGGCTTGCAACGCTAAAAGCACTGCTCTCATCTCCAGAACATTGAAATGCAATCTTGGCACGTTTCTTGGCACGTGTCTTGGACCGTCCTCCCCAGATAATGACCCCACCACCCGAGCTGGGAGGCATCCATGGTCACTGCGGCCTGGGCTGTGGGTGGTGAAACTGTCCCACTAAGATCTTCGGCAAATGGAGACACCAGAGAAGTGATGCCCTGCAGGCTTTGCCGATTTGAATTGGATATTCCATGGGGAGATCTAGCCAAGACCACTGTATGGCCAGAGTCCACTGAAGAACACGCATGTAAAGACGTGCACAGGGGAGGATCGAGATTGCTGCAGCCATACAGCCTAGGGCTCGGAGAACATCGCCTGCCTTTGGTAGCCTGGGGCCAAGAACCACTGATATATAAGCCCATAGGCTCTGGACCCTGTCTAGAGTTAGGAAGACTTTCAATTGAAGGGTGTCCAGCCGGGCCCCGATAAAGTCCAAGATCTGCACTGGGTCCAAGAGGGACTTGGAAACATTGATAGTGATCCCTAGCCGGTCTGCAAGATGAAGGAAGGAGTCTCTGGCTATGCAAAGATCATGCTTGGTGGAAGCAGCGAGGAGCTAATCGTCTAGGTAAGGGAATACCTGAATTCCCTGAAGCCTTAGGTGAGCTGCTATGACTGCCATTTCCTTGGTAAACACCCTGGGGGCTGTGGTGAGACCGAAGGGTAGGGCTCTGAATTGGAAATTATTGGCTGCCAGCCGGAAGCAAAGGAATATCCTGGAGCTTCTGCGAATCTTGATGTGGTAGTAAGCATCCTGGAGGTCTATCGAGCACATCCAGTCGCATTTTCGAAGATAAGGTAGAATGGACTGTAGGGTGACCATCCGGAATTTCTGCTTGGCGATGGCCAGGTTCAAGGCTGACAGGTCCAAGATGGGCCTGAGGTCCCCTGTCTTTTTTTGGCACTAAAAAGAACCTGGAGTAAACGCCTGATCCAGACTGATCTGGGGGGGACCCATTTGATGGCTTGTTTGCGAAGCAGCTTTGAAATCTCTAGGGCTGCCGCCTTCCTTTGAGCAGGTGGGACATTTGGAAGGCATTTTGGTTGGATGGGAGGGGTAACAACCGGGATGGTGTAGCCTCTGGATATTATTTGAAGCACCCAATGATCTGCAGTTATGGACTCCCAAGCCGTTGGGTGCAAAGATAATCTTCCCCCGACTGTCTCCAGAGTAGGACAGTCGGGCAACCCCTCAAGGCTGCTGCGTGGGCCTGTCCGAGAAGGTCTCCCTAGACCCAAAGTTCCGTGGCCCCTCTGCCTCTGAGTGGTCTGTCCTGTCCCTCCCTCTCTAGGGGACGAGTTGTCCTGAGAGTCCCAGGAAAACTGATTTTCAGAACCACATCTTCTTTTGCCCTCTCTGATTCCTAGAAAAGGATCATTGAGGGTTAGAGAAGCGGACTCCGACGGCAGACAAAGTCTTAACGTCATTTCCGCTGTGGACCAGGGTGTCACGTACAGTCTTCTCAAAAAGAGAAGAACCAAAGGGAGAACTTGTGAAAGACTCCTTGAAGGGGTCTGTGAACTGACAATAGTCTGAGCCAAGCATGTCACCTCATAGCCAAGCCAGTCCCAGCCACCGTAGTCACTCCTTCTGTAACATGGGAAAGGAGGTGCATAGACATGTTAGATACTGATTTCACGGTAGTCATTTTCAGGGAGAACAGACGCTTATCAGCCAGTGACAAAGACTCTGGGTGTGACTCAACTAACTCCATGACTAAGTCTCGCTGCAGTTGTACTACGTGTGACAAATAGTTCAGAGCTCTGATGGAAAAAGTCGCTGAAGAATATACTCACTTCCCAAATCAATCCAGAGGGTGGACCAAGGAACTCTTCTGTGCCAGTTCCGCTTGGTGGCTACAACCACCACAGCATCCACAGGATCTCTTGTACCAGGCCCGTCTGTCTGAGGGGAGAGAATCTGTCCCGCATTTTGTTATCCGCTCTATGGTGTCAGGCTCCTTCCATGCCCGCGTGGTGATAAAATATACTAAGGGATGAGCAAGAGGGGACACTCGGGACGTAGATGGGCTCATGCCAAAAGCCTCCAGGAACACTGTTAAGGACTCGGGGGAGTCCAGGTGCCTCCTTTTACACGTGTGCTTACGGGGACCCTCTTCAGTGGGACTCTTCGCAGAGGCCTCGTGAGCCACGGGGGTTTCCTCCAGGGGTGCCGCCTAGGGGTCCTCTAGCATGGGCTGTCCCTGGGACAAGCTGCAGGGAGTCATCACCGAATCCAAGGGGAGTCTGGGCGGAATCCAAGGAAATGGGCTGGGGTCTCGCTCCTTGGAAGAGAACCCTCTCCAACATGTTGAATGCCGAAGGAGAGCATACCTCCTTATCACCCAACAAGGAGGAAGCTCTCCCCGGGTCAGCTGAGGATCGGGGCAGAGGCAGGAGGCTGGAGTTCTGAAGGAATGGTTCGGATCTGACAATGTCGGAGCCGAAGACACCTACATTCCCTCGGATCGAACTCCCCGTCCTCGGCCCCGAGAGGTGCTTAGATCCGAGGAACTCAAGGTAATCGCCAGAGTCGAGGTTGGAGGAACCGTCGGCACCGATCCCCCAGCTCAGAAGTTCCTCGGATCCATAAACCCTGAAACTGCAGGCCAGATCGGGGAAGGAGAAATTGGATGAAAGAATGGCATGGAGTCCCCCCCCCTCCAGAGAGAGAGAGAGGGACATGGCAAGACTGGGTCCGAATAAATATCCTCATCATCCTGTCCATATCCAATTCCGACAGACTCCGAGTTAAGCGCAAGGAGGCAACCGACTTGGATCTGGCTGGTCGTTGTGATGACCTAAATGAAGGCCTTGGATCCAAGGGTTCCGTCGGCTCTGGGGAGAACCTTGGGGAGTGGAGCCGAGGAGATGTAGGTCTCGACACTTTAGAAGGCGGGCTAGGGAAGGGCTTCTGCTCTGAGACTGTTTATGGGGCCTATCCCCCTCTTGTCTCTTTCCTTGTCTTTCTTCCTGTCTTTTCCTTTGGCCTCCCCTTCAACAGGTCTAGTGGGAAGGTGAGTCCCAGCCTGAAGGAGCTGAGGCCAATGAGTCCAGAGAAGAAACAGGTAGAAGGCCTTTTACAACCAGTTTGGCCTTCCTTTCTTTCAAGGCCCTGGGGTTAAATCTGACGCACACACTGCACTGTACAGATAGATGGGGAACACCTAGGCAAACAACACACAGAGTGTGACCATCGGCCGGTGAAAGCTTATGGCCACACTCTGTGCATTTCTTAAAAGTAGGTTTTGGCTGATCAGCCATACTACAAACACACACAGCCAACCTACTTAAGAGTGACACACTAAACACTCACACCTAAGGGGTAGGGAGGGCCTGCACAAGACTACTTTACAACAAACTTTTTTTTTTTTTTAATAACCGACGAACAAGCGGTTGGGGGAGGAAAGGGAACTAAATGACAACACACTCTCACTATCTGGAGAAAAAACGACCAAAAAGGCACTTACTAACCTACAGAGATCAACTGCTGATGCAGAAGCGGCAAAG